>NC_090443.1:172624061-172928615 GCF_031143425.1 Pleurodeles waltl
ACCCAAAGGATTAGAGGTGGATTAGTATAGGGAAATATAAGTTGTTTATTTGAGCAGTGGATATGTGAATCTGTTAGTTTTATTGAACAGGATAAAGTAGGGAGAGAGGAGGTGGAAGCCTAGATAGTATTTTGTGGAAGTTCGTAATAGAGGAGATTTGGGTTGAGTCACAGGAGGGATACAGGGGGGAGGAGTCTAGAAAGGGTTATTAGGGAAATTATAATAGTAAAATGAGGTTTGCAATGAGTCAGAGTGGAGGTAGAAGATATATTGAGAGAGGTATAGGATGAGACAGTAGTGCGTAGGAGGGAGCTGAAGGCTTTTGTTTCTTTCTTTCCACAGTAGGCTTAAAGCAACAAATATAAAGATACATAGCTACATAGAAAGGGTATACATTTATAAGAAAAATAATAAAGAGATAAAATTGTATAGTATAAAGTTCCATATGTGCAATTATGAATAGTTAGAAATTCAAGCTTTTATGTGTTGCTGTACATAAAAGCTATTTCAGTGTATTTTTTATATTTTTTTTCTTTTTTATATATTTATTTTCCTTTTATGTTTTCCTTTATCTTTCAATAGTACAGCACTTAGACACAATTACTATGATCATATGCCGTGACCTATAAACATGTTAAGCATAAAATAATAGCTATCTATACACTTATATATAATTCTATCTCTCTCTATATATATATTTATATAAACCACAAGTAATATATACATTTACAAACCTAAAGAATTTTCATATATATTTAAACCATAATTAGTATATATATTTGTACAAAGAAATATACATATCCAAATACATACATAAAGTCCAATTATACATACTGACATGCACAGGTGTAAGCTGTACATTAGTGTTTAAGTGTGGTAGTTAAGTAGGAAAGAGATAACTATCTTATCTTCAGAAGACTATTCAAGAGTTATCAGTGGCTCTTATGTTTGGGGGTAATGAGTTCCATAGTTTGGCTGCCTGAACAGCGAAAGATGTACCACCAATGTTTTATTTTCTGTATGCTGCAGTTTTGAGGCGAGGTGACAACCTGTAGTGGGAGTTACTTTGTTGTATTTATTTGGTGATTTCATTCTTGATGAAAAGTGGCCCTATTCCATTTATTGCTTTGTGGGTGATACAAATCAGATGGAAGGTGGACCTTCTGACAACAGGGTAACCAAGGTAGGGCCCTCAAGGGAGGGGAGATTTGGGTTTGTGGCTTTACATGCAGGAGTAGTCTGGCAGCAGAGTTATGAAACAGGTGTAGTTTTTTCATAGTTGATAAAGATGATCCATGGTAGAGGCCATTGGCCATTGTCGTAATCACGTTTAGACAATACAAGAGATGGTAGCTTGAACCTTGAGTGGAACTCCTAGGTGGGGGAAGATGTGTCAACGAGTTTTTATAGTAATGAAGCTTTATCTTGCTAACATTTCCACTTGGGCATTCATTGATAATTTGGCGTCCCTAGTATTTCCTGAGTTTCATACTTCCTTGTTACTTTAGGAGGTAGTCCCAGATTGTCAGATCAGGTGCATAGTGGATCATAATTTTTCAATTTGGCACATTTGGGTATTTCAGTTATGGAAGCATTCAATTTGAGGTGGCTCAATTTTGACCACTGGTCAACGGCTTTGAGGCAACTGAAGATTTTTGAGTTTCCAATGTCTTTGGGGCTTTCCAGTTTAGGAAGTATTTGTGTTATCTGCATAATTATAGCATGTGATCTGAAACTCATTGAACATTGCCAGTAATGACTTCATGTAGATGTTGAAAAGCAAGGGTGAAATGATAGAGCCTTGAGGGACCCCTGCTTATGTGAAGTACGGTTTGGATGAGAAGGGGAGATTATGGATGACATTTATCCTGCTTTGGAGGTAGGATGTGATCTAGTTGAGAACAGTCCCCTCTATGCTGGCTTCGTAGAGTCTTTGTATTAGAGTGTCATGGCCAGCTGTGTCAAAGAGAGCTGAAAGGTCCAAGAGAAATAGTGCAGCATCCCTGTTCCGATATAATGTGTTTTTAAGGTCATCTCAGACGGCAATGAAGGCAGATTCTGTGCATCTTCCTGGGTAGAATCCTGTTTCGAAGGTCACTTCAACACTTATTTATGTCCTGTACCAGCTCTGGAAGTTTTCAGGATGTGTGGTGTTAATGATAATGGGCAAATTCACTTTTTCATAACTTATATGGCGGCACTATTAATAATTTAATTGTGACATATAATTTTGTATTCACCAATTAAGTTATGCCCCATTTAGCAATATTTATCTGGGCTGAAGAAGCACAAATAGATTTCATGCTGGCATCTTATAATTTGTCCGCTTTGTGCAGGACTGAGACACGTGAACTAGTCCCTTAGTGACCACATTCCTCAAAGCACACAGCTAAGTTCCAATCAGTGATCTTAAAAAATAATAGCTGCTATGCAACAAGAGACAGCAGAGTGATGTGCAAAAATGGATCCAGCATCAAGTGGAAATTGGTCAACCCAGAGAGGTTTCTCTGTAAAGTGTTTATTGACAATAGAGAATTGGTGGATCCCCACCTGAATGGGAGCACCACAGACATTAAACAAGCCCTTTTTCGCATTGTCAAATCATGTAAATAAAAAGTGATGAGGTCAGCAGGAGGGATGGCCATAAACCACGGGGATGGTTTTGCTACAACTGTACAGTAGCTCATGGTGCTCTTTGGGCAGCCCTGAAAAAAAGTAAAAAGATCTCAGACAGAGATTGCTTTATGAAGAAAGGACTATAAAATAGCCCTTGCCTGAAGGAAAAAAAGAGCTTGAAGAGGAGGCATGGGCAGCATTGGTCACACCCTGAAATGAAAAGCACAGTACATCATTTTGGCAAGTTGTAAATCATCAGTTATTTGGATAAAATGGGTCTCACACTTTGGAAGTGGCTATCCCTATGTAGGAATGGGTATCCCATTTTAGTAAAATATGTATGACAACTTTAGGTGAGGAGAGACAGCCAAATTATATGACGTTGTCAACCCTGCATACTTGACAAGTCTCTATTTTTGTGCCCACTTTGCAGGATGTCCCCATAGCTCTAAGTAAGTGCCCCACTGCAAAAGCTCCTGGGCTAAATGGAATCCAGTCAGCCCCATTTAAGTCTAGAACCGATCTATGAGTCCCACTGTTGACCACTGACCTTAGAGCCACTTGTAAAACTGGGAAATTACCTACCTTGTCGGAGTCAGTCATAAAGCCATTTTAGAATAAAAAAATGGGATGATCTGACCGGTTTCCAACCAATTTCACTCTTGGATGTCCTAGTGAAAATACTGGGGAGAGTTCTTTCAAGAGGACTGGAAAGACTGGCGGTAGAGGACCTAATTCTGTCAGATAATCAGTATGAGTTTTGGAAGAGCACTGACACTATGGAGCAGTGCCTCACCTTGTCACTACTGATTAGCAAACACACCAGTGCTAAAAAACGGTTCCATATATTTAGCATTCATGGAGCTGACAAATGCAGTTGATTGTGACAGTGTTTCACATGATAAGTTATGGCTCTTGACGGTAGACATGGGCGTGTCCATTCTAAATATATGCAGACGTCTATACTGGGGCCACACCTAGAGTGCGATGTGCATCAATGGGCAATGTACGGACAGGTTTCGCATGATGGAGTAAAGCAGGGATGTGTCCATGCATACTTCCCCTTTACATTTTATATTAAGAACTTGCACGAGGTTCGGGTGGAAGGGCCATTGCCCAATTCCTGCTATGCAGTCCTAATGACCAGCACACCAATAACCCTTCAATCATTATTGGATACGTTTGGCTTATTCATGGTAGATTTGGACCTTAAGGTGAATCTTTCTAAGCTGTTCACCATGACTTGTAGTTCTAAGGGAGCCATCACACACACCTTCTATGTGAACAGCATACAATATGCTCTGATTATGGCTTTCTCTTATTTGCGGGTTCCTTCCGACTCACAGGGGTTCTGGCAACAGCAAATAATGTCCAGAAAAGACCAATTTATTTAGAACTCCTATGCCTTATCTGCATTCCCATCAAGCCACTGAGGGGATTATGTAAAATATATCAAACCAAATGTATATCTGTGGCAACATGTGGTGCATGCATTTTGGCCCACTTGAACATAAGCAGGTGACAGCAGTCAGAAAATGTGTACCTAAAGTGACTGTTCTGATTTCCATCTAGACATTTGTCAGTGCTGTGGCACAGTGAACTCAGAGTTGCTTTTTTTGAAGACCTTATTAAGGTAAAACCTCTATTACTGTGGCACAGGGTATGGACAAAAGCTGAGGTATAATTAAAAAGAGTTATAATTCAGGACTGTATGTTCTGATCAGGCAGGCCACATACCCTAGTTAAGATATATTAAACATTTCTGTGATAAGGTTGATTACCTGTACCTCTTTTAGGACCCTAGTAAGCTGGAGAGGTTGGGAGGGAGGGAACTAAATACTATATGCCTTCAGTACCTGGAGGAGGAGGGATCTACTGCAAAGAGGCAAAATACAATTGATATTTTATATTCAACCTTATCAGTTGAAGAGGGAAGGCAATCTCACCCAGCCAAAATTAGGACAGATACCAGACAGGGCTGGACTGACCTATAGGGCAAGCAGGCAATACCCAATAAGCTGGTCTGACAGATCAGTGTGTGGCCCGGGATTTTTAGAGTTGTGGGCCGGTTTTTCAAAGCACACTGTTGTCAGATCTGATGTGTGGAGCCCACACAAAAAAGAAACTGGGACAGATAAACTCCAATGGTCCTTAGACTGTGGTGGATTTGGTGTCCCTAACTTTGAGTCCTATTATCTTGCTGCACTACTTCACTGGCAAATGAGATGGTTGGGCGGTGTGAATGAACCACAGAGGGTGGGGCCTTGACAAAGAATTAACACATATGATGATGTACAAGTCTATGATACCCTAAACAAAGCAAGCACATAAACAATTGACACAGCGTGAAATAATCAGCTATAGCAGGTTGAGATATAAAAAATGGTTACATATGATGTTTGCACCCCATATTTCACTGTGAAGTCTCCCCAGATTTAGAGAGATAGCTTGGACATACAGGAGATGTCTGCGGACTGCAGCAGGTTTCAAAACAGTGGGAGATATGTGCTGGGACGGGAATCAGAGCAAGCGTAGGGAAGTAAGGGAAATATTTGATGTAAGGGTAAGATACCTGTTCACATTCAGAGCAGTGCAAATATCGGCAAGATTGACCTGGGGACACAAAGCAATGGGGTCTTGGGGGGGGAGGGGTGAGACACCTGGACTGCTCTGGGTATTTTGGGCTCTTTGGGCTATTTCATAGCCCAACAGTTATATAACCCAGCATTTTGTAGGCCCGGCCAACATTTTGTCTTGGGGATAGGGTGGCTGGTACTAGGCTGGTAGAAGTTTTATTAGCATTTTATTGGTACTAGGCTCATAACTTGTATTGGTAGCATACCCAATACTGTTATTACTTAGTCCGTTTGTATATCATAGGCTTATTGGCTTACCTAGTCATATCAGATGAACAGAAAGTTGCTCAGGCCATGACACTCCAGCAGAAGGCTGGTTGCCTCACCCTGCTGGCAGTGGGAGCAGAGAGCGGTGGCCACCAGGCATGCAGAACATCACAGGGGATTGCAGCGGCCATCTTGGCTTGTTCACCGCCATTACAAGCCCCCAGTGTGCTTCTGAAAGTAAGCGGGAGGAGCTACTCCCATATTCTGAGAGTGGCCCCACATGGGCGAAGCAAGGGTTGTGGGGCTCTCTCTGAGCCTCAGCGGCTTCCAGGGTAGGAGGTGGCGCCGTAAAGCTGGCATGAGCTGGCAGGACGTGGGTGGGATGAAGGATCCTGATTACTTTGTTCCAATGGAGCAGGGCAGGGGGCAATTTAGAGAGAACCTGCAAGGCATGGGTCACCTGGCTGTGGTCACTACCCTCCCATATCAATGGATGAGGCTGGCTGGCTGAAGAGGGCCCCAGCTGAGGTGCATTTTCAACTAGGACGGTGCGAACGAAGTGCAGTCCACAAATGGGTGGGTGATGATAGACCCAGATGTGAGCAAATAGTGAGGAACTGACAAGGTGACAGGGGAGGGTAGCATGCAGGGACCAGCCACAGTGCTGGTTTTCACCCAGCTCGAGTGAAGTGATGAAGGAGAAGAGCGAGCTGGAGAGTGCATGGGCCAGCGGGACCGAGGGAAATTCAGGTCAGAAATCTCCATGGAAAAGCTTCCTCTGAGAGTGTATGGCAAGTTGGGGTGAGTTGGTAAAGGCAGGCAGCAGCAGTTAGGGAGGAGGCTACAGGGTCCGGTGGACCTCTTTCTGAGCATGTTGAGGGCCAGAGTGTGGGTGCATTTTGCATGATACAGGATCAGTGCAGTGACGGGGTGGTGGAATTACCAACACACTGGGCCTCTTTTCTTCATTGCAGAGTGCTGCATCACAGAACGTGGCGGAACCGGGAGAGCTTTGTGTGGCTCCATCAATCAATCAATCAGAAATTTGTAAAGCACACTACTCACCTGTGAGGGTCTCAAGGCGCTGAGGGGGGGGAGGTGAGAGGGTGTTGCTACTGTCCAACAGCCAGGTCTTGAGAAGTTGGCCCCGAGAGGAAGTGAAGACTGGGCCTCGGGGGTCCGGCAGGAGTTCAGCGAGGCACACCACAACAATTTCTTCAAGGAGGTCATGGGAGACCTCTGAGGTGCCGGTAGAACAAAGGTTCAGGGCAACCTCCAGCATCACAGTCCACGGGAAGCAACGTCCTGCATCGTGGGAGCGGCTGAGAAGCCAGGGTACGACCCCTCAGCAAAACAAGAATCACAGCAGTTTGGCACACCCAGAGGTATATGTGCAGTGGGATATGCATGCAGATCCCTCATGGGCAAAGATTTGTGAGGCAATGGATAAGACCGTGTTAGACAAAAGCTTGAAGGAAGGAGAGTTGTGGTAAGAGTATGACCCCCAGGAGGATGAGGCACGCCGGTGGCAGGAAGGGGCGGGACATTGATGAGAAGGGAATTCATGAGATTCTGCCTCATGTTTTACAGGTTGCAGATGCTGCGAAAAGCACAGCCGACAAGAGGAAACACAACAAGAACAAACAGCAATGCTGCGGGCTCCAAAGAGGGCACTGGCCTTGGCGCCAGGTATGCCCATGCAGGGGCATGCTACAAGGATGGTGATGGTTGGAGGGGAGGTGAGTGAGCCTCAAGAGGGCGGGGAGGCCCACCTCAGGAAAGGTATATATGTCCAAGACATAGTTGTTGGAACAGATGATGGGCCAGGAGTCGACTGTGGTGGCGGCCTCAGGTAAGTACAAACACAAAATCCTGGCAATAGAAGGAGACAGGACAGAGAAGGAAGGGGCAGCAGCAGTAATGACTGGGAAAGTATCGGACACGACTGTAGGGGGACAGACAAAAGAGGGGGACAGTAGGGAGTCAGACAGAACGGTGAAACCAAAGGCCCTAGAAAGTAAGGAATTGAAGGTGAAGATGCTGCCATACATAGGGACGTTCAAACCATTGGGAGAACATCTAGTGTTGGCACCTAAGGAAAAGATTTGGAAAGGGGAATTGGGGGAGATGCTGAAGTTACTGCATACAGAGCTGCAGGCTAAAGAGGGTTTGATGGAGGGGAATTATGAATTGGCTAAACGGCCTAAAGTGCAAGTCATGATTGGGAACTGGATGGCAGCCTTACTCATTTCCACCAGCTTGTATTGTGAAAAGTACCTTGAAAGATGGGTGGCCCTTTTCAAGTATGTGGATGTCACCAGAAATGCTCAGATAAACTACAGGGGTTATGCCCGAGTGCAATACGATGAGGAATTCCGGGTGCTTATGGCCCTGGACCCAGAGGTACAGTGGAGGGAGATAGACTCTGACTTGTGGCAACACACAATGGGGCCGGCAAAATTTGGGCAACAAATCTTCACAGCAAATGGTCTACATATAGTATTATGCCCCTTTCGGGGGCATCCCACCCATGGAGGCCAACAGGGACAGGCCAGAGCAGTGCACCTGGGGCCGCGGATAGTCAGGTGGGAGCTTGCTGGTATTTCAACTAAGGCATCTGTGCTAGGGAGTACTGTAAATTTAGGAATGAATGCTCCAAGTATGCAGGTCAACATGCCATGGTTAACTGTTACAGGGCAGTGGGTGCCTCACGGGACGCGTCTGCGCAATGGCAACAGCAACAAGGAAGAGCTGGAGCACAGCAGAACACCCATTCTGCAAACTTTTGACAAGCAAGGGGCATGCTTGGGCCTGGGGGGGAAAGCTCCTACTCCAATTAAGTTTGAAAGCTCGGGTTTTTGGTTGGCACAATACAAGCAGCAAGAAAACGCTAGATCATTGTTGGACAGCTCCACATGGGGATTTTGATTGCATTAAAAAGGGCCAAGAGTTAACGAGGGGCCAAGAGTGCAACAGTGGGCCGACAACTTGAAATCAGTTAAAGCTCATAAACAAATGTTAAGGGGCAAACTAAACAAGGAAGTTCAGGTGAGCCAAATGGCGGGCCCCTTTGATGATTGGCCCATGGAAAACTTGGTAGTGTCACGTATCGGTGTAGTCCCAAAAAAAAAAAAAAGGGAGAGTTTCACTTGATTCAGCATCCCTCATGGCCTGAAGGACATTTAGTAATTGATTTTAGCTTTGAGGAGATTTGGGTGTAATATTCATCGATGGATGTGACCCTATCTTTCGTGAAAAAGGTCAGACAGGGGGCACTCATGAGCAAGAGCAACATCAAGTCAGCTTTCCGTTTGTTGACGGTTCACCCTGACAACTTTGAGCTGCTGGGCATACAATTTCAGAGGCAGTATTATGTGGACAAGGTGTTTATCATGGGCACCTGGAAAAAGAGTAGGGCCCAGCACGGCCTTAGCCTTCTTGGGCATTGAAGTAGATTCAAATGCAATGGTGGTTCACCTCCCAAAAGACAAAAAAAAACTGTCCCCGCAATTGTTGCCAGACATGCTGGGTAAACAGAAAGTCAAGGAGAAAGAAATCTAGGTGCTTTTGGGTCATCTGAACTTTGCTTGCAGCGTAGTAAGGGAATGGAGGACATTTACATTTTGCAGGAGACTGGGTTTGTTACGGTCAGGACAGCAGCTGCCGCACCACCATGTGAAGTTGTTAGTGGAAGCAAAGGAGGACCTGCAAATGCAGCACATTTTCCTGGAGTCCTTTAATGGCATACATTTGACCACGTGGCTGAGGTGGAATGGTATATAGAGATATTTTCAGACAATGCGAGATGAAGGGGCTTTGGCCTATACTGGCAGGGAAGAATTTTACCCTTAGTAATAGCAGTGACTTTATGTGGGAATGATTTGGCTCATAAAAGGGTATTGTTTTGGATTGACAATATATAATTCATACAGGTAGTAAAAAGATAGTCAGCCAGGGATCTCCAGGTGTTAAAGTTGCTGTGGGTTTTTGTGCTACGTTGCCTACAGCATGACATTGCATTTAGAGTCAGGCACGTGCTAGGTGTGGATAATGACATTGCAAATGCTCTGTCTTGTTCACAGTGGGAGAGATTCCATTGGCTGGCCATGGAAATAGAGCAAGTCAAGATCCAGATGCCTCACGACTTGTGGAAGGTAGGAGACAGAGGATGCTTCAGTTGGTGGCAAACCTGTTAGCAGTTTCCATGCGGGAAGCTTATACCCAGGCCCAGTCAGACTTTTAGAATAGTGGAAAACACAGGCGACAGGAGGGATGGGAACAGACATAAGACGTGGTGCAATACATTTTGATGCTAATTTAAAAGAGGAGAGTCGAGGGTGACGATATCAGGGAAGCTGGTTGGAATAGCATTCATAGGAAAACTGGTATGGTGATATGCCCCATCAGCGGGAGAATTGGGCAGAAAAATGTTGGTGGTGTGGGCTAGGGAGGCAGGTAGGGCAGGGCCGAAAAATAGACCAGTGATATTAGGATTGTGGGTGGAAGTGCTTTCGTGTTTGCCCAAGGCGTTTAAAGGTTATGAGGCGATTTTACTTTTTAGCATTAGGATGTCTTGGATGTTTTTTGGGGTACTTAGGGTCTTTGCACTATTAGGGAGTAGAGAGGGTTGAGCTCTCCTGTGGGAGAAAACACATATTAGTGCAAGCGGGAAACATGTGGGACATTCTTTCATAAAATAGGCATAGGCGGGCGCAGCAGCGTATCTATGGGGTGAACCTGGGCCTCAGTCCTGATATTTATCATGTGCACTGGCACCAAAAAGGGGGAATCTGCTGGCAGGAGCTATTGTCGTGTCTCAACAGATAGCTAGTAGGGGCCAGTGTTTGGATGGATTGCTTTTCCACCTGGGGGAGAATGACATGGCTGGGGGGAGCGGGGGACTGGCCTCAATGAAAGCAATGAAAAGGGATCTGAGAGAGATACTGAAGCAGTAGTCAGATTGCCACAGTGTGGACAGCATTTGTGCCTAGGAGGATTTGGTGTGTGGCCATCTGACTTTAAGCAATCGAAAGGGCTAGGCGCAAACAAAGACATGAGTGCTTTTTGGAGGACCGGGATATTAGTAGGGTAGACCACTCAGGCATATAATTTTCCATGGTGCTGAGTGCACTTGTCTTTTCTGGGTATGGAATTATACTGGTTACAGATTAGAGAAGTGCTGACTAAGTTGCTGGACATCCCATAGAGAGTGGCTATCGGGGGAGCAGAAAAGGTCTAATGAGGGTCTTTTTTTCTGGGTGGCAGTTGGCTGTGAAGTTGGCATGTTTTACTGAAGTTAATGGTTACCAGCTGCAGTCCAGGCTGAAAAGGAACGGGTAGACAAGACCATGCCTGGAGGAGCCAGGAAGTTAAAGGTTTGTTTTGAAGTTAAGTTACTTAGAGGTTAATAGTTACACAAAAATGGAAGGGAATTTAAAGCTAGCAATGGAACAGATCAACCTGGAGGAAATACAGTATTGTAATATTACATTTTTGCTGGGCAGGGTATACCAGGGGTGGAGGGTAAGCAACACAAGAGAACTCTTTCTATAATGAGGTTTGTAGTTTTGTAAGGCAAAGGCCCAGGATTGCTTGATGTGATGTGCACCTGTTTCAATATAGCACCCTTTTTCACACAAATCCGGTGTCAGTGGTGAGTAATGCACCCCTCTTCCCCAATGGGGTCTTTGGAGGAGGGGGCAGGAGGGATTGGCATTCGAACACTGGGAGTCTCCCCTCTGGAAAGTTGAGGAACTGAATAAGTCTGAAAGCTGCTCAAGGTTTTCTTGGCTCCTTGGGCTATTTCATAGCCCAAAATGTATAAAAACCAGCATTTTGTGTGTCCAGCCACCATTTTGTATTTGTGACACAGTGCCTGACACTAGGTTGGTAGCATTTTTGCCAATCCACCCACTCCTTATATAACGTTTTTTGTGGGGGCTTAGTTCAGATTAGCCTTTTCCCACCTTGCTTTGTTTGCAACAGTGCAAAGGCGACAGTTTTGCAGTCAAGGTTGTCACTTTGAGGCACATGCATGAGCAGTTGGCAGTGAAGTTGGAATGGTTTACAAAAGTTCATGGTTGTTGAAAGCAGCAGTCCATGCTAAAAACGAACAGGTAGATAAGATCGTACAAGGATAAGCCAGGAAGTAAAAGGTTAATTTGGAAGTTAAGTTAGTTAGAGGTTAATAGTTACACTAAACTGGAAGGGAGTTTAAAGCTAGCAATGGCACAGATCAACCTGGAGGGAATACAGTACCACAAAATTAAAGTTTTGCAGGGGGAGGGCACATTATGAATGGGGGTAAGCAACATAGATTAACTCTTTGTATAGTGAGCTTGATAGTTTTGTAAGGCAAAGGCCCAGGATTGTTAGATGGGATGTGCACCTGTTCCAATAAAGCACCCTTTTTCACACATTCCTGATATCACTGATCAGTAATGCATCTCTCTTTCCCAATGTGCTTTGCATGAAAGTTGTAAGCATGAGGTAACACTGCATAATGTAATATCACCAGCATATAACACTGATACTAACACGCTAAACATGAAATGGGTAGTAAACTTGAGAAGGGAAATGTGAAATAACGGACAGACAAATGCCTTGAAAACATAAAAAAAAGTACCCATGAGCATGAACTTCAAATTTATACAATTTAAATTGCATATATCAATACTAGCGGTCATCAAATAAAACAGCAACACAACAAGATGATGGACGGAGTGCAGTTCGAGCTGGACTGTTCCCACGGGGAGCAGGGTCAAGACTGATTTGCATATGGTTGGTCCCAAACTGGGGTGGCATGATGAGCAAAAAAAACAATGGATTTAACCCAGATCTGTGACTGGGGGTGTGTGTTGGAAAAGTGTCAGCACTCCGTCCAACATCCTTTTGTGTAGTCAAGGAAAATAGCCAAAATATAGGGAAAATATGCTCACAGGCAATAAGTAACTGAACTCGCTGTGACATGACACATGCTCAGGCTTGATATGACATACGATTAGTTGCTATTATGGCACAGGGAACACTAATTGCCCATCCAAGCTAGTGGTCCTATCTTCAGAAATGTAAACTGTGAACCTGGCACTTCATCTGGAATCTGAAATTAACATCATATACCCCAATTGGCTTTCATGATCTTCTCACACATTTTGAGACAATGCTTGAAAACATATGGATTCCCCAAAGCCAAAGTAAACATTTAATAAGAAGTCAGGAGGGACCTGCAATGGACGCATTCAAGCTTGGTAAATTCCACTATGATAGACTTGAGGCCAAGGGAGGCTACCAAGGCTCTCTCTCTCGCCACCTTGTATCATTAGCCCAAGATACTTCTGTGTGCATAATAATAATATTAGTAATAATAGTATTTACCACCTTCACCTTGAGACTGTCATTTTAGGGAGAAATATAGGTGGTCATTTCAAACACGGCAGGATTTCCCGCCTGTGTTCGGGCTGGCGGTCTTTCCATCGACCGCCAGCCTCCTGGAAAACCCGCTGGCTGTATAATGTTTTCCCCGGCGAGCGGAGACAGTGTCTTCGCCCACCGGCCTGGCAGGGAACACAGCCGCAACATTGAGGGCGGCTCCATGAGGAGCCGCCGCCAATGTTGGTGTGCGGCGGGTGCAGCAGCACCCGTCGTGCATGTCACTGCCCGTAAATGCATGGGCTGTGCAGGGGCACCCACTACGCCAGCCTTTTCCAGGAAAAGGCTGGCGGCATTTGAAACATTATCCACAGGGTAGCGCAGCAACCCTGGCAGATGGTGTTTCATCCCACTGCCAGGCTGCCTGGTGGTGGGAGCATGGCGGTGGGTAACGGCTGCCGCTGGCGGCCATCACCCTGTTCTTTATATGGCGGTTCAGCCCGCCATGCCGGCTGGCGGCTTCAGCCGCCACTGCCAGCATGGCAGACCGAACCGCCATGATCGTAATGAGGGCCATAATCTCTTTATAGGTTTAAACTGTGTTGAAAAGGTGATTTCAGGTACAACATGTCCAACCTACAATGCCACATGGACGGTGGAACCAATATCAAATATTAACATGATGCCCATCTAACTATTCAAAACAAACAATTTCCAGTAAGACAGGTCCCACATAAATCACTAGTCGATCTCAGCCATTCTGGTAGAAGTAAAAAAAAAAAAAAAAAAAAAACAGAAAGCAAACATAACCGTGTCAGAATATCACTCAAGGAGGATCCCTACCACAGGACCATTCCCCAGGTCCACACCACACTGTCCAGAGGACCTAAATGGATGCTGCATTTGCATCCCATTTGAGTACCCTTCTTCGACTGGCTCCAATTTGATGGTATGCTGACAGCATCCTGCCAGATAAGCCCTCCAACTTCTCTTCCTCAATTCTCACTGCCGGTAGCATTATATTAATCTCTGCACCAAGAGCTTCATGCAAGTTGAAGATTATGCCAGGACAACATTTCAATTAGGCCAAGTTATCTGCAAAATTTCCAGCATTTTGTGTTATGTTTTTTATGTAAAATTCTTTGAAATTAGGCAGTCAGATAAAGTACTATTGCAAGAACACTGAAACAATGCAAACAGACAGAAGATGGGCAGCTCTTGTTAATGGCAATTGTTTTTTTTAGCAATTTTTTCAGGTTGAAGTTCTTCATCATATCTATTTTGGACACAAGGACGTACTTCACAAAAAAAGCACACAATGCCAGACGTGTATTTCATTTAATTCAGTGTAATTTCTTCAAAATTGATCATAATTACCTAAATGAATTACACAAATTTCACACACACCTAGTGGAAATAGAATGCAAGTGGATCTGTACACCTTCTCTCAATTGTGCCCCACTATGGGCTTCCTCTGACAGCACATTCCTGTCTCCTATCATTTTCTTCCCCTTCAATGACAAAGAAGCCTTTTTTGCTTTTTTTCTTCCACATTATCGCCACGGGACCTGACCACAGATCACCTGTGTCTCTAGAACACACTGTTATGGCTACTTTAAGGTCTCTCCTTCAAAATAGCTTTTGGGATGATACAAGGAACCACTAGTGCGGACACCATAGGGGTGTAAGAAGTTTGAGGCCCCCAGGAAAGTCTTCTACTGTGGATGACCCTGCATAGGATACACAGGGAACAGATTATATCTGGCCCATATGGTAGCAGTGCCTCCCCAATCATGCCCTCAACCTCTGTGCACTCCAATGGAGCACAAACAAAATAGCCAAGGTTCTGGTTAGATCACAGTACACCATTTTTTTCTCACACTGGGAAGAGGTTGAGGAGAGGCACCACCCTCTCACTTAGCTGACGTTGTGCCATAACCCCTCTCTGTCACAAGTACAGTGAGGCTATTCAGTGGCCACCTATGGAAACACTGCCCTCCTTAACTCCATTTCAATGCTCCAATGGGCACACAATATACTTCTCCCAGATTAGTTTGTGTAGTAGTCTCAAGGATCCCAGAAACCAAAGACTCATAGCCAACTTTATATCTCACTGGTCCCTCCCCTATGAAAACCATTTTTAACTCCTTCTTTAGGACTTTACTGAATTTACTTCCACTCCTTTATTCTTGCTTCCTTTTCATATCTCTCCCAACTAACAGTCTTCATTTGTTTGCAAAATTTAGGGAGGCTGTATAATTAATGAAACTTAACAAAAAATAAGGACATGCTCATACCTGTAGGTTCTCAGGTGATACTTCCGATCCCGGATGATGGAAGGAGATAGGCTCAGCAGGTGAGTGCATAAGAGCCTTGATGCCCTCCAAATCTTTTTGGATGAGACCTAAGGTCAAGATAGCAGTTAGAAAATGATGCTTGAGAACATGTACTAGAATTTTAAGAATTAAACAAAAATTTACATTCCCTCCTGTTAAGTTCACAAAATGATCTTAAACTTAACTATTCGTAACTTGCAGAAGTTTTAAAGTTTCTACTTGTTTTATGTTTCTTCCAGTCAAGCTAGTCTACTGATATAACCAATACACAATAGGTTGAAATGTTCTTCAATATGTAAGTAATCCATGGTGTGGTTTTTTTCACATGTCCATTTTACTTCCAAATTTATGTTATTTAAGGAATGTTGTCCAGAAATTATTTGACAAGGCACGGTTGTCGTGGTAGTAATTCTGTTCAGTTAAGACCTTCTCCAATAAATTCTAAAGGCAAGTACCTCAGGTTTTATTTTTTAAGTCTGGCCTAGAGACCGCTTTAGCTGGTTTGCCAGTCTCATGTTTAAAAAAAAAAAAAAAAAAAAAAACATATTGAAAAATAAATAAATGTACATACAAACATTCAGACAGCGGTGGCAGCCCCATATCTCAAGGGAAGTACGGAGGTGAACGGGGGATATAAAATAATTTACAAAAAACATAACTGTTCCTGCCGTTGTCAGTTACCTCGCTCCTCTCCCAATGTTGTTAGTGTCCTAGCAGTCCTTGGGACACCAGGATAGGCTCCCGCTGCAATGCTGATGATGATCTCATGCTGTGCTGGACTGGTATGAGCAGTTTGGTTTGCCGCTCAGACATTGCATGGGAGTCTGTGCAGTTTCTCCAACCCGGCTGTGCGACTCAGACGAGTTAGAGAAACCTAAGTGCGCATGTTACTTTGGCTGGCCTAAGATGGCCGGCCAAACTGACATGCACACTTAGTGCACTCCACTCTTCCTCCCCCCTCCCAAGGGCCCTGCACATGCTGGCTGAGCCACCAGCTGAAAAATAAAACAATAGTAAAAAAATATTTTATTTTTCAGCTGCTGGCTCTTAGCCAGCAGGGCGACGCTCCTTCGCCATTGAGAAGGAGCCGCCCTTGTTCAGACTTCAAGCCATCTTTATTCATTTGGTTTGTTCAGATGTCATTCTCATGTTGCTTTAGTCCACCTCCGCATGGAGCAAAGGGGGCTGTGCTAGCCCTTTTTATCCACTGATTGTCTTGCACTGAGTGATAGCATTTCGTTTGATCACATGTTCATATAAACGTGTTAAGCAGTGTCAGATCAGGTGCGCCTTGATTGCTGGGTCTATCCATAATATTTTGCATACGTTTGGAAAAATAAGTATGCCAATAAAAAAAACACACACTTGCCATGATCTGACCTGTTGATTTTGCCAATGCTTTTTGAGTTGGTTTACACACACTATTGGCATCTTTCCAAGCTATGCCTCAACATTGTTTACAAAGATACCACCCATTATGGCTTGCAAAACTCATAATCAGAATGTAACACAGCAATAGTGTTCAAAAGAGAACTACTTGATTTCATGTGGAAGACAAGGAAATCTATCAGAGTTATGCCAATCAAAGGCGGATAATGTTCTGAAGTGGGAAATATTTATTCTGTTCTGCCTTCAAAGGTTTTCTCATTTAGGAAATGGAGAAAGGTTCTCATCAATGAGTGTGCAAGAGTCAGCCATATTTCTTCATGAGCATAACCCAGGAAAGGTTACTGACTTTATCAAAGGAGTGATATTACTTTTTGCTTATGTTCTTGTTATAGTATGTGCTTGATGCCTATGGTACTGTTCCTTAACTAGCATCATAAATATTCTCTAATTCAAAATGCTCCTGGTTCAGGTTCTGGGCAGGTTTTTTTTCTATTATTGACTTTGTATGGCTCTCGATTTTGTCAGAATCTATGATCGTTTTTTAGCGGCCTGTTATTTTGCGTTTTAAATGATTTTATAGTCTTGAAAGTTACCTGGCTGCAACACTTCCACCTGCACTGAGAACTCAGGCCCCTGATGACTGTTGCCTGCTTGATCTGGCCTGCTCGAGCCCCCTGCTGGTCACCCGCAGGGGCCCTTATATAGATGTGCTTCACTCCTGAAGGCCCTGTGGCCTCCCCTCCAAAAGACAGCCTCCCACGAAACTGCCACCTGAAGCGGATGGTCTGCTCCTTCCCTCCCTGCCAGAGCTTCCCATGGGAGGAGGCGGGACCACCCCAAATGCTATTTTCATTTGACCCACCAATATCGTTGACCGCTCATTTTGTCTTGGAAGATTCATCGAGATGGGAAAAGCCGATGCCAAACAGTCTAAACTTACTTTTGAGAACTGTAAACGAGCTAGTGGCTCAGGGAGGTCCCCTGAAGATAAGTGTCCAGTCCCCTCTGAGGTCGATTATCCTACACAATCGTCCCCCTTTCATTCAATGTTTCTGGACATTAAACACAGACTCACATCTATTGGCTTTAAAATCGATCAGCTGACCGAGAGAATGGATCGCCTTAAAGCGAAGGTGGATGGACACAGAAGCAGAATTGACCAACTGGAGTGTTGCACCTTGGATCTGGATAATGAACCGTATGCTTTGAGCGAAAGGATGCTGAAGATGGAAAAAGTCCTAGAAGTCATTTGTAACAAAAATGAAGATTTAGAAGTGTGATCAAGGGGAATACCCTGCATATTCTCGGTGTCCCTGAATCCAGTGCCATGGGTCGCATGGAGTATTATGTTAAAGATATGTTGCTGATATTGTTCAGTGAAGCAGTGTCTGCTCTCTTGGTGGTTGATTGGTCCCTTGGCCCGCGGCCTTTACAAGGTGCACAGGTTTGCCCAATCATGGCTAAAGTGTTGAATTACAGAGACCGTGACGTAGTTCTTTGCCTGGCTCAGGAACGAAACTCACTTATATATCAGAACAACACTATGACTATATGCCCAGACTACACCCCGGCTGTCCAGGCTGCACGAATAGATTTTTTGCTGATAAAACACTCCCTGTTCAAAATGGACGCCTCGCAGATATACCCTCCCAACCTGAGGATTCGACATCACTGCCAACTTCACTGACCTCAAGATGGCAGCTAAATTCATGAAAACAAGTCTAAAGTCTTGAAGCGATTACACTCTTTTTTCCCTTCCTATTTGTATCTACTGAATGACTATGACTTGTCTGGCCAGAGCTCCAATCCTCTAACTTGCTCTCCTTCGGCCACTCAACCTTTCTTTTCAGGTCAAGGAATGTTGGACCTCTGGACCGCCCGAGGGATTATTCATATGTCCTTTTATTTGCTCCCCTTGCAGGGATGTTCAATGGGATGTTATTGGGGTGGGTTTATGCAGACTGGCCCAACTGGGGGCTGGCATTGGAGGTGGGGGGATTGCCAGGGATTTGTTTGTTGTTAACTGTCCCTGTGGTTTTTTCTGCATTCCTTCCCCTTCCTTTCTGCTACAATCATAATCCTAACCTTTCAAACCTGTCTCCTCGCTTGCGGGTCTGCTGCAGTCCTATATTGCGAGGCCTGGTGATGAACAAACGTATCAGCTTAACTTGGAACATTCGGGGCCTAAGTACGTAAGGCCAACAGGATGTCACATATATGCAACACCATGATGTGGATATCTGTAAGCTCCAGGAGCTACACCTCACTGAGGCCACCAGAGCACGCCTGTGGGCCGTACGGTTTGATGAATGCCACACAGTACTTTACTCTATGCTGAGGTGGCGATTATCATCCGCAAGGGGCTTCAATGGCATACCCAAACTGCGCTATATGATGTGCTAACGTCACACTTTATGTGAAAGATCCGCAGGACAACCTAGATTTCTTAATTAGGAATTGTTTTTGTTTTGGCTGTCTGTTAGGAGTCCATCAACTGGGCCATGTCCATTATATTCCCATTGACAGATGTTACAACCCGCCACAAATCTGCATTTCCGCTCCCAAGATTGGACCTCCTCGGACAGAGTCTCCAGTCTGGTGCTGATGGCCTAAACTGCACCAGACTCACCAGGACTCTCCCACGAAGAATGTAAATCCTGCACCCCTCTGGGAGGGACAATGTCTAGCACACAATGACTTGTAGTCACACCAGACTCCCCGGTCACACACTATGACACAAGTTCAACCATGTCATACGAGGACAAGTACAGCAGAACTTAAGTCTCTGAGGGTTGCAACCACTGAGCATGCAGCCGAGGCTCACACAAGAGAAATGCGACACACTTGACAATAGCGGGCTATGCGGGGTCCCACACCAGGTGATCCTGTTCACACCAAAAAGACATTTCGGAGTGCAGTGGTCCCCATGATATGAAGAAGGATCATTCACCTGAAGTGCAGGCAGTCCTTGGCAAGCTCCGCACCGGGCAATTCCGGTCTCCATACACAATATTTAGGCCACGCTAATGCACCTGGTGCCAGGTGAAGTTCAGCATACGATGTGGTCGCAGCAGAGGGCACCACTCTCCAGATATTACCGGTCGCGAGTTAAGTCCCTCTCAGGAGGTCTCTGATGTCCCTGAGACCTCCTCAGAGAACAGGGGGCAAGCCAACCTGCCCTTGGAGAGTAACCCTTTGGAATGCTACACAGCATCAGGCAATCAGCCTCAGACCAGTTTCTAAGATGGAAGGGGAGTGCGGATCCCCTCCCTGGACAGTTATACTCCAGGGCACAACAGATGACTCTGGCAGAGTGCCCACATAGTTCAGCAGCACTGGACCTGCATATCTGTAAGGTTACTCTGCCTTGCAGATGTTGCATTCTCCTAGTTAATCTAGATGGTGGTTCCTTTGAAGTTGGGGTTGGGGGACCAAAGGGTTCTTCTTTGAACCACAGATGTCTCCCCTAAATTTTCTCCCTTTCTACCCTGAGGCTCTGGAATGCAGATCTCTATCTTTAGTGGGGCTATGCTCTGGCTCCAAGGACAAGTGTCCAAAACTTCTCCCCCCAATCTATCTATCTATGCCCCAAATGGCAGGGATCTGTCATTCTGGATGCCCAAGTTTTATAGCGCTTGCCTGGGGAAGGCGCAGATGTGCTCTTCCCCCATGGCCAGTAGAATGAAGCCTCATTTATAAGAAAGCAGAACCTCTTAAGAACCTAGAAATGCCCACTTACCAGAAGTTGCATTTCTAGGCCATCAATGAAAAAAAACACCTTTACCATCAGAAGGGGTTTGTCATCCCGAGTCCAACGATACTAAACATCAGGAGGCTGCTCCCCTGCAATCCACCATTACAGCCAGAATTACTCATTATCTCATGTTACCTTATGGGTAGGGCAGTGCATGGGTGCCATGGTGCATATCTATGCCCGCAGAGGCATGTGGGCACTGTCGTTAAAGCCACTGCAAAGGTGCACGTGCGCCAATACCAGCCTGCTCCATCAGGCTTAGTTCCTACATTAGGGCACCCGTGCCCAAAAATGTGCACACTCTGGCAAGTGATGCCAGCTCCCGTACCTACATAGTAAAACCACCAAGGTGCAAGTTGCACACCCAAGCGAGTGTTACTTCCAGGTGGATGGAAGGATGGGGCTGGCACTTTCACACTGTACTTCCAGTGGGAAAGTGCCCAGGGCCGGTAGGCCCTTTGAGAGAAGCAGCAAAAAAAATCCTAGAGAAAAGCGAAATACTTTGGGGGAACCACTACCTCAGAGAGTCAGGTATAACAAGGAGACTGAAATATTGGCATCATTATTTAATGCCTATCTACTTCTCGGTGTGTGTGTGTTGAAGTTGACATTACTGGCCACCCCCATTTCGTCTCATTAATTATATGTTTTGGGGTGAAAAGATGTTCTCCGATGTGTCGGACTTTCGTATTGTGATTATTGTTGTAGTAATAATTGCGAATTCTTTGAGTGTCCACATCATTTCACCACGATATAAAATGGCTGCTGTGCCTGGCAATGAACATGTATTAAACTTTCTTTCACTGTAAAATATAATTATGTTGCTCTTCTTTCTAAAGGAAGGACCTGTTCGAGTTGTATTACAACTGTATGAGGAAGAGTATCAAGGACTAACTCTCGCACTCGTCTTGCTAGACAGTGAAAAGAACTTTGTGTTCTCTACAAAAGTGCAATGATAATGATTTTCCTATCCCCGTTTCAATTACTCAATATGCCTAAGGCAAAAAGATGATTAATAAATAACTCTAAAAGGATTTCGCAATCCAGTATTTAACAGACTTCACCTCCAAGATCTCTTATGATTATTTTACCTGACAAGTTGTTTCCCAACATATTTATTAAAATCTGTAAAACAATTGTTTTTTTTAATTTAAATATATTTTTCATAAGCATTGTTTGTGTGGCTTTTTGTATAGCCAGCCACTGAGGTGTCACTGCAGTGAGGGCAGCACCCGGTCTTACGTTCACAGTCAATAAATGGTAGAACCTGGCGGGAACCGCCAAATGGCCGCTCCGCGGTCAGAAGACAGCGGATGCCATTCTGGCTTTCCCGCTGGGCCGGCGGGCAAACGCCAAAAGAGCGCCCGCCGGCCCAGTGGGAAAGGCCCTGCAACAGGGAAGCCGGCTCCGAATGGAGCCGGCGGAGTTGCAGGGGTGCGACGGGTGCAGTTGCACCCGTCGCGATTTTCACTGTCTGCTAAGTAGACAGTGAAAATCTTTATGGGGCCCTGTTAGGGGGCCCCTGCACTGCCCATGCCAGTGGCATGGGCAGTGCAGGGACCCCCAGGGGCCCCACGACACCCGTTCCCGCCATCCTGTTTCTGGCGGTGAAAACCGCCAGAAACAGGCTGGCGGGAAGGGGGTCGGAATCCTCATGGTGGCGCTGCAAGCAGCGCCGCCATGGAGGATTCCCCCAGCCGGGGGAAATCCGGCGGAAAACCGCCGGACCCGGCTGGGCGACCGCGGCTTCAAAGCCGCGGTCGGAATACTGAATGAAGCACCGCCAGCCTGTTGGCGGTGCTTCAGCCGGCCTCCATGAGGCCCTATGTCTTTTAAATCAGGAGAACTGACACCAATCTGTGCTTCACTTGTTACTTTTTCAAAACATGGGCATTGATTACCTAGGAGTCTGTCGGGGAACAACGATACTGATACCGTAGTTTTACTCATGACAATAACGCCATTGTTATTACTGACAATGTTTTAATTAGTAAGTAGAGTTAGTATTTACCTCTTTCATTGACTGGGCGTAGTCCAAATGAGCAGCGCTATCTTGGAGAGGAGTCTAAAAAGGAGGGGAATAGAACAAGGGAGTATTTGTAATTTGTGCTTTGTTTCTCTTCTAAACACAAACAATGAGATATTGCCTCAGGCCCCAAAAGCATGGCAATGAATACAAATGTTAAATAAAAAGTGTTAACCTTACATGTAATCGGTATCATCATGTTACGTACAAACAAGCACTTCATAGGCATAGCTGAGCAAGCAGGGGCGCACTTGATGTAATGGAATATGTCAAGCGATACCAAGTAAAGGGTATCCTAATTTCCAGAAAACTGCATTTGTGCAGTAAAGAGGCAGGTATAGTGCTCATGGATGGAACTTTTGAATTTTTATGAAGTTTATGACGAATTAGAGAATTTGGCATAATTTCAAAGTGTTCCGTATTGCTCCTCATAAAGGGTGCCTAGTGGCATCCCTAGCATAGTGCAGGAGGCTCTAAAGGACACAGCATGCCAAGCAATTAGTACTTTATACACACAGCCCTGTCCTTTGACATGTAAACAGTGAAATACAGCATGTACAAGAATTATGTCTGAACCATAGCATTATCAAAAATGGATAAACAACATGTAGGAGGAGCTGGTTGCATTCTCTGATACCTGAAAACAAAATTCCAATGAACATAATTATGTTTTATGCGGATCATTATGATTTATTGATCCTTAAACCAAAATGAAGTTGTTCATGTAACAGGAAATGTAGTCAATAAGTTAGCATAATGTATTTAGCTGACTCGCATGTGTCAGTAAAGCCCAGGGGATTTATCAAGGCTGTGATTCTGACAAATGGATGGCTATATCTTGATCGATAAATAGCCTTCAGTCAACAGGTCTAGTATTTTCACTAGGATCATACAACCTAGAATGCATTCATGCTGAATAATCATAACAAAATATAAACTTGTTTCCTTCACGGCCTTGAGAAAGCTCAGGGCCTTCAATGGCACCCATTCAGTTATTGCTGGCATCTTGGTATGGATTATCTAGAGTCAGAAATGATTATTTAAAGAAAGATGGGAATGGTACACCACACATTTTATCCAAGCCACATCATTTGCTAATTCTTAGAACTGATGGATATTTTAGGTGTCTTGGTAACCATACTTTTGGCAGCTGGTTCTGGCTGTGGGGGCACCAAAGCTTGATAGGTCTTAAGACCTTTATGCAAGTGTGATCAGCCGGTCTTATGCCTTGGATATGGTGTATAAGTCAGTGATTGTTGCCTACTGGTTGTGATCTTCCAAACGGTGATGGCTATATGTTAAGAGTGGAGGACCGCGTTGTACACTTCCACCAGAGTGTGAAAATATTTTCTGTGGTTCTTGCTTGATAGTTATGATGAGCGCATCTCTCTCTTCTATGTGCACACTGTTGTTGAATGGCAATGAGACCCTCATTACGAGTCTGGCGGTCATGAGACCGCCAGCCTTGCCCTGGCGGTCCTACCGCCATAGAGCCAGCAGTAAGGACCGCCACATTACGAGTTGTGAGGCTTGGCAGATGCCAAGCCTCCACAACTCCGCCTGGCTCGCCGGTGCGGTCGCACCTCCAATCCGACGGCAGGCCTCAGCCTGCCGGCCGGATTCCGGGGCTGCAAACCCCCAAGCTTTCCTTGGCAGTCACCTTGCCACAAAAACCCTGGCAGTCACGCACCCAGCGACAGGAATCTTCATTTCTGTCACTGGCACACACATACACACATCCCCCCCCACCTGTCCAGACACACACCCCTACACCCCTTCCCGCACGCATGCATACACATACACACCCATTCAGCATACAAACACATGCACTCAGACACACCCACTCACTCCCATTCATCAACACAGACACCCTCATTCATGCGCACAAACACATACGCACACATTCAGCACCCCCTCCACAAACATGCACACATGCACCCAAACACACAGACCCCCCTTCATTCGGATACCCACTTACCTCCTCAGTCGAGGGGGACGTCCGGAAGGGGATGGGTCCTGGTGGTCTTCCCTCGCTGCCACCACCACGCCAGTAGGACTCCACCAAGCCGAATTACGGCTTTTAATACTGCCAGCGTGGCGGTGGCGGCGAGGAACCCGCCTCTGCAGCACTGATCGTCAGCACGACTGCTGGCTGCTTTCCGCCTCAATGATGGGGGAAAGCAGCAAGCACTTGTAATATGGCGGTCTGCTGACCGCCAATACTGGCGGTCGTCTGGCAGGTTGGGCTTTGCCAGTCAGGGATATTGACCGCCAAAGTCCAAATGAGGGCCTGAGTCTTTCCAGTGGTGTGAACTATAAGACAGCGGGTGTGGTCAAGTAACCGGATACACTTACCCACGTATGTATGATCATTGGGGTTTGTGTTTCAGTAGTGGCTTGGAAGTTAGTGTTGTTCTTTTAGTTTTATGTGTTAACACGTTTTTCATCCTTCACAGGAATCAAACGCTTTGCTGAGGTTGACCGACCTTTTGACCCAGTAAAGATTGTGGTGAGCCATACATAAACCTATATTAACACCACCCAAACAATTTAAACACCATGATCAATATAGCCACAGAAGGAGACTTCAATCAACAAAAAGTTTCAAAGCTTTATTTTAAAACCACAGAACTAGTGTCATGAAGACTGTGTGCAAAATCTGATTACAAAGATATATCAACACCACTGGCTGCCCAGTGAAACAAATTTAGTCTAATTAGCAGCAACACAATTAAGCATTCAAGAATAATAATAGAATAATACGTATCATAAAACAATAACTTATGCCACAGAAACATATCTCAGATAACACTGTTAGCATTTCGCAAATCAAATTAAGCAGAGAACACAACTCAGGTTGGACATAGGTCATTCCTACAGCTAACCAAATTAGGAGATGTATGTGTGGGGACAGGCTAAGACATGTAGGCGAAATATAAAAGAAGACAAAAATAATTTGGTAAAGTAAATCTAGGGCTATCATTTACTAGCTAGAAAAATAAAAAGAGCAACTGTCAGCATGCTTACTTCTATTCTAGAAAAAGGAAAACGTGTCAAAGGAAATGGCAACCAGCAGGGAGATATACCTCTCCGAGGTTCAGCATTCAAGGATTCTTCATCAGCAAAGCGTGTAGATCATCAGCAAAGTCCGTCATAAGCACTATCAGGGGAGTGCAGAACACGAGCTACACAGAGAAAAGCACGTCAAGAGCCAAGAAAAGACTGCCTAAAACCCACAAAGTCTATCCCTATAGTGAAGCACACACATAGCTCTGATTTGTCAGTTCAGTGGCCTCGCATCATGCAAAAAAAGACATAATCCAATCAAAAAGGTCATAACATTTCAGGCTGCAACAGTCTGGTAATTTCTCAGGTTTGGTCTGGGATCGCTGTGTGAATCCAAACCGTTTACTAACAATTTATTTTTCCTTCTAAAAATCTTTCTTCCCAGGGAGTACTATGGGATTTATTTCACGTTATGTCCACAGGTCTAAATGTTCTGGAACCAAGGTCATTTAACTGCATGTCGCTGTATAATTGAACAAAGAGCTTATTAATACCGCAAAGCGTCTTATAAGAACAGAACCTACAGTAAAATTTCATGTTAACCCCTTCTGTGCCGTGGACGTAATGGTTACGTCCTACGGCACAGTGCTCATGTGCCGAGGACGTAACCATTACGTCCTGGGCACTGAGCTCAGAGGGAGCGCTAGCGCTTACTTTGTGGGCTAAAAGGCAAGGATGGAAGGGGAAGCCCTTCCCCTTCCACCCTGACCCTCCCTGACCCCCCCCAGTGACGTCTGATGTCATCAGCGCGCATTTGCGTGCTGACCTCATGAGAGGCCACTCCCCATAGCTCATGTGATGGGGCCCTGAGAGGCTTCAAAGGGAAGAAAAGGAATTTCCTTCCCTTTGAAGTCTCTCAGAGCATTTCAAAAGCCGGATCGTAAAGCGATCCAGCTTTTGAAATGCCCACTAGACACCAGGGATATTTCACAAAAATGAAATTGGCATAAGGGGAGCAGCCGATCTGCCCCCAGGGGGGGCAGAATCCACTACGCACCATGGATCTTTTTTTTTTCTTTTTTTTTTTTTGTGGTTTTTGTTTTAGTTGGGGAGCGCCCCTTTAGGCAAGGGTCACTCCCTAGGGGGCAAAATATATTTAGGCCATTTCTCCCCCCCTATTTTTATGAGGCCAGTCTGCCCCCAAGGGGGGCAGAAACCACTAGACACCAGGGATTTTTTTTTTACGCCTTATTCACAGAAGGGGAGCGACCCCTTAGGCAAGGGTCGCTCCCCGGGGGGGGGGGGGGGGGATTTATTTTAGGCTATTTCTGCCCCCCTGGGGGCAGATCGGCCTATTGTTATTAGGCCGATTGGCTCCCGGGGGGGTGGGGGGGCAGAAACCTCTAGGCACCAGGGCCAAAAAAACTTTTGTTTTTAGTTTTTTTTTTTTAGAGGTGGGGAGCAAGGGTTACTCCAACGGGTGGGGAGGGGATTGCATTTAGACCATTTCTGTCCCCCTTGGCCAATTTTTGTTACCACTAGGCACCGGGGATTTTTTTTTTCTGCCAATTTCACGCAAGGGGAGCGACCCCTTAGGCAAAGGTCGCTCCCCAGGGGAAGAGGAGGGAACATTTATTTTAGTCCATTTCTTGCCCCCCCCGGGGGCAGATCGGCCTATTGTTATTAGGCCAATATGCCTCCAGGGATGGCAGAAACCCCTAGGCGCCAGGGATTGGTGTGTGTGTATATGTGAAAGCCCAGGAGAGACCAGGGAAGTTTTTTTCTTTTTTTTTTTACAAAATAAGAGGGTGAGGGTATGGCCATACCCCCACCCCAAATAAGTGGGGCCAAAGTTGTTCTGCCCATCAGTGGGCAGATGGGGCAATTACCCCTGATCCACATCCCGGGGGGGCAGAAAGTCTACTAGATGCCAGGGAATTTAATTAAAAAACAATATTGGGGTGGTGGCTACCAACCAGTATGGGCCTGGTTATGCCACCACCCCAATTGAAGGGGGTAACAGTCTTTCAGCTCTGCCCGGCACTCTAAAACATCTTATCCCACAGCAAGAAGACATTTGATTATTTTGGGTTTTGGTTTTACATTTGGGCCATGAGAGCTTGGCTAACTTTCAAAATCGTCCCACTTGGAATAGTGAGGGCTGCACTTTATGGACTTTGGGATGCTGCCATGTAGAAAAATCCACAAGACCTAGACACATCTGAAAACTAAACATCTGGGTGATTCCAGGGTGGTGTTTCACATGCACCCTGCACCATTTTGGTACCCACAATGCCCTGCAAACCTCCAACTTTGCTTGAAATCACACATTTTTCCCACGTCTTTGTGATGGAACCTTCCAGAATCTGCAGGAATCCACAAAATTCCTACCACCCAGCATTGTCTCATCTATACCGATAAAAATTCTGCTGCACTTGCCAGCCTAAAAATATTTTCTTGCAAACTTCCCTTTTGGAACCCCTTTGGTTCCCCCTCAATATCAACATGTTTTTGGCTCTTCCCTTTCACAAGCACTTGTCCCACCTACACAAATGAGGTATCATTTTTACTAGGAGACTGAGCGGAACATTGGGTGGTATGAAATTTGTCCCAGTGCGGTGATCCGACACAAATGTGGGATAAATGTGATTTTCTAGCTAAATTTGAGGTTTGCTGAGGATTCTGGGTAAGAAAACATTGGGGGATACACGCAAGTCACACCTCACTGGACTCCCTTGGGTGTCTAGTTTTCAGAAATGTCAGGGTTTGGTAGGTTTTCCTAGAAGGCTGCTGAGCCCAGGACCAAAAACACAGGTGCTCCCCCCACCCCCGCACAAACAGGTAGTTTTGTATTTGATAATTTTGATGTGTCCAGATAGTGTTTTGGGGCACTTCTTTTCGCTGGGAGTAGGCCCACCCACAAAAGTGAGGTACCAATTTCATCTGAAGACTTGGGGGAACGCTGGGTGGAAGGAAATGTGTGGCTCCTCTCTGATTACATAACTTTCTGTCACCGAAATGAGAGGAAAAGTGTTTTTTTTGGCTACATTTTGAGGTTTGCAAAGGATTCTGGGTAACAGAACCTGGTCAGAGCCCCACAAGTCCCCCCATCTTGGATTCCCCTAGGTGTCTAGATTTCAAAACTGCGCAGGTTTGCTAGGTTTCCCTAGGTGTCAGCTGAGCTAGAGGCAAAAATCCACAGCTAGGCACTTTGCAAAAAACAGCTCTGTTTTCTTTGTGAAAATGTGATGTCTCCACGTTGTGTTTTGAGGCTTTTGCTGTCGCGGGCGCTAGGCCTACCCCCACAAATGAGGTACCATTTTTATTGGGAGACTTGTGGAAACGCTGGGTGGAAGGAAATTTGTGGCTTCTCTCTGATTCCAGAACTTTCTGTCATTAAAATGAGAGGAAAAAGTGTTTTTTTGGCCAAAATATTGAGGTGTGCAAAGCAGTCTGGGTAACAGAACCTGGTCAGAGTCCGACAAGTCACCCCATCTTGGATTGCCCTAGTTGTCTAGTTTTCAAAACTGCGCAGGTTTGCTAGGTTTCCCTAGGTGCCGGCTGAGCTAGAGGCCAAAATCCACAGCTAGGCACTTTGCAAAAAACAGCTCTGTTTTCTTTGTGAAAATGTGATGTGTCCACGTTGTGTTTTGGGGCAGTTCCTGTCGTGGGCGCTAGGTCTACCCACACAAGTGAGGTACCATTTTTATCGGGAGACATGGGGGAACGGTGTAAAATGAAAACCCATTGCAAGGTGCAGCTCATTTATTGGCTCTGGGTACCTAGGGTTCTTGATGAACCTACAAGCCCTATATATCCCCGCTACCACAAGAGTCCAACTGACGTAACGGTATATTGCTTTAAAAAATCTGACATCGCAGGAAAAAGTTACAGAGTAAAACATGGAGAAAAATGGCAGTTTTTTTCACCTCAATTTCAATATTCTTTTATTTCATCTGTTATTTTCTGTTGGAAACACTTGTAGGATCTACTCAAATTACTCTTTGCTGAATTCGGAATATTGTCTACTTTTCAGAAATACACAATTGTGACCACCAAAAATTAAAACATGAGCACTTTTAAAATATGTATCAGAGCAGCTTTTTCTACATTAAGCTGTTAGCATAAACCTTCTACTGATGTCTCTAAAAGCATTACTAAAATTTACTCTCCAACAGTCCCTCCTCTGACAGCAATGTATGCCATCACAAAAGGACACACACTCATTTCAATGAGACAACTCGAATGTTTGATGTCTTTTTCCAGTAAGGTCTGCTGTAATTCTCAATTTTCTTGAGATTAGCATAAGAAACAATTCTCTTCTCCATTTCTCTCTCCTCCCTCCCGTCTACTCTTAGCTCTTTTCTCTTCCCACAATTTGTATAGTTTGTATAATCCAAGTGCAACTAACGCACATAAAGCCTCAATCAACACAGCCTCAAGATAATTCCCATTACCCCCTTTCCCAAGTTTCCAAACCACTTTCCAGTGGTTGAAAAACTATTACCTATTGCTTACCATGCACCAGTGGCATGCAAATCTTTTCAGACTCTGCCCTCCTTCGCCAACAATATGTCTAACCCAAGACGATTTTGCAAAACCATTGCTCTCACAGCAACCATCTCTATAGCCATGAAAAGCATAGCTCCAGCATAATCAGCACACATTTGGTCTACTATTGTTGACAATTTCCTAATCTGGATATCATTCAAGATCGCACCAACTGATGAAATGATGGCACCAAATATATCTCCTATAATATCTGCTGCACTAGCTCCTCTCTCAACTCAGGTATTCGCTTTCTCTTTCCAAACCGGGTTGTCAAAATTTTCCATAAGATACATTTTTGGAAATACCACGCCCAGGTACCATGTACAATACCAGCCTTTCAGCAGTTTAAAATAGACGTTTTTCCCACAAATGAAATAAGCACTCGGTATGGCGGGATCTTGTCCATTCAACATAAAAGTCCAAAAACTCTTAAACAAAAATGCAAGTCTACATTCACTAATACCTAAAATAAATGTGTGTCTGTCTTTGACTTAGGTCTATATATAATTTTCCTACATGTTGCCAGTCTAAAGCTCTGTCTTTGTGTATCACTGCCTGTAATGTGTGCAGCATCTTTCTGTCAATCTTGTAAAACTACTAATTTTTCTATTCGGTTTTTATTGCTTTCCCCCTGTCATCTTCTTGTCCGATGAACTCTTTCTTCAGGTGTAAAAATGCAGGTTAAATTGTTCTTGTGTGTATATGTGGTTCCAAAAGTCAGGGTCGGTTTTCAAAGAAACCTCAAACAATGTCAACATTTTTCACGTTAGCAAGACTACTCATATGCTGATTAATAGGCAAAAAAGAAAACACAAGATCATAGTTTGAACAGAATTAGTGTATAAATTCCTGGTTATACAACCGTGTAATTAACAGACTGCAAGAAATTCCAGATGTTGGTGGCAAGCTGCGATATGTGATTCCTGACTGCAGAAGGGATCTGGATGCAAACATAACACTCATGCACTTCCATTGATTCAATATATACATACAATAGCCTGTAATATGCGTTAGAAGACAAAGCTCCCATAGAACTGTAAGTGTGTAACAATCTCTCATCCTCATAAGGAGATCTTGTTCTGTATGTGAATCTCCTAGCATTGGTTCCATTGTGCTCTCAACCTCTTCTTTCACAGGCAGACACAAACCAACTATCAATAACATGCTCACAACCACACAGACTGTAGCCAATCCTACACATACATATTTGCATTCAATCCCTTTACCTTGGTCTGGTTTCATGGCTTGCCTAGACTAAGACCAAAAATACAGTGAATTCAAAAATAAAAATAAAAAATGCAAAAGAGACTCTCAATTAATTTACACTGTCTTTTCTTTTCTTATGTGAACAAAGCAGCAACAAAAAACAGATTTATCCTCTCAAAATCATTGCACTTATTTACAAAGTTCTCGATCTTCTAGAAAGTTCATCAAGATTTTCTCTACTTGCAAATGTTTAAAATCACTACTAAAAGTTCAAATGTCTCCAATAGTAAACCATCTGGTAATCACTTATTAGCACTTCCAGCAAATAATGTCTTTGTTCATCAAGCAGCAATAAGATTTCAAATTTCAGTTCTAAAGCAATTTCAAGTCCAAAATATTCAGCTGGATTTGAAATGTCAGCACAAAAGACAACAATCTTCTTCTCCCAATCATCAACTGTAATAAGTCCATTCAGGAGCGGAATATTTTTGACTGGGCTCTCCAGGCTACGCTACTTTCAATATCACTATCACTTTGCTCGGATTCTTCAGTCACTTCCGAAATAGCATGAGGCACATCTATCACTGGATCTGGACTTTTCACGGGCCATTGGTCTCCAACCATAATTCTTTTGTCAGGCACAACTGGGACTTCAGCGTTTTCTGAGCCAGCAGGAGTCAACTGACTCTGACTTTACCCTCCTGCACATTCGAATGCTGTTGAGGCACTCAGACTTTCATCAGACTGTGCATGTTCTGTGATAGCCACTTGCCCAGTCCTCATAGTTTGGCTAACCTAGACCACTTCTCTCACTGTATCTCACTCTAGAGGAACAGGCACTGTATCATCAAGAGGATTATGAACTTTCCGTGTATGGGTGACATGACTCAGTTAGGAAGATCAGCACACATCACAGCAGTTGCAGTCACTAAGAGAACATGAAATAGCCCTTTCCAGCATGGCTTTAAGCATGTCTTTCTTACATGCTTCTTCACCAGAACCCAGTTCCCAGGACTCAAGTTGTGGCACTGTTCTTGTAGTGGTTGAGCAGATGCTTCTTCAACCTGGTGAGACAGAGCCAACCACATCAGCTAGTGATTTGCAATATTCCAGCCCTAAGTCATCTGTAATGTTCAGAAGTGCATTTGCGGACACAGATGGCAATCTCATAGCATGCCCCATAATGATTTCATGACCGGACAATCCTGTCTTTCATTTGGGTGTGCTGGGTATGCTCATCAGGACAAAAGGCAATGCATGCAGCCACTCACTAGACTTTTATAATCTCATTATTGAAATTAGTTCATCAGTATGATTCCAGAGAAGTCAGAAAGCCAAATTTAGGTATCAATTCTCCCAAAAGCATCTTTGCAACTGTAAGACTATCATTCCTGCGAGTTGGATAAGCCTCGACCCAATGAGAGAATACACACACCACCACCAAAACATAACTCAATCCATTACAGACAGGCATTTCAATAATATCAAGTTGCATTCTGTTGAAAGTACTTCCTGATCTACCTATGTGGCTCTGGTTAACCACAGTGCTTTTCCCTACATTTATTTGTTGATATGTTAACCATCTATGACACACTGCTTCTGCAACTAACCTGAATCGAGGGTTGTACCATGCTCGCCTGAAAGTTCTAATCATTGCATCTCTGCCAATATCAGTCTGTCTGTGGTAATATCTCACCATCATAAAAAAAAATATTGAGCAGCACTGCTTTTCCATCACTATAAACCCAAACATCATCCTCATTTCTCTGAACCCAAATTACTTCACTCCAACCCCTTTGTTCTTCTTCTGGCACTTCTTCATGTAATATTTTGACTTCCTCCAAACTATCAATTGCTGTAATAAAGAAGTTATGATTTGTCTCATTGGTGCTATTTCTATCGCTCCATTTCTCATTAAAGGATGTGCCATGGAGAGCACAATAACGTGTCACTTGGTCATCATAGGCATTGCCTAACGAGATGTAGTCCTTTGACATTTGATGTGATGCACATGTAACAACTGTAGTTTTACAGGTAACTGTAATGCTTTCAACAATTGGTAAACCCTGTCACCATTAGAGATAGGTGTTCCAGAAGAGATCATAGAGCCTCTCTAGGACCATAACTGTCCGAAATCATGAACACCACCAAAACCATACTTGCTATCAGTAAAAATGGTCACTTTAAGCTGTTTAGAAGCACAGCATGCTCTAGTAAGTGCAACACATTTGGCTACTTGGGCAGAAAAGACTCCTTGAAGCCATGAAGCTTTTGTCATGGCTGAGACCGTGCAAACTGCATAACCATACTCTCAGAGTTCCATTAGTATCTCTTAAACAGGAGCCATCAGCGAATTTTCATCTAATATCTTGAATATCAAGTTTTGGTTTGGTGCACAGTTTAGTCACATTGAGACATTCTTTACCTCATCCTCGCAGTCATTTACATTTTCAACAGAAATGGCAAAAGTGTTGCTGGATTTAAAACATTACACCTTTTAATATTAACATTTAAAGATCCTAAAATAACTTGCTCATACCTGGTCAAATGAGCATTGGTTAAGTACTGGGTCTTGGTTGGGTCAAAGAGACTTCAACAGAATGGGGCACAACAACATTCAGGGGTGACCATGACAATGCTTTCGCACTTACTAATAGTGACACTCATAGCTGCCACAACAATACAGCAGCTACACAATCAAGTGGAACAGAAAAATATGGATACGCCACAGGCCTGTTGGCACCTCCGTGTAACTGTGTCAATACACAAAGCGCACAATCATCTTTTTTGCAACAAAACAAAGAAAAACATTTGTTGTAATCAGGCATTCCCAGAGCTGGGGCTCAGCACAGGCTTCCTCTCAACTCTGAGAAGGCTTTCATACATGTGTCATCACATGGTACCGGATCAGACATCTCCTTGTGTGTCAACTTCAGTAAAGGCTTGGACTAAAGGGAAAAATTCAAAATCCACTGGTGGTAGTAGCCAACCGTTCCCAAAAACATTCTGACAGCTCTCTGCGTCGCTGGTAGGTTTATCTGCATGATTACTGATATTCTCTCTTGGGACAATTTCCTTATACCCTTCTCTATGTGGTGACCTAAGTATTTCACTTCTTTTTGACAGTACTGCAACTCTGCTGGGGAAACGTTATGTCCATTTTTTCCTAAGTGGTTCAAGAGTGCAATTGCATCTCTCCTACAGGCTTCACATGTGTTTGATGTAAGCATCAACTCATCAATGTCCTACAAAGAAACTGAATGAATAGGCATTTTAAGGGACCTAAAATTATTTTTTAAAGTCTGATTAAAAATTGATGGTGACTCCGTATACCCTTGAGGCGTACAATATCATGAAAAACACAGCTTCCGAATTTAAGGCAAATAAAAATGTACTATCCTCATGGAGTGGAATGGAGAAAGATGCTTGGCACAAATCAATGACTATGAACCATTCCACTGGTATAGGAACAAAATCACTGCTGGATTCAATACCACAGGACAACCTGGAAAGACAATCTTGCTCACTTTTATCAAATCCTGAACTATGCAGTATTTTCCATTAGGCTTCCGCAATAGTAAAATAGGGGCATTACATGGGCTTCCCAGGATCTCTTTTAGAACACCTTGTTGAATGAAGATTTCAATTATGGGAGTTATTCCTGCAGTTACGTCTGGAGTCATGTTATAAGACAGTATCCTTGGATACACTGCATTTGGCTTAACTGTGACTAACAGGCTCAGCTCCCCTTTGAGTACTATCTCGTTTCCTGAAAAATACCAAACCTTCGCCATAACTGTCCGTTGCAACTCCTCGGGTAATTCATCATCAAAACAATCTTTATTCGGATTTTACTCCATAAAAGAAAAACAGTCTCTTTAAGGTAAAAAAGTTATACAAGAAAAGATTTTTTTTTCAGGTACATTACTAATAAATAAAAGGATAAAAATCTTTGTTGTGACAAATTATGCGGTTATTCATTCTCATATTGGAGTTTTTCTAAATAGGACAACCTTTTCCTCTGTTCAATTGCATGTAGGATACATTTTATCACTGCTTCACATTTCTCATTAGTATCCAATTTAAATAAATAGTTAAAAGCTTCTCTGCAATAAAATAACTTATTAATAATAAATAATGGTTTTAAGAATTGTTTCCTAATGTCATGATAAAATTTACAAGATATGATAAAGTGCATTGTAGATTGTGCAAATCGTCCCACGCAGGGGCACTTCGGTAGGCTTTTACTCCAAATTCTCATCTTTGGGAAGGCTACCAAAAGGTGCAACATTCTAAAACGTAATCGGGTCAAATAAAATCTATGCTGAGTATTCACAACTGTCAGTAAATAATTTGGTATTACCTCATTGTTTTCGATCATGTAAAGAGCTACCGTTGATTTCATACATTCTCTATTTTGTCTATCACTAGCCCTCCAAGCCATTAAATGATTTTTCAGTTCTTTCTTACTAAATTGGAGAACTATGCCTGGGTTGTCTAAATTTGATGTTAGATTTATACCTCTCAACAGATCTTTTAAGTGCATGAACCATGGGATTCTATCCCGATGTTCTAATGTAAGGCAATCTTTAATAATCTTTCGGGTAAGATGCGTCCCTTCTTTTGACCAAATACCATGCCAAGCCGACAACGCATTTATATATATTAGGTCCACCACGTAGGGACTGCCCAGTTCATTGTGTACCATGTATGTGGAAGTGGTATCTGGGACTGCGAGTAATCTGTTAAAAAATGTATTCTCTAACATTTGTAGTGAATGGATCTCGGGCATCGAACCCCAAAGGGCAGAACCATATGTGATGCTGCTGATTGATTTACTTTTGTAAATTTGCAGCATTTCCCTTAGGGGTTTATTACCAATTTTTTTGGCGAATCTAAAGACTGCCTCAGTTGTCCTAATATACTTCATTTTGGTAATTTCTAGGTGTTGTTTCCAATGTCCCATGTTAGAAAATTGGATACCGAGGTATGTAAATCCATTCACCTCTTCACATTTGTGGCCCTTAATAAAATAGCTTTTCTTCCTGGCCTTTCCCTGTCCACAAGTCATTACCACTGTTTTACTCATATTCAACATCATATCTCTTTCCTCCATAAATTCCATGAAGCCCTCCATTAGTTGCTGCAATCCATTTGCAGTTCGTGACAGCAAAACTGCATCATCTGCGTAAAAAAGGATTGGGATAGAACATTCTCCTATTTTAGGGCTGTCAATTTTTTAATTTTTTAAATGGGCATCTACACCATTTATATAAAGAGAAAATAGGAGCGGCGATAAAACACAACCTTGGCGTATTCCTCTCCCTATCCTAAAACCTGGCGTACATTCTCCATTTCTTCCATATCTCACCCGTGCTGTTAGATTGTTGTATAGTTGTGCCAAAAAGCTTATTATATCTGAGGGCGCACCCATATCTGTTAAAACTTTCCACAACTTAGCATGATTCACCAAATCAAAGGCACTACTAAGATCTGCAAAACAGAGGAATACATGACCCTTCTTTGCCATTGTATACTTACTTATTATTAAATTAAGGTTTATACATTGTTCCAGGGTATCAGCCCCAGGCCTAAATCCCAATTGAGCCTCTGTAAGTATATGATTGTTAGTTGCCCATGTTTCTAATCTTTCTACAAGTACTCTTCCCAGCAATTTGACAGAGGTATCCAAGAGTGAAATTGGCCGATAACATTTGGGGTCGCCTCTATGCCCCTTTTTAAAAATAGGGACAATTATACTTTCACTCCATGATGTTAAAATATATCCCTTTGTCACACTCAGAAAGACTTGGGTCAGGATAGGGCACCATAAATCAACGTGTGTCAAATAAGCAGCTACTGGCACCCCATCAGGGCCCGGCGCCTTCCCTTTCGGGCATCTTCCCATGGCAAATTTCACTTCCTCTAGACTAACTGGTTTCAAGAAGGGTGGATTGATCTCAATTATCCCATTTTTTGATGGGTGAATAGTCAGGTTCTCTGGGTTAAAAATTGAACCAAAATGAGAAAGCCATTCCAATAGAGGAACATGTACTGCTATTTCGGGTACATCACTATTTTTTAGGAAAGGTTGGTTGATTGTTTTCCAAAATAAAGTACTATCTCTTAGTGTTGTTGCTTGCTCAAGATTAGCCCATGCCCTGGCTCTCAATTGTGCCTTCCTGGTTTCTAATGCATGTTTGTAGTTAGAACGCTTAATAATTACTTTTTCTCTATTTCTTGGTCGGGCCTGCAGGGCTTGTTTTAGTTCTTGGCTGGCTGATGAGCAATTGTGATCAAACTACCCCACTTTCCCGCTCTTTTTTTCCCCGATGCTCTCACTAAACTTCTTGCAATGGCGATTCTAAATTGGTTAAAGGATCCTAGGATCGAATGTGGATTTTGATTATATTCTATACATATGATAATTTCTTGATGATGTTGTGTCACAACTTTATTCATCACATCTGTTTCATTTATCCCAGTCCATTTAATCGCAAATCTGTTTCCACTTCTTACTCCTATATCCATTGCTAATCGTTCACCTATATTGAAGGGTTTAGCTAATCTCATAGTCAGTATCAGGGGGTAATGATCACTATAAATAGTAGGCTCAATCTTCAATGAAACGACTGTATCCATATGGCTCTTTGACATTAGTATATGGTCAATTAACGAGAAATGTCCTATTCCTACAAACGATGGGAGCTTCTCTCCTTTATACCCATCTTGCTCCATCAGCTCTAGGTCATATCTAAATAGTATTTCATTCAATACAGTTCCATAGTTATTATGTAAAAAGTGCAATTGAGTACGTCCTCCCTCGTCGACGAATCCACATGTCTCCCCTATAGTATTCTTGCATATCCCGATATTAAAATCTCCAGCCCATATTATTATGTAACTTGAAGTTATATCGTTTACAAAGGCCTGTAAGTCATCATGGAGAGTCGATGCCACTACTCTATTAGTACCATCAAATTTGTTGTTGTAATAGTTTATTAGTACAATTCCTAAGATCCCATCTATCCGAAAGTATAAGAACTGGTAGTAGGGGGAATCGAGGGAGGATTTCACCAATGAGTAGGGTACCAATGTTGAAATAAAGATTGCTAGACCTCCCTTTGCCCTTCCCCTGGCTGAGGCCGAGGCTGGTGAGGAGAATGTGGCATAACCTTCTATAGAGAAGGATCCTGTGTGCCATGTCTCTTGTAGGCAGATTATATGTGATGAACTTATTATAGTCTGCCATTCCTTCGCAGCCATTTTCGTTTTTACTCCAGCTATATTCCATGACATGAGTGTAATTAGGTCTCCTACTAGTGGTCCCCCATCTGACTCAGTGTCACCATTACCACTTGGAGATTTTAATATGGGCACTATAGTGGTAGGTTGTGTTTTATTATGTATTGGAGTCGTTTTCCTACTCAGGTTCTCCTGCAGTCAATCTAGATCCTCCATGTTACTCGGGGGGCAAAACGGTTGGAATACTCTAATTTATTATGCCTATCCAAAATACTGGATGTATTCCCTGCCACCCCTGTGTCTTTTATGCCTGTGGTGTTCGTCATTCTGTAAAAGTATCCTAGGGGAACAGCCATAATCTCCCTCCTCAGGCATTTGCAGTTTCGATGTCTTGTATCCAAGTCTGCTAATAGTTGGCCCACAAAGCGAGGGTTACGAAAGTTGACCACAATACAATCTCCCTCTTCTTCCTCCAAATTTCCCACCCAGTCAACTCTCCTTGCCTATAAGATCTCGCGAAATAGTATATCTGGTGTACATATATTCCCTGACATCCAGTGTATTACCTTATTACGTATATCTGTCCAGGTCTCGACAATATTTGGGCCAAGTTTGGGAACATTTTTCAGAATGATTGTATATGGGGTAGCATCTGGTGGTAATTGTAACACCTCTTTCACAGATCTGTTCTTAGTCAGGGACTGGCATCTGTGGTTTCTATCCATGGGTTCCATTTGATAAATCATAGGTGCCTTGTGCTGAGGAATTTCTTCCTGTATGGGATGCCGGCATTTCATACTCCTTTTGTTGGAATCTGCAAGCCCTATCATTGCTCTATTCCTTAAGACTTCAGCCTCTTGATTCTCGTTTAATATAAGATCACTGCTAAGAGATAGAGTTTCTGGTTTAGTCATTGAGTTAACACTTACTTCTATCTTGGTTATGCGTTCTTTTATCTCCTTAAATTCTGACAATATTTTTGTCTCTATATGATCTAACTTGCCATGCAGTTTCTTAAAAAGGGTTTCCACACGTTTTTGTAGGGAACCATCGTTATCTGATGATAGTGCTACTGCATGACCCCCATGCACTTGTGTAATTTTTTTTTTACTCTTAGGAAGCTGTGAGTGTACTACCATGGATTTAGGTTTGGTAATCTGGCTACTTCTTTTTTTCTTGGGTGGTGAAAGGATTTGTCCGTCTGTACTATTTGGTGAGTCAATTTCCTCTATTATATCTGTAGGAAGTAAGGGGCCTAAAGAGAATCTAGAATCTGGCCCAATAAGTTTTCCTTCTGGGGCTTTTAATTCAGAAGTTAAGCCTACGGCCTCAAAGCTCACTTCGGCGATAGCCTCATGTAGAAATTTTTTTTGTCGCCACTAAACGTGCTTCAGCATTGATGATTTCTTCGTTTATTTTCCCCATGGCATCTGAAAGATAATTGGTAATTGTATTAGTACTTCTCTGGGTTGTGTTATTCATACCATTCCCTATTTGGTTTTGCTTTCTTTTCCCCATTATGTATGAAGGGTTAACTATAATAAGCACTCTTAGCTGGTCGCAGACAGGATATATACGATTCCTAAAACAAATGACAACAGAGTGTGCCCAACCCAGCCTTATCCTGCTCTGGTGAGCACAAAACAGCGGTACAAGAAAGTTATTTTGGGCTTCTACTCTGACCACTTTGCCAAAACCGGCTTCAGGTCTAAGTCCAAGCGTCTCTTTATAGCCCTGAAGAAACCAATATCAATAGGAGCCGGGAGAAGGATGTCAGGGGAGTGGCCCAGCCCAGCCTCTGTCAGGCGCAGGACGGGCCCGCCCTTGGCCCTGGGCTTTGCCCAGGCACCGCCAGCACGCGTCCTGCGGGCGGGAGCGCAATAGATCAAATTTAAAGGGCTCCTGTCCTTCAATAAGTGGCTGCCGCCGCCTCCGGAAAAAGACGCGCTTCCCGCAGGGCGGGAGCGCAATAGTTCAAGTTTAAAGGGCTCCTGCCCTTCAGTAAATGGCTGCTGCCGCCTCCCGGACAAAGACGCGCTTCCCCCTTGGGTAATTCATTTACTGTCATCATCGGGAACAATGAAATAACAGTGTACAGTTCTTCAATTTTGCAGAGCATTTCTTCATCATTGCTTATCTGAAATGCTACTCCCTTGTGTGTCTAGCTAATGGAACAATTTAGCTTACACAACAGATGACAATCTAACAGGCTCACAGGACTATAATTGCAAATCACAAATTCGTGCTATCCCTCAAATTACCCTATTTTGACTGGGATATGTTCTATAATTGGGTTAGTTAACTGTTGATTTGCTACTCCTACCACCTGACTTCTTTATCCTGACAAGGGCACATTTGGTACTTCTGCAGTTCTGACAGTGGAACGTTTAGCTCCAGTGTCAACCAGGAATGAAACATTGTGTCCCATAATGCTAGCATTTACATAGGGACCACGCTGATCTACCGCTACCACTGCTGTTAACATGCAATCCTCACCACCAGAACTGTCACTGTTAAAGGTTTCTGAAAACTCCTCATCATGCAAATCAATTAAGGGAAATTGTGTTACTAACTGATTTATATTTCATTTGCTCTCTGATTCATGCTTTGCTGAGGAACAATCACTTGCTGCTGTGTCATCAGGGTTTATGGAATCTGCATTTGTTGGGGGGCCTGTATCTGCTGTGGGGCCTGTATCTGCTGTGGGGTCTTCATCTGCTGTAATCCTGTAGAAACAGCTACATTTTGGACTCTGGGTCTTTGGACTCTCTGAATTTGAACTTGATCATTGCCAACAGTCTGAGCACCACCACCATTTTGCACCAGATTATTCACATTATTATAGGGACACTCCTGTCTCCAGAGTCCGAAGTTGCCGTACACATGACATTTCTTCATTGACTGCACATCAATCACATTACCACCCTGATCTATACGAACACAGCTTCCTCTACCTCTAAACTGAGGCATATTGTTCAGCTGCTGTTGCACACCTTGCATTTCACTAGCATTCACCAACATCTGCTGCCCCGATTTCCCGTCCGAGCAAATTTGATTTTCAACACCATCAATTTCTCCTTTAACTTTTTCTGCTTCAATTAAATTTTGTCACTGCAGTACTTTGCATATTGTAGTACCTTGTCAATGGGCTTATTCTGCCAATAGGTTAAATGCTGATGAATCATTGGCTGACCTTGGGCTTCTATCCTTGCACAAATGTAAACACAAAATGACTCATGTCTTTCGGCTCAATAGTTTCAGAACCACTGTGCTGTCTGAATGCTTGCAACAATCTTTCATAATAGGCATGAATCGACTGTTTGATTTCCTGTGCTGTCCTATCAATCTTTTGCCAATCAACATCTTTTAGGGAAACTTTTTTCTTCAGAAATTCAGTCACTTTATAATACCCCCTTCATCAGCTCTTTCAGACAGCGTACCTGTTACTGTATGTCTCGTCAGTTCATGATTTGGCCAATCAACACTCCGCTTGTACTCAACCCATAAATCAACTGGAACCACAATGTCAAAGAATGTGCTCAAATATTCCCACAGGCATTTTGAAAGCTTCACAAACCTTTCTGTCTGCTTGTACTAGTCAACTGGCTTCTCTCTCACTCTCAGTTAATCATTTGTGAATTGCAATGTGTCACTCCTGCTTTAAGGGACATGTACATAACCTCCACCTGGAATTTCCCTCTTTGGCAACATTTTTACATTATAATCAGCTTGATTTGCTCCAGCCTGAGACCAATTCTGCTTTGCTTTCTCTTGATCTCTTTGTAGGAAAGTACCATCTTGCCTTGCATGTTACCCCCATTTTTACTGAATGGATGTTTGTTTTTGCCTATGTGTCACTCGGATCCCAGTGCTCATAAAGTATGCCCTGTATGTGTTCCCTGTGTGGTGGCTAACTGTATCACTGAGGCTCTGCAAACCAGAAACTCAGTGTTTATGCTCTCTCTGCTTTTAAAATTGTCACTGCAGGCTAGTGACTAATTTGACCAATTCTGATTGGCACACTGGAACACCCTTATAGTTCCCTAGTATATGGTACCTAGGTACCCAGGGTATTGGGGTTCCAGGAGATCCCTATGGGCTGCAGCATTTCTTTTGCCACCCATAGGGAGCTTAGACAATTCTTACACAGGACTGCCACTGCAGCCTGAGTGAAATAACGTCCACGTTATTTCACAGCCATTTTACACTGCACATAAGTAACTTATAAGTCACCTATATGTCTAACCCTCACTTGGTGAAGGTTAGGTGCAAAGTTCCTTAGTGTGTGGGCACCCTGGCACTAGCCAAGGTGCCCCCACATTGTTCAGGGCAAATTCCCCAGACTTTGTGAGTGAGGGGACACCGGTACACGTGTGCACTACATATAGGTCAATACCTATATGTAGCGTCACAATGGTAACTCCAAATATGGCCATGTAACATGTCTAGGATCATGGAATTGTCACCCCATTCTGGTATTGGGGGGGACAATTCCATGCACCCCCGGGTCTCCAGCATAGAGCCCAGGTACTGCCAAACTAACTTTCGAGGGTCTCCTCTGCAGCTGCTGCCAACCCCTCAGACAGGTTTCTGCCCCCCTGGGGCTTGGGCAGCCCGGTCCCAGGAAGGCAGAACAGAGGATTTCCTCTGAGAGAGGGTGTTAAACCCTCTCCCTTTGGAAATAGGTGTGAAGTGCCTGGGAGGAGTAGCCTCTCCTGGCCTCTGGAAATGCTTTGAAGGGCACAGATGGTGCCCTCCTTGCATAAGTCAGTCGACACCGGTTCAGGGATCCCCCCAGCCCTGCTCATGCACGAAACTGGACAAAGGAAAGGGGAGTGACCACTACCCTGACCAGCACCTCCCAGGGGAGGTGCCCAGAGCTTCTCCAGTGTGTCCCAGACCTCTGCCATCTTGGATGCAGAGGTGTGAGGTCACAATGGACAGCTCTGAGTGGCCAGTGCCAGCAGGTGACACCAGAGACCCCTCCTGATAGGTGCTTACCTCTCTCTGTAGCTAATCCTCCTCTGTGGGCTATTTAGGGTCTCTCCTGTGGGCATCTCACCAGATAACGAATGCAAGAGCTCACCAGAGTTCCTCTGCACTTCCCTCTTCCACTTCTGCCAAGGATCGACTGCTGACTGCTCCAGGACGCCTGCATAACCGCAACAAAGTAGCAAGAAGACTACCAGCAACATTGTAGCGCCTCATCCTGCCGGCTTTCTCGACTGTTTCCTGGTGGTGCATGCTCTGAGGGCTGTCTACCTTCACCCTGCACTGGAAGCAAAGAAGAAATCTCCAGTGGGTCGACGGAATCTTACTCCTGCTAACGCACGCACCAAACTTCTGAATCACCGATCCTCTGGGTCCCCTCTCATCCTGATGAGCGTGGTCCCTGGAACACAGGAGCTGGGTCCAAGTGTCTTCGACAGTCCAGTAGCCCTTCTGTCTGAATTTGGTGGAGGTAAGTCCTTGCCTCCCCACACCAGACAGTAAACCTGTGTACTGCGTGAACTGCAGCTGTTCGGGCTTCTGTGCACTTTTGCAAGACTTCTTTTGTGCACAGCCTAGTCCAGCTCCCCCAGCACACCGTCCTGCATTGCCCAACTCACTGAGTTGGACTCCGATGTCGTGGGACCCCCTTTTGTTGCTCTGAGTCGACCGTTTTCCTCAGATCTTCTAAGTGCCTGTTCAGGTGCTTCTGCGGGTGCTGCCTGCTTCTGCATTGGCTCTCTGTGTGGCTGAGCACCCCCTCTGTCTCCTCCTCCAAGGGGCGACCTCCTGGTCCTTCCTGGCCCTATCAGCACCCAAACTCCTTAACTGTGACTCTTGCAGCTAGCAAGGCTTGTTTGCGGTCTTTCTGCGTGGAAACAACTCTGCATCCTCCAGCACGCCGTGGGACATCTTCTGATCAAAGGAGAAGTTCCTTGCACCTTCCGTTGTTGCAGAATCTTCGGCTTCTTCTACCCGGAGGCAGCCCTTTTGCACCTTCATCTGGGGTTTAGTGGGCTCCTGCCCCCCCTGGACACTTGTGTGACTCTTGGACTTGGTCCACTTCCTTTACAGGTCCTCAGGTCCAGGAATCCAGCTTCAGTGCTTTGCAGTCAGTTGTTGTCCTTGCAGAATCACCTATCTTGACTTTGCTGTCTTTCTGGGGTAGTAGGGTAACTTTACGCCTACTTTTCAGGGTCTTGGGGTGGGGTATCTTGGACCCCCCTAGTGTTTTCTTACACTCCCAGCGACCCTCTACACACTACACTAGGCCTGGGGTCCACTTGTGGTTCGCATTCCACTTTTGGAGTATATGGTTTGTGTTGCCCCTAGGCCTATTTATCCCTATTGCATTCCATTGTGTTCTACATTGATTGCACTGCTTTTCTAACTGTTACTTACCTGATTTGGTTTGTGTGTGTATATTTTGTGTATGTTACTTACCTCCTAAGGGAGCATATCCTCTGAGATACTTTTGGCATATTGTCACTAAAATATAGTACCTTTATTTTTAGTAACTCTGAGTATTGTGTTTTCCTATGATATAGTACTAAGTGATGTAAGTGGTATAGTAGGAGCTTTGCATGTCTCCTAGTTCAGCCTAAGCTGCTCTGCTATAGCTACCTCTATCAGCCTAAACTGCTGGAACACCTCTAATCTACTAATAAGGGATAACTGGACCTAGCACAAGGTGTAAGTACCACAAAGGTACCCACTATAAGCCAGGCCAGCCCCCTACACACTTTTCTCAGCCCATCTGCCTTCCCATTTATCTAATGCAGCCCATGTTTCAATGTATATAATTAATTCCTTTATGTGCATTCTCATTCCGAGTAATCTCATATTTGCTATGTCTTTGGTACTGAACTCTAATCTGTAGCTTCTTTTTAAGGTTTTAGATTTTTCTAAATCTACCTCATATTTCTCAGCTAATTCTGCTAACTTCTCATACGCCAGTCCTGCATGTTGTGTAACATCTTTGCACATGAAGCGCAATTCGTCCTCTGTGTAGGTTTCCTATCGCTCCATCTCAAGCATTCCCTGATTAATTAATTTAATTCTAATTTTAATTTGGACACATTCACTGTTCTGTCCGTTTCTGTGGTGTCTCTTCTGTTCTAACATTACTATTTGTTAAACCTGTTGCTCCTTTTGGGCTCAAATTATCAAACCACTCAGTCAACTGCTGAGCTGAAAAACCTGGCAAACTAATATTATCTCTCTATGGCATATTGTGCGAGGTATTGCAGTGTACTCTCGTATTCTGATCTGGTGTGGGCATGTAAGGAAGTGGAGTACTCTGAGGACATCTCGCATCAAAAACTGGTCCTGCTTGATTTAACATCTGTTTTGGTTCTGCAATTTGTGTAGGGGTCAAAGTTGGGACACAAGAAGCTATTGTCTCCATCTCAGAGTTGTTTGAATATACTGATCTCTGCCTGCCAATTGGTGACATTCCAGCAGATACTGGGGTTTCATTAACTATTGAAACATTTGTGGATTGGGCATTACTTCTGGGGTTGCCTGAAGCAGACAATGGAACAACTGGACCTGTAATCACGGGAACTGTTAGTGCATCAGCTGATCCCATAGGACCCATCTAATTCTGTGGAATGGTCATTCCAGCATCTTGACATGTTAAAACAGTACTGAAAGTTAGTCCAGTTTGACTAGGGGTAACATTGGACATTGTCTACACTGGTGTATACATAGGCATAGTCTAATTCTGATTAAAATTCTGTAGTGGTGTAGACACCATCTGATTGACATGAAGACTTAGCACTACCTGATTCATAACTGGGATTTTAATATACTGTGCTGTATTGACAGTAGGAACTGATGGATAAACCATGGATACTTGTGTCACTGAATTTGCAGGTGTACTTGGAACTATCTTAATCAGGCTCTGTGTAATTGGAGCAGATGCCACATTCTGGGCTACATCCCGTACAGCTTCCTCAACTGAATGATATGGTGGGGGGCGATTCATTAAAAGCAGAATTATGGACTCATCTTACAAATCACTATCATATGTGGCTGTCTTTTTACCCTCATCTGCTTTCTGTTCTGCTTTTGCTGTCTACTTCTTTGTTGTCTTAGGTTTTTTACTCCCATTATCTTCCTCTGTGATAGCTGAAAACATTCTCACTCCATCTAATATTTCAGCTCTCTGCATTTTCTGTTCTGTATCCCATTTAACTCTCACTAACATCTTATCTGCTTTCTTCATTCTACTCTCTAATTTTTTATTTTTTTCTGTCTTGCAACAAGATCCCAAACAGCAAGTGCTTCAAAGTGTGCAGGTCTTGGAGGGGGCTTTCATTCACACAATACTCTGCTCAAATGTTCTTAAATTCTCAAATTAAAGGTTTCGTAACAAGGAAAAGTTAATGAACCTTCTTTCTCAGTGATCTTACACCACTGTTTAACCTATATGCATGCTACAACTCCTTTCATTTCTGATACTTTGTAAACTGATGTTCCCTCAGGTGGTGCCTGTTTACCCTCCCCAACTGGAATAAACACATCTCCTCTAAGCAGACTCCTTAAAGCTTTGAAAAATTAAATTTGATTTTCAATGATACCAGTAAGTATATTCAATCCCACATTTGTCTTCTCAATCAGTTCTCAACCAATAGCAACACCGTACTGCCGACCAATACGAGCACGGTTTTCTCACCAACTGACCTATCCCAGTGCGGTACAAATGACTTCACACTCACTTCACTCAGCAGCTGTAGTCACTTCACAATTGTCTCTCACACAAGTGAAGACAGGAAGTCCCCAGAGCGTGCAGTCGCTGGCTGGAGCTGAAGTTGCATAGGAAAAGTAGCCCTTCTGGATACTTTGTTGCTCTTACAGCGGTTCCTGGTGTTGTGTAGCCATTTTAAATATAGCTCCATGCACGTTAGTTTAATACACTAGGCCGCTGTGCACCTTGACCTAGATATATTTTATTTATCCGTGCATTGTTATTTTTACAATAACCATTTTTACGGTCCTGTTTTAATTTCTTCTATCAAACTGTTTTGCTTAGTTCAGCACTGTGTTCTCAAACAACGCATTCTTGATCACCCTGTGCTTCAGTCAAGGTTACAATCTGGTACATTGCCGGTAAACGTGGTAGAAGTTTAGTCTCCAACATTCATAGAAAATACATATCCTTACGTAGAGACATTTTCTTAGAACATCTGCTGTGTTAGTTATAATAACACTTTCTAGTCCTAGTACACACCAAGAGGAGGATTCCAGCCAGGGAACCACAACTGTATGCTGAAATGCTCCGCTGTAGATGCTGACACAGATCACAGGCCTTTGCTCAGGTATGAGGGTTAATGTCCTCCCGGGAGAACCTGAAAGGCAGGATTAGAGCTTAACATGCTGTGCTCAAAATATGATTTAGATAGGGAATAGTCCATCGATTTTAGTGACACTATGACAGCATTATTCGTATGCTTCACTCTCATCACTATTCTAATATTGTTGTGTTGTGTATTTCTGGTTATCGCAGCTCATGCTTTGCTATCCAAAATGCAGTCTTTTTAGTAAACCAATCTTTAAAACTTATACTGCTTTCATTGTCATTTATATATGAGACCACACTGTGTATGAGAGAACTGGTTGTGACCTGAGTGACCACGACTTCCCTGAGAAGTATGATATGTCATGCGCTCGGCTGCCCAATCAACTCTACCTTTTGGGAGAGATGAGGCACTGCTAGTTAGCCGGAGCAAAGCCTGGATTTGGAGCGACAAGTGTCATCCACCGTGGGTCAGACTCAGTCTCCCACACTGTGGACGATTTTGCTGCTCAAAATCCAGTAGTCTCATTAGAATAATGAGAGCCTATGCGACACTTGAGCAGTCTGTGGTTGATCCGAGGATGAAGTAGTAGTTGCAGAGGATTCCTGCTGCAAACTTGCAAGTAGAATCTGAAGAGAACCCACAGGAGAGACCCTAAATAGCTCTGAGAGGGGGATTGGCTACCTTATCAGGTATGGACCTATCAGGAGGGGTCTCTGACGTTACCTGCTGGCACTGGCCACTCAGAGGCCTCCAGAGTGTCCCCACAACTTGAAAAACAAGATGGCTGAAGTCTAGGACACACTGGAGGAGCTCCGGACATCACCCTTGGGGTGGTGATGGACAGGGGAATGGTCACTCCCCTTTCCTTTGTCCAGTTTCACGCCAGAACAGGGACTGGGGGTCCCTGAACCGGTGTAGACTGGCTTATGCAAGGAGGGCACCATCAGTGCCCTTCAAAGCATTTCCAAAGGCTGGGGGAGGCTATCCCTCCCCAGCCTGTAACACCTATTTCCAAAGGGAGAGGGTGTAACACCCTCCTCCCAAAGGAGATGCTTTGTTCTACCTGACTGGACTGAGCTGCTCAGACCCCATGAGGGCAGAACCCTGTCTGTGAGGTGGCAGCAGCTGTAGCTGCATTGTAAGCCGCAGAGAGATGGTTTGGCAGTACTGGGGGTCCATGGTGGAGCCTCCAGGATGCATGGAATTGGCTTCCTGATATCAGATTTGGAATGGGGGACACTTTAATGATCTTAGACAACTTACATGGCCATATTCGGAGTTACCATAGTGAAGCTACATATAGGTATTGACCTATAAGTAGTGCACGCGTGTAATGGCGTCCCCGCACTCACAAAGTCCCGGTAATTGGCCCTGAACTATGTGGGGACACCTTTGCTAGTGCAATGATGCCCTCTCACTTCGTAACTTTGCACCTGGCCTTCATTAAATGAAGGTTAGACATGTAGGTGACTTATAAGTTGCTTAAGTGCAGTGAAAATGGCTGTGAAATAATGTGTGCCCTTTTTCATGCAGGCTGCAGTGGCAGTCCTATGAAAGGGTTTGTCTGAGCTCCTTATGGGGGGCAAAAGAAATTCTGCAGCCCATAAGGATCTCCTGGAACCCCAATTCCCTGGGTACCATATACTAGGGACTTATAAGGGCGGTTCAGTGGGCCATAAACTATGAGCACTGGGGAAATGACCAGCAGGATCCCAGTGAGACAGGCAAAAACATACTGACATACAGTTAAAAATGGGGGTAACATGCCAAGAAAGATGGTACTTTCCTACACTCACACACACACTAATTGCAAAATACTGCAAGCAAGATCAAAAACCTGCCTGCACACTATTGGTAGGGCTCAAACACTTTGAAAGCTGAACAGCTTACACTTCCGACTGTGGCTTTTGCAATTACACAAGTGAAACTTGACCAGCCATTTTCACCCTGGCTGATACGGATCCTCCCTAGGCTTTCGGGATTCACCTAATACCAACCAACAACTCACACCCAACTCAAGGAAAGATATTGGCACGGTCAATGGCAACTCATGACCAATACCTCAATGCAGACAAAAAATTAACCAAGTGTCCTCTACACTTATGCATTATCCCTGGATCTAAGGCATCAACAGACCCATCAACAACAACGGCAGACAATTTCTTTAGCACAAAGCACCACAATCACTTTGAGTACAATGACTCTGCAAAACACTTTGCAACATCACACTTCACCGCAATCTTCAAGCAAAAAGCATCACAAGCACAAATCCCTAATTATACTTATACAACACAACATTTGAAAGACACAACAATGAAACTTCACCAATTTCTCACACGGATCATAGAACGATCTACAGGGTGGGCAAATTTTGGACTAGGCAATGACTTGCCTAATATTGAAAAAAAATACGGTTAAGACTCAAATGGGGGCGTAACTAACTCTGTTATCAAAACTGTGAATCCTAATTCCCTAACATTAACCTAAAATATGGTTCCTCCTTTTATGGGATAAAAACGTCACTTTGCTACCAAAACTGTTAACACGTTTTTCATCCTTCACAGGAATCAAACATGTGTAGGAGGCTGGCCTGGTTTATAGTGGGTACCCTGTGGTACTTACACCCTGTGCCAGGTCCAGTTATCCCTTATTAGTAGAATAGAGGTGTTTCTAGCAGCTTAGGCTGATAGAAGGTAGCTATGGCAAAGCAGCTTAGGCTGAACTAGGAGACATGCAAAGCTCCTACTATACCACTTATATCATATGCACAATATCATAAGAAAATACAATACTCAGAGTTACTAAAAATAAAGGTACTCTATTTTTATGACAATATGCCACAAGTATCTCAGTGAGTACCCTCAGTAAGGAGGTAAGTAATATACACAGTTTATATGTACACAAACCCAAAACAGGTAAGTAAGAGTAAGAAAAGTAATGCAAACAGTGTAGGATTACAATAGGATGCAATAGGTGAACATAGGTCTAGGGGCAACACAAACCATATACTCCAAAAGTTGAATGCGAATCACGAATGGACCCCAGACCTATGGGAGCTTGTAGAGGGTCGCTGGGACTGTAAGAAAACATTCAGGGTGTCCAAGATACCCCACACCAAGACCCTGAAAAGTAGGAGTAAAGTGCACCTACTACCCCAAAAGGACACAATAGTCATGATAGGGGGATTCTGCAAGAAGAACAAACACCAACAAGACACTGAAGGTGTATTCCTGGACCTGAGGACCTGCAAGGAAAGGGGACCAAGTCCAAGAGTCGCGATAGTGTCCAGGGGGGGGCAGGAGCCCAGGAAACCACGGATGAAGGTGCAAGGAAGCTGCCTCCGGATGGAAGAAGCTTGGAGTTCTGCAACAATGAGGAGGACTAGGAACTTCTCCTTTGGATGGAAGATGTCCCACGTCGCGATGAAGGTTTCAGAAGTGTTCCCACGCAGAAATACTGCAAACAAGCATAGCTAGCTGCAAGGGTTGTGGTAGAGGTTTTTGGGTGCTGCTGGTGACCAGGAAGGACCAGGATATCGCCCCTTGGAGGAGGAGACAGAGGGGCGCTCAGCAACTCAGAGAGCCCCCACAGAAGCAGGCAGCACCCGCAGAAGTACCCAAACAGGCACTTGGAAGATTTGTGCACCAGAGCTGGCTCAGAGTCACAACGGTGGGTCCCACGACGCCAGAGGCCAACTCAGAGGGTTGAGCACTGCAGGACGGAGTGCTGGGGATCCAGGCTAGGCTGTGCACAAAGGAAATCCTGGATGAGTGCACAGGAGCCGGAGCAGCTGCAAATCACACAGTACACAGGTTTGCAGTCTAGCGTGGGGAGGCAAGGACTTACCTCCACCAAACTAGGACTGAAGGATCACTGGACTGTGGGAGTCACTTGGATAGTGTTCCTGTGTTCCAGGGACCACGCTCGTCAGGATGAGAGGGGACCCAGAGGACCGGCGATGCAGTCTTTTGGTGCCTGTGTTAGCAGGGGGAAGATTCCGTCGACCCAAAGGAGATTTCTTCTTTGCTTCCAGTGCAGGGTGAAGGCAGGTGACCCCCAGAGCATGCACCACCAGGAAACAGTCGAGAAAGCCAGCAGGATGAGGAGCTACAATGTTGCTGGTAGTCGTCTTGCTACTTTGTTGCGTTTTTGCAGGCGTCCTGGAGCAGTCAGCGGTCGATCCTTGGCAGAAGTGAAGAGGGAAGTGCAGAGGAACTCTGGTGAGCTCTTCCATTCGTTATATGAAGAATACCCCAGAGGAAAGACCCTAAATAGCCAGAAAAGGCAATTTGGCTACCAAGAAAGGAGGATTGGCTACCAAGAAAGGTAAGAGCCTATCAGAGGGGGTCTCTGATGTCACCTGCTGGCACTGGCCACTCAGAGCAGTCCAGTGTGCCCACCAACACCTCTGAATCCAGGATGGCAGAGGTCTGGGACACACTGGAGGAGCTCTGGGCATCTCCCCTGGGAGGTACTGGTCAGGGGAGTGGTCACTCCCCTTTCCTTTGTCCAGTTTCACACCAGAGCAGGGTTGGGGGATCCCTGGACCGGTGTAGACTGGCTTATGCAGAGATGGGCAGCATCTGTGCCCCTCAAAGCACTTCCAGAGGCTGGGTGAGGCTACTCCTTCCCCAGCCCTTCACACCTATTTCCAAAGGGAGAGGGTGTAACACCCTCTCTCAGAGGAAATCCTTTGTTCTGCCTTCCTGAGCCAGGGCTGCCTGGACCGCAAGAGGGCAGAACCTGTCTGAGGGGGTTGGCAGCAGCAGCAGCTGCAGTGGATACCCCGGAAAGGCAGTTTGGCAGTACCCGGGTTCTATGCTAGAGACCCGGGGACTCATGGAATTGTCCCCCCAATACCAGAATGGTATTGGGGTGACAAATCCATGATCTTAGACATGTTAAATGGCCATGTTTGGAGTTACCATTGTGACGCTATACATCAGTAGTGACCTATGTATAGTGAACGTGTGTAATGGTGTCCCCGCACTCACAAAGTCCGGGGAATTTGCCCTGAATGATGTGGGGGCACCTTGGCTAGTGCCAGTGTGCCCACACACTAAGTAACCTGGCACCCAACCTTAACCAGGTGAAGGTTAGACATATAGGTGACTTATAAGTTACTTATGAGCAGTGAAAAATAGCTGTGAAATAACGCTGCAGTGGCAGGCCTGTGTAAGAATTGTCAGAGCTCCCTATGGGTGGCAAAAGAAATGCTGCTGCCCATAGGGATCTCCTGGAACCCCAATACCCTGGGTACCTAAGTACCATTTACAAGGGAATTATATGGGTGTACCAGGGTGCCAATGAGAATTGGTACATTTAGTCACTAGCCTGCAGTGACAAATTGAGAAAGCAGAGAGAGCATAAACACTGAGGTTCTGGTTAGCAGAGCCTCAGTGATACAGTGAGGCACCACACAGGGAGCACATACAGGGCACATACTATGAGCACTGGGGTCCTGCCTAGCAGGATCCCAGTGACACAGGGGCTAAAACATACATACATACAGTGAAAATGGGGGTAGCATGCCAGGCAAGATGGTACTTTCCTACACAACCCCCCCAAACGAAGGACAATAAGACTAGCCATGTCCTGATGAGACTTCATTGTCTAAGTGGAACTATCTGGAGAGTCCATCTGCATTGGAGTGGGTATTCCCAGGTCTATGTTCCACTGTATAGTCCATTCCCTGTAGAAATATGGACCACCTCAACAATTTAGGATTTTCACCTTTCATTTGTTTTAGCCAAAGTAGAGGTTTGTGGTCCGTCTGAACAATAAAGTGAGTGCCAAACAGGTATGGCCTCAACTTTTTCAGTTCCCAGACCACAGCAAAGGCCTCCCTCTCTATGGCAGACCAACGCTTTTCTCTAGGGGTCAACCTTCTGTTAATAAAAGCAACTGGTTGATCCTGCCCCTAAGAATTCAGTTGTGATAAGACTGTCCCAACCCTTAATTCAGATGCATCAGTTTGAACAATGAATTTCTTGGAGTAACATGGGCTTTTTAGGACAGATGCAGAGCACATGGTCTATTTGAGCTCCTCAAAGGCTTTCTGACAGCTAGCTGTCCATAACACCTTCTTAGGCATTTTCTTGCTTGTAAGATCATTAGGAGGGGCTGCTATGGAGCCATAATTTTTTATGAATCTCCTGTAATACCCCGTGAGGCCTAAAAAGGCTCTCACCTGGGTATGAGTTGTAGGGGGAACACAATCCATGATTGTCTGGATTTTCCCCTGTAGTGGTGCAATCTGTTCTCCACCTACCAGGTGGCTCAGATGAACCACTTTCCCCTGCCCAATCTGGCACTTTGAGGCTTGATAGTGAAGCCTGCGTTTTGCAGGGCCTCGAAAACGTTCCAAAGGTGGACCAGGTGCTCATCCCAGGTTGAGCTAAAGACAGCAATATCATCAAGATATGCTGCACTGAAAGCCTCCAACCCTTGCAAGACTGTGTTCACCAACCTTTGAAAAGTGGCAGGTGCATTTTTCAAACCAAAGGGCATGACTGTGAATTGGTAGTGCCCTCCTATAGCAGAAAATGCAGTTTTTGGTTTAGCATCATCTGCCAATCTGATCTGCCAATACCCTGCAGTCACATCAAAAGTGCTTAGATACTTGACAGAAGCCAGTGTATCAATGAGCTCATCTGCCCTGGGTATAGGGTGAGCATCAGTTTTTGTTACCTGATTGTGCCCTATGTAATCTACACAAAACTTTATCTCTCTCTTTCCATCTTTGGTGTGAGGTTTTGGTACAAGCATCACTGGGCTAGCCCATGGGCTTTCAGAAGGTTCAATCACCCCCAAATCTAACATTTTCTGCACCTCTTGTTTAATGCAGTCTCTGACATGGTCAGGCTGCCTATAAATTTTACTTTTGACAGGCAGGCTGTTTCCAGTGTCAATTGTGTGTTCACACCAGGATGTAGTACCTGGTACCAGTGAAAAGAGGTCTGAAAATTGGCTTAGGAGATTGATGCAGTTGTCTTTCTGTTCTGCAGTCAGACAATCTGCTAAAACTACTCCTTCCACTTAGGCATCTGCTTCAGTGGTGGAGAAGAAATCAGGGAGAGGGTCACTCTTCTTCCTGTCCCTCATCTGTTGCCATGAGCAGGGTGAGATCAGCCCTGTCATAGTAGGGTTTTTGGCGGTTGACATAAATCGCCCTAAGGGGACTTCTGGCAGTGCCCAGGTCTACCAAATAGGTAACCTCACCCTTTTTCTCAACAATTAGATGGGGTCCACCCCATTTGTCTTGGAGTGCTCTTGCTGGCCGAAGGTTTTTACTGGCCTTCTTCATGTACTCAGCCATTCTGGATCTTAGGCCAAGTACATAATCCACTATGTCCTGTTTAGGAGCTTTTAAAGGTTGTTCTCAACCCTCCTTCACAAGAGTAAGTGGACCTCTTACAGGGTGCCCAAAGAGGAGTTCAAAGGGGCTGAAGCCCACTCCTTTTTGGGGTACCTCCCTGTAAGCAAAAAGGAGGCACGGTAACAGGACATTCCATCTCCTCCTGAGTTTTTCGGGGAGTCCCATTATCATTCCTTTGAGAGTTTTATTAAACCTCTCAACCAGACCATTTGTTTGTGGACGGTAAGGGGTGGTGAACTTGTAGGTAACACAACACTCCTTCCACATTGCTTTTAAGTATGCAGACATGAAGTTGCTACCTCTGTCTGATACTACCTCTTTAGGAAAACCCACCCTGGAAAAGATTCCCAGGAGGGCTTTTGCCACTGCAGGAGCTGTAGTGGTCCTTAAAGGTATGGCTTTAGGATATCTTGTGGCATGGTCCACTACCACCAAGATAAATCTATTGCCTGAAGCAGTAGGAGGGTCAAGGGGGCCAACTATGTCAACCCCTACCCTTTCAAAGGGCACCCCAACCACTGGAAGTGGAATTAGACGGGCCTTTGGAGTGCCACCAGTCTTGCCACTGGCTTGGCAGGTCGCACAAGACTTGCAAAAATCTTTGGTGTCCTCTGACATATGAGGCCAGTGAAACAAGGGGACAAGTCTTTCCCACGTTTTTGTCTGGCCCAAATGCCCAGCCAAAGGAATGTCATGTGCTAGAGTTAGAAGAAACTCTGTACTGCAGGGGAATGACCAATCTCCTGGCTGCTCCAGGTTTTGGGTCCCTTGACTCTGTGTACAAGAGGTTCTCTTCCCAGTATACTCTATGGCTGTCACTGACATCCCCATTTTTCTGTTTGACAGCTTGATGTCTGATACCCTCTAATGTGGGACAGGTTTGCTGTGCCACACTCAGCTCGTCCCTGGCAGGCCCCCCCTCCACCCAAAAGCTCAGCAGTGTCTGCTGCCAGCTCCTCTGGTGTAGGTTCTGCACAAGGAGGAAATTCCTCTTCCTCAGAAGGGGAATCATCTGTAGAGGGAGGGATAATGGGTAGGGATTTACCCTTGTTACCCCTAGCTTTAGGGAGCACTTGGTCCATTGTTCCAGGATCCAAGTTACCCTGTCCTTTTTGCTTTTTGGCCTGAGCCCTGGTTATGCCCAGGAATGCCCAGCATTGCTGCATGGGCCTCCAACTCCACTTCTGTCCAAGCTGGTGTCTCTAAATCATTCCCTAGTAGACAGTCTACAGGTAAATCTGAGGCAACCACAACTTTCTTTGGACCAGTAACCTCCCCCCCACTGTTGAGATTTACAACAGCCATGGGGTGGCCAAGAGTGTTATGATGAGCGTCTGTCACTTGGTACTGCTGACCAAGTAGGTGTTGCTCAGGGTGGACCAGTTTTTCTATCACCATAGTTACACTGGCTCCTGTGTCCCTGTAGGCCTGAATCTCAACACCATATATTAGGGGAAGATGCTTGTACTTATCCATATTAAGGGGACAAGCAACCAAGATGGCAAAATCAATGCTACCATCAGAGACTAAAACAGCCTCTGTGGTCTCCCTAACAAGACCAACCCTAACTACATTACCAATAGTGAGCCCAGCTTCACCCTTGGATTGGCTATTTGTAGTAGATTTCCCACCACCACTGCTATTACTAGGGGCAGTAGAATTTGCAGCAGGGGTTGTGGTGGTGGGAGGTGTGGTGTTTTTCTTTGGACAACTGGAATCAGTGGCCCAATGGCCTTTGACTTTACACAAATAACACCAAGGCTTTTTAGGTTGATTATTAGAAGAGGATGTGGACCCACCACATCCAGAGGATATTTGTGGGCCTGATGAAGACTCAGAATGTTTACTTTTGTCCCCACCCTTCTCAGAAGACTTACCATCCTTCTTCTTGCCATCCTTGTCACCCCCTTTATAAACTTTTCTGTTCACCCTTGTTCTGACCCACTTGTCTGCCTTCTTTCCCAATTGTTGGGGAGAGGTCAAATCTGAGTCCACTAGGTATTGGTGCAACAAGTCAGACACACAGTTGTTGAGAATATGCTCTCTCAGAATAAGATTGTACAGGCTTTCATAGTCAGATACCTTACTGCCATGTAACCACCCTTCCAAGGCCTTCACTGAACAGTCCACAAAATCTGTCCAGTCTTGAGAAGACTCTTTTCTGGTGTCTCTGAACTTAATCCTGTATTGTGCATCTTTCAAAACTTTCTCTAACAGTAAGGAGCCTATCCCTATCCTTTCCAGTGAAAGATAGCCACAAAATAGTAGCCCACTGCCTTTGGGGAACCAACTGTACCATACAGGCCCTCTCAAGTGCAGCAAACCACTTATTAATGTCGCCCCCTCCTTGTAAGGGGGACTATCTTGTGCAGATTCCTGGAATCTTGCTCTCTAACAGGATTGCTATAAGGAATACTGCTGCTGCCACCATGGGGAACTAACCCCAACTTGTGTCTTTCCTTCTCTATGTCTAGGGATTCCCTATCTAAGGCCAGCTGCTGCTGTTTAAGCTTCAGTCTGGTATCTTCAATCCTCAACTTTTTGAGTTCCCTTTCTAACAAGTTATCCACAGGGTGGGTGGGTTGGCAATGCTTTGACACAGATGAAATATTGGAAATTTCAGAGGGGGATCTGTCCCTAACTGTCTGGGCCCTGGTAACCTGGCCTCTAGGGATAAAGGATGCCCTACTGTTATGGGAACCCTCATCACTACCAGCATCACTAGGTGCCCTGCTAGGGGGCAGACCCTTGTCAGAACCCTCCCCAGCTTCTCCAGGGAACTCCTCTGTATCAGACTGGGAAGCTTCTCCCTTTTCTAACCTCTCATTTTAAGGGCCAGACTGGTTCTGGTCATCTACAATAAGCATGTTAAAAAGAAACTCTTCTGTAGGGTTCTTTCCTATACTTAAACCTCTATCCAGGCAGAGACCCCTTAAACTCTTGTAGTTCAAACTCTCATAGGTTGCATTAAAAGTTTTGAGAGTGGAATCTACAACAGACATGTTAGTAAAAATGTTAAAGGATAGTGAGAAAAGAGAAAAAGTTTTAGAACTTTTGAAAGCACAGAGAAAAAACGTTTTCTAACTTTTAGAAAACTTTTAGAAGTTTTAAGAAACTTTTCAGAACTTTGTAAAAAGTATTAGGATAGAAAATCTAACTTTTTGGGTTAACTGTACATACACTGAACTGTTTGGTATATGATTCTCTTATGAAAAGTACAAAATGACAAAGTGGTAAAGCAGTTGCAAGTACTTATCCCACCGCTGCACAACCAATGTAGGAGGCTGGCCTGGTTTACAGTGGGTACCCTGTGTCACCCTGCTTGCAAGTAGGTCGCTCTCCGCTCCGCCTTCCGCGCCACCTCCTTTCCCGTCCCCCCTTTGCTTTTTTCCCCTGCTGCTGTGTCCCTTGCGGCCCCTCCCGCCTCCCCCCCTCCTTCTCACAGTTTTTCTCGTTCCCTTTCCCACCGTTGCGTCCCTTGCGGCCCCTCCCGCCTCCCCCCTCCTTCTCTCACAGTTTTTCTCGTTCCCTTTCCCGCCGCTGCGTCCCTTGCAGCCCCTCCCTCCTCCCCCCTCCTCTCACCGTTTTTCTCGTTCCCTTTCCTGCCGCTGCGTCTCTTGCGGCCCCACCCGCCTCCCCCTCCTTCTCTCACCTTTTTTCTCGTTCCCTTTCCCGCCGCTGCATCCCAGGCGCCCCCACCCCCAAGCCCTCTCAAAGGATAAGCCCTCCCGCCACCCTGCTGCCACTCCCACCCTCCCCTCCTCTTATGGAAGCCGTGGCGCGCTAGCAGGGAGCAACCTTTGACCCTGCTTGCAGGTAGGTCGCTCCCTGCTCCGCCTTCCGCGCCACCTCCTTGCCCGTCCCCCCTTTGTTTTTTTCCCCCACCGCTGCGTCCCTTGTGGCCCCTTGTGGCCCCTCCCCCCTCCTTCTCTCACCATTTTTCTCGTTCCCTTTCTGGCCGCTGCGTCCCCTGTGGCCCCAGCCATCTCATAGGACAAGCCCCCCGCCTCCCAGCTGCCACTCCCACCCTCCCCTCCTCTTATGGCAGCCGCGACGCATTAGCAGGGAGCAACCTTTGTCCCTGCTTGCAGGTAGGTGGCTCCCCGCTCTGCCTTCCGCGCCACCTCCTTGCCCGTCCCCCCTTTGTTTTTTTCCACTGCTGCTGCGTCCCTTGTTGCCCCTCCCGCCTCCCCCTCCTTCTCTCACTGTTTTTCTCGTTCCCTTTCCCGCCGCTGCATCCCTTGCCGCCCCTCCCGCCTCCCCCTCCTTCTCTCACCGTTTTTCTCGTTCCCTTTCCCACCGCTGCGTCCCTTGCGGCCCATCCCACCTCCCCCCTCCTTCTCTCACTGTTTTTCTTGTTCCCTTTCCCGCCGCTGCGTCCCCTGCGGCCCCACCCCCCAGCCCTCTCATAGGACAAGCCCTCCCGCCTCCCAGCTGCCACTCCCACCGTCCCCTCCTCTTATGGCAGCCGCGGCGCGCTAGCAGGTAGCAACCTTTGACCCTGCTTGCAGGTAGGTCGCTCCCGCTCCGCCTTCTGCGCCACCTCCTTGCCCATCCCCCTTTGTTTTTTTCCCCCGCCGCTGCGTCCCTTGTGGCCCCTCCCGCCTCCCCCTCCTCTCACCGTTTTTCTTGTTCCCTTTCCCGCCGCTGCATCCCTTGCGGCCCCTCCCGCCTCTCCCCTCCTTCTCTCACTGTTTTTCTCGTTCCCTTTCCCGCCGCTGTGTCCCTTGCGGAACCCCCCCGTCTCCCCCCTCCTTCTCTCACCGTTTTACTCGTTCCCTTTCCCGCCGCTACGTCCCTTGCGGCCCCTCCCGCCTCCCCCTCCTTCTCTCACCGTTTTTTTCGTTCCCTTTCCCGCCGCTGCGTCCCCTGCGGCCCCACCCCCCAGCCCTCTCATAGGACAAGCCCTCCTGCCCGCCTCCCAGCTGCCACTCCCACCCTCCCCTCCTCTTATGGCAGCTGCGACGCGCTAGCAGGGAGCAACCTTTGACCCTGCTTGCAAGTAGGTCGCTCCCCGCTCCGCCTTCCATGCCACCTCCTTGCCCGTCCCCCCTTTGCTTTTTTCCCCCGTGGCTGCGTCCCTTGCGGCCCCTCCCGCCTCCCCCCTCCTTCTCTCACCGTTTTTCTCGTTCCCTTTCCCGCAGCTGCGCCCCTTACGGCCCCTCCCGCCTCCCCCCTCCTTCTCTCACCATTTTTCTCGTTCCCTTTCCAGCCGCTGCTTCCCTTGCGGCCCCTCCCGTCTCCCCCTCCTTCTCTCACCGTTTTTCTCATTCCCTTTCCCGCCACTGCGTCCCCTGCGGCCCCACCCCCCAGCCCTCTCATAGGACAAGCCCTCCCGCCTCCCAGCTGCCACTCCCACCCTCCCCTCCCCTCCCCTCCTCTCCCCTACCCTCCTCTTATGGCAGCCGCGACGCGCTAGCAGGGAGCAACCTTTGACCCTGCTTGCAAGTAGGTCGCTCCCCGCTCCGCCTTCCGCGCCACTTCCTTGCCCGTCCCCCCTTTCCTTTTTGTCCCCCGCCACTGCGTCCCTTGCGGCCCCTCCCGCCTCCCCCCTCCTTCTCTCACCGTTTTTCTCGTTCCCTTTCCCGCCGCTGCGTCCCTTGCGGCCCCACCCCAGCCCTCTCATAGGACAAGCCCTCCCACCTCCCAGTTGCCACTCCCACCCTCCCCTCCTCTTATGGCAGCCGCGGCGCGCTAGCAGGGAGCAACCTTTGACCCTGCTTGCAGGTAGGTCGCTCCCCGCTCCGCCTTCCGCGCCACCTCCTTGCCCGTCCCCCCTTTGCTTTTTCCCCCCGCCGCTGCGTCCCTTGCGGCCCCTCCCCCCTCCTTCTCTCACCGTTTTTCTCGTTCCCTTTCCCGCCGCTGCGTCCCTTGCGGCCCCTCCCGCCTCCCCCCTCCTTCTCTAACCGTTTTTCTCGTTCCCTTTCCCGCCGCTGCGTCCCCTGCGGCCCCAGCCCTCTCATAGGACAAGCCCTCCCGCCTCCCAGCTGCCACTTCCACCCTCCCCTCCTCTTATGGCAGGCGCGGCCGCGCCTCTGGCGAGCCAAAGGCAAGCCCGTCTGTGCCTGGCCCGCGCCCAGCGCCACCCCCCTGGTCCGCGAGACCCCTGCACCTCCAGATGCCGCTACACGGCCAACCAACTCAACGCCCTCACTCCCGGCCGCATCACAGCATGCTCCCAGCCCTCACCAAGGAACACCCACGGACCCTTTGCATGCCGCACCCGTAGATTCACCTGCGACAGAACAACTAAACCAACAAACACCGAAACTAACCACCTCGACTGCATACTCCTCAACACCCGCTCCGCACGCAAGCACACCATCGTGCTCTGGGACCTGCTCGACTCCATCGCCCCCAGACGTAGCCTTCCTGACCGAAACCTAGTGGAACGACTCCTCGGCGCCCGACATCGCAAAAGCCATCCCGGACGGCTACAAGATCATCTGTAGGGACCGCAACAACGGAATCTGAGGAGACATAGCCATCGCCCACAAATCCTCCCTCAAGGTCGACACCCACACTGACAACTCCCTCAAGGCAGGCGAAAACCTACACTTCCGCATCCACACCGACCCCAACACCACTCTCATAGGAACGCTCATCTACAAACCCCCCCGGACCACGAGCGCCATTCAGCGAATCCCTCATCGACCTCACCAGCACCCACGCACTCACCTCACGGCCTCAGACAACTCGTCAACACACCAACCCACATCGCCGGCAACACGCTTGATCCCATCTTCTCCTCAAGCGCCCACATCACCTTCAACCATACCACCGTACTCCACTGGACCGACCACCACTGCATCCACTTCACCTACAAGAAACATACCGAGCACCATCGCACCCAACAACCACCCCGCCGATGCTGGAGCAAAGTTACAAAAGACCTGCTTACCAACACCCTTGTCCAGAACCCATCCCCAACTCCACCAACCCAGACACTACCGCCCACAACCTCACCCTGTGGATTAATGACTGCACCAACACCCTCGCGCCACTCAAAATACCCACCAACAACCAAGCCAGAAGAAAAGCCACCTGGTTCACCGACGAGCTCCTAAACTCCAAACACGACTGCCGGAAGCTAAAAAAGGAATGGCTCCTCAAACACACACCTGACAGCCTCACAGCCCACAAGGACGCCACCCGCAAGCACCACCAACTCATCAGACAAGCCAAACGATCCCCCTTCAAAGACCACCTGGACAACAACGCACATGACAGCAAAGAGCTCTTCAGCATCGTGAATATCGTGAAAGAACTCTCCAACCTCAGCGCCAACGTCAACGACATCCCTCCATCCCAAGAACTCTGCAACGCACTGTCCACCTTCTTCCACCGGAAGATCACTGACATCCACGACAGCTTCGACGCCACTCCCAAGCCAGACCCCACCCCCGAACACTCCACATGTGCAAACCACCTGACCTCCTGGACCAATGTGAACGACACAGAGACACGCAAGATCATGAACTCCATCCACTCAGGATCTCCGTCAGACCCCTGCCCCCACCACGTATACAACAAAGCCGACTCGACAATCGCCCCCCAACTACGGAAGGTCATCAACATCTCCTTCGAAACAGCGACATTCCCTGAAAAATGGAAACACCCCGAAATCCGCGCCCTCCTCAAGAAGCCCAAAGCAGACCCCAACGACCTCAAAAACTTCCGACCCATCTCCCTGCTCCCTTTCCCAGCAAAGGTGATTGAAAAAATCGTCAACACACAACTAACCAGCCACCTCGAAGACAATGGCATCCTAGACCCCTCCCAGTCCGGCTTCAGATGAAATCACAGCACCGAAACCACCCTTCTCGCAGCCACAGACGACATCAGACGCCAAATGGACAACGGCGAAACATCAGCCCTCATCCTCCTGGACCTATCTGCCGCCTTCGACACAGTCTGCCACTGCACCCTGAAATGACGCCTCAATGAAACCGGAATTCAAGGAAAAGCCCTCGACTGGATCATCTCAGTCCTCTCCGGCAGAGCCCAGAGAGTCCGCCTCCCCCCCTTCCGCTCCGAAGCCACCGACATCATCTGCGGCATCCCCCAAGGCTCATCCCTCAGCCCGACGCTGTTCAACATCTACATGGCCCCGTCACACTTGTTGTTTTTGCTTTGTCGCCCTAAGTGGGAAGGGTATGCCCAGACGTGGGTCCCGTGCTTCCCATGCCACTGGATTCAAGCTAGCCTGGCTGATGAGGGGTGAAACCCCGAAACCGGTCCCAGGATGCTTGTTTCCGGTCCAGTGAGGACCTGGCTTGGCAGTTCGGTCTGGACTGTTCCCATGAGGAACAGGGTCAAGACTGATTTGCATATGGCTGGGTCCAAACTGGGGTGGCATGGTGAGCAAAAGAACGATGGATTAAACCCAGATCTATGACTGGGGGTGAGTGTTTGACAATGTTCAGCATTCCGTCCATCACTTGTTGTTTTTGCCCCGTCTCACAAGTGGCCTGACAACACAACCTCAACATTCTCACCTACGCCGACAACACCCAGCTCATCCTCTCACTCACCAAAGACCCGCGCACCGCCAAAACCAACCTCCACGAGGGAATGAAATCCATCGCCGAATGGATGAGAAACAGCCGTCTGAAACTGAACTTGGACAAGATGGAGGTCCTCATCCTCAGACCCTCCCCCTCCGCCTGGGACGATTCCTGGTGGCCCACCGCACTAGGAACCCCACCGACACCGTCCGACCACGCTCGCAACCTGGGCTTCATCCTCGACTCCTCCCTCACCTTATCTAAACAGGTCAATGCAGTCTCCTCCTCCTGCTACAACACACTCCGCATGCTCCGCAGAATCTACAAGTGGATCCCGACAGAAACAAGAAGAACAGTGACACAGGCCCTAGTCAGCAGCAGGCTGGACTACGGCAACGCACTCTACACAGGCATCCCAGCAAAAGACCTACTACGCCTCCAACGCATCCATAACGCCTCCGGCCGGCTGATCCTCAACGTACCCCCACCACAGCCACATCTCCCACCACCTGAGAAACATTCACTGGCTGCCCGTGGACAAAAGGATCACTTTCAAGCTTCTTACCCACGCTCACAAAGCGCTCCACAACACCAGACCAGCCTACCTAAAGACTCAGCTTTTACACCCCCACCCTTCAGCTCCGCTCCACTAACCTCGCCCTGTCCGTCGTCCCCCGTATCCGAAGAAAGAACTCCGGCGGCAGATCCTTCTCATACCTCGCCGCCAAAACCTGGAACACCCTCCCCACCAACCTGCGACAGACTCAAGACCTACTCACCTTCAGAAGACTCCTCAAGACCTGGCTCTTCGACCAGTAACAATAGCTCCCCCCCCCCCCCCAGCGCCTTGAAACCCTCACGGGTACGTAGTGCGCTTTATAAATCCAATGATTGATTGATTGATTGATTGGTACTTACACCCTGTGACAGGTCCAGTGATCCCTTAGTAGTAGAATAGAGGTGTTTCTAGCAGCTTAGGCTGATTAGAACGTAGCTATGGCAAAGCAGCTTAGGCTGAACTAGGAGAAATGCAAAGCTCCTATTATACCACTTATATCATATGCACAATATCATAAGAAAACACAATACTCAGAGTTACTAAAAATAAAGGTACTTTATTTTTATGACAATATGCCACATGTATCTCAGTGAGTACCCTCAGTAAGAAGGTAAGTAATATACACAAGTTATATGTACACAAACCCAAAACAGGTAAGTAAGAGTAAGAAAAGAAATGCAAACAGTGTAGGATTACAATAGGATGCAATAGGTGAACATAGGTCTATGGGCAACACAAACCATATACTCCAAAAGTGGAAGGCGAATCATGAATGGACCCCAGACCTATGGGAGCTTGTAGAGGGTCTCTGGGACTGTAAGAAAACAGTCAGGGTGTCCAAGATACCCCACCCCAAGACCCTGAAAAGTAGGAGTAAAGTGCACCTACTACCCCAATAGGACACAATAGTCGTGATTGGGGGATTCTGCAAGAAGAACAAACACCAGCAAGACACTGAAGGTGGATTCCTGGACCTGAGGACCTGCAAGGCAAGGGGACCAAGTACAAGAGTCGCAATAGTGTCCGGGGGGCAGGAGCCCAGGAAACCCCGGATGAAGGTGAAAGGAAGCTGCCTCCGGATGGAAGAAGCTTGGAGTTCTGCAACAACGAAGAGGACTAGGAACTGCTCCTTTGGATGGAAGATGTCCCACGTCGCGATGAAGGTTGCAGAAGTGTTCCCATGCAGAAATACCACAAACAAGCCTTGCTAGCTGCAAGGATCACAGTAGAGGTTTTTGGGTGCTGCTGGAGACCAGGAAGGACCAGGATGTCGCCCCTTGGAGAAGGAGACAAAGGGGGCACTCAGCAACTCAGAGAGCCCTCACAGAAGCAGGCAGCACCCGCAGAAGTACCCGACCTGGCACTTGGAAGAATTGTGAACCGGAGCTGGCTTAGAGTCACAAAGGAGGCTCCCACGACACCAGAGGCCAACTCAGAGGGTTGAGCACTGCAGGACGGAGTGCTGGGGACCCAGGCTAGGCTGTGCACAAAGGAAATCCTGGAAGAGTGCACAGGAGCCGGAGCAGCTGCAAATCACGCAATACACCGGTTTGCAGTCTAGAGTGGGGAGGCAAGGACTTACCTCCACCAAACCTGGACTGAAGGATCACTGGACTGTGGGAGTCACTTGGATAGAGTTCCTGTGTTCCAGGGACCACGCTCGTCAGGATGAGAGGGACCCAGAGGACCGGTGATGCAGTCTTTTGGTGCCTGCGTTAGCAGAGGGAAGATTCCATCGACCCACAGGAGATTTCTTCTTGGCTTCCAGTGCAGGGTGAAGGCAGGTGACCCCCAGCGCATGCACCACCAGGAAACAGTCAAGAAAGCCGGCAGGATGAGGCGCTACAATGTTGCTGGTAGTCGTCTTGCTACTTTTTTGCGGTTTTGCAGGCGTCCTGGAGCAGTCAGCGGTCGATCCTTGGCAGAAGTCGAAGAGGGAAGTGCAGACGAACTCTCTGGTGAGCTCTTGCATTCGTGATCTGAAGAATACCCCAGAGGAGAGACCCTAAATAGCCAGAAAAGGAGGTTTGGCTACCAAGAAAGGTTAGAGCCTATCAGAGGGGGTCTCTGACTTCACCTGCTGGCACTGGCCACTCAGAGCAGTCCAGTGTGCCCCCAACACCTCTGAATCCAAGATGGCAGAGGTCTGGGACACACTGGAGGAGCTCTGGGCACCTCCCCTGGGAGGTACTGGTCAGGGGAGTGGTCACTCCCCTTTCCTTTGTCCAGTTTTGCGCCAGAGCAGGGCTGGGGGATCCCTGAACCGGTGTAGACTGGCTTATGCAGAGATGGGCAGCATCTGTGCCCATCAAAGCAGTTCCAGAGGCTGGGGGAGGCTACTCCTCCCCAGCCCTTCACACCTATTTCCAAAGGGAGAGGGTGAAACACCCTCTCTCAGAGGAAATGCTTTGTTCTGCCTTCCTGGACCAGGGCTGCCTGGACCCCAGGAGGGCAGAAACCTGTCTGAGGGGATGGCAGCGGCAGCTGCAGTGGAAACCCCAGAAAGGCAGTTTGGCAGTACCCGGGTTCTGTGCTAGAGACCCGGGGGATCATGGAATTGTCCCTCCAATACCAGAATGGTATTGGGGTGACAATTTCATGATCTTAGACATGTTACATGGCCATGTTCGGAGTTACCATTGTGATGCTATACATAGGTAGTGACCTATGTATAGTGCACGCATGTAATGGTGTCCCCGCACTCACAAAGTCCGGGGAATTTGCCCTGAACGATGTGGGGGCACCTTGGCTAGTGTCAGGGTGCCCACACACTAAGTAACTTGGCACCCAACCTTAACCAGGTGAAGGTTAGACATATAGGTGACTTATAAGTTACTTATGTGCAGTGAAAAATGGCTGTGAAATAACGTGGATGGTATTTCACTCAGGCTGCAGTGGCAGGCCTGTGTAAGAATTGTCAGAGCTCCCTATGGGTGGCAAAAGAAACGCTGCAGCCCATAGGGATCTCCTGGAACCCCAGTACCCTGGGTACCTAAGTACCATATAGAAGGGAATTATATGGGTGTACCAGTGTGCCAATGAGCATTGGTAAATTTAGTCACTAGCCTGCAGTGACAAATTTAGAAAGCAGAGAGAGCATAAACACTGAGGTTCTGGTTAGCAGAGCCTCAGTGATACAGTTAGGCACCACATAGGGAACACATACAGGGCACATACTTTGAGCACTGGGGTCCTGCCTAGCAGGATCCCAGTGACACAGGGGCTAAAACATACATACATACAGTGAAAATGGGGGTAACATGCCAGGCAAGATGGTACTTTCCTACATCGCGTCACTGAGGTCGACAGACCTTTTGACCCAGTAAGGAGTTTGGTGAACTATACACAAATTTACATTAACACCACCCAAACAATTTAAACATTATCATCAATGTAGCCACGGAAGGAGACTCCAATCAATGAAAGTTTCAAAGCTTTATTTTATAACCACAAAGCTAATGTCATGAAGACAGTGTGCAAAATCAGATTATAAAGATATCAACACCATTGGCTGTCCAAAGCGGCGAAACAAATTTAATCTAATTAGCTTCAACATAATTAGGCAATCAGAAGAATAATACATATCATTAACCCCATCCGTGCCGGCAGCAGGGAGGTGTTCATTTTTTTTTTTTCATTTAAAAACCCCTGGGGAGACATAAAAGCTTCTGTGTCTCCCCCGCCTCCCTATCCGCCTATCTGTGAAGTCAGTGTGCCATGGTAAGGCTGCTTTCTACTCCTGTAGGGAAAAAAGGCCCAAAAGGGCCTCCCCAGGTTTGAGGGAGGCCTCATTTGAAAAGGGGAGACTCTCCACCTTCAAATGAGTTCTTCCTGAAAGGGTTTCACGGTGGCAATGATTTAAAAGCACTGGCTTTGTGCACCCCTGTGTCTGTTCAGCACTTCCCCTCTCGCCAATATTTATAAACAAAAAGCACTGAAGCTTGCTGTGTTCCGAGACTTGCAGAAAGTTTTAATTAATTCACTGCTGCCACTGTCAAATGCATTTCGGCTATCTCCGTAGCCTTTTTTACTGACACGGTCAGTGCAAGTATAGGAACACAGCAAGCTTTGTTTTATTTTTTTTATAAATATTGGCGATAGGCGAAGTGGCTAATTTATGGCCAGTGCTGGCTCTTGCATTTCCAAAGTGCGCCCGGTCAGATATATATATATATATATATATATATATATATATATATATATATATATATATATATATATATATCTTTTTGACAGCAATAAAAATGTCAAGATAACTCTGATTATGTTCCTGCAAGAGAAAGAGATAAGACTTTTGTCTAGTGGCAGTTTTGATGCCATAAAGTAACATAGAAGGTTTGTATGCCTGCTGCAAAGTACATATCTGTATTTTATGTGAATAGCGGAGTAGACTAGTAAAACCAGCCGTTACCTGTGCTTAAAACAAATAAATGTATGTGCGAGGGAAGGCTAAGGAGAGATGAACGGAACTTTTTGCTGGGTGGTAGTGAGGGAATCCGAGCAGGAGGTCATGGGAGGGGGAGCACCAAAAATGATTGTCGTACTGGGCGCCACCAGCACTAAAGGCTTTGATGACCGGTATGTGGCAAGGTGAAGCAGTAGTGCATATTTTTTGTTTATTTCAGTGTCTTCAGATAATCTTCTAACTGAGGGAAGAAGAGAAGGTAAGGTAACTGACTTTTACTATTGCACACATTATACACACACCCCTACCAGCAATCTTGTGACCATATCTGCCTTCAACATAGGCTAGTGCTTTAGCGGGACAGTTTACCACTAGCTGAGATAGCGTCTCATTGGATGACTGCTGCTCAAGCCCTATCCCAGGTTATGGAGGACAGCTCTGAGGAAAGATCAGTGACTGAGACAGCAGATACTGACACAGCATCTGAGGGAGAGGACAATGGATCATAATCTGGGAGTGATTTTTCATTCGGCGGAGTCCCGTCCGACGACTCACCTTCCAGTGATTCTGAGGGAGATGATATGGGCACTTGTGCTGTCATCAAATCCTTTATTCAGTTCAAAAGAACCATAAAAGACATAATCAATTACATACATAATTCTCAAAAAAGCAATAAATAACAAAGTTAATAGCAATTTTGAATATGAAAAGCAGCATATATAAAGTTTAACACACCCTGTATTATCCCTTCATTTCCCAGGATATGTAAATAAAAAAAGGCAAGTTGGCTAGTCCTAATGCCCATGGCAAGAATATTGGACGTAAAAACCTTCTCCTGGGCACAATATATAAATTACAAAAAAGGACAAAGTGCTTTGGAGTGATTTGCCATCACAATGACATGGAGGAAGTTTCTTAAACCAGGTACCTTAGATGGGAAATGCTACTAGATAATGTAAAGTCTTCAAGCGTAGTCTAGTAAGTACAAATCTATGTCAAACAGAGGTAATAATGTCAAGATATTACATGTGATGTGAAGGTTGTGACAGCCGCCTCTCCGTATCCCTGGATGTGTCACTAATCGAGTTCGATTCATAAATAGAATGCTAATATAGCTCCTTAATCCTCTTGTTAGCCTGCCCCACTAGGGAGTCAGGGGCAAGAAAATATTTCCCTGCCCCAAGACGAGAAAGTGCGGAATTAACATATCTGAGCCAGGGTATGTCCATCAACCTAGTCAGTGACAAACAGTCCTTAATCACTAATCTGCACAGATGGGCTTAGGGATTTAGCCAGACTTTTAGCCAAAGCAATATAGGCTGCAGCCTTATATGGTCGAATATGCCCCTCAGACCTAATTCTTCATAACGGTACGCTGTTGGGGTGGATTTCGGGACTGCTAATAGCCTTCTTAATACCTTATTTTCAATGATGTGGAGACTTGTACAATCAGTGTAACCCCTGCTCTAAGCGATGCAATAGAAGAGCATTTGCTTTTAAAAACAGTCAACATTTCTTTAACTGGTTTATGCCCCAGCTTTTTTGAAAATGTAAAGAGTGAATCTATGGCTCTTTGGAATTGCAGGACACGAACACTAATTAAAATTTTCCAGTTAAAATCAACATCAACAGGGACCCCCAGGTAAGTAAAATTGGGAACCTTAAGTATTTCTGCACCTTCCAGAACAAATTGTTTACTTTTTGATAACTTTGGGCTACTCTTCATCACAAATGACTTTGTCCTGTTGATTTTGAGACCAAGGTTCCCCATAAACATGTTAAAAGCATTTGATAAAGATTGGAGACCATTTGCTGTCCTTGAAATAAGTACAGCATTGTCCGCATAAAGGTAGAGGGCTATCAGGAGACTTGGACTCAAGGGGGCAACAAGATTTCTGCTTATCTAAATCAGTGAGACACTGCAGCTGAACCTGGGGCAAATGCTATTAAAATATGTCAATTGATGCACTCTGATAGATCCTAAATCCAATGTCGGAGTTGAAAAGTGATACTGCAAAGCATTGACTAACTGTGGGTTCCTAAAATGTATAATTATACAATCCCCTGGTGAAACCTTGCCTTATAAACCAATCCATGTAACCCTCCTCACAGTTAGGATTTCCCTGGAGAGATCTGACCTACACCCCGAATGCTTTCCAACCCAATGCATGACCTTGTTTAGCAATGAGGTGCGAGACTCAGGATGTAACAAATCTAATCTAGGAACATTTTCCAGAATTAAAATGTATGGGGAACATGCCAAAGGAGTCCTCCGATAAGATGGTTGGGCACTTGGAGACACGGGGGGAGGGGGTGGCCTGTGCAGGGCTCTTACGGGCCGCATGCTCATCCACCCTCTGCTGATGGGCTAAGTTTGTTGAATGTACTATAATTACCGACTCAGGGTTCCTGAGGTAGGTCCCTGCACATGATGTAATCTTCCCCTGTGATCTGGAGGAGCAGTTGGGGCTAGAGAATATATGGGCTCAATAGTTTCAGCCTGGGATTTCCCCCTCAATGGAGGTAGCATGACTGGCGTTTTCCCTGCGATTTAAAGGGCATTGACTTTCCCTTCTAATTCCACTTTTTTTTTTAAACCAGAGAGCATAATTGCCTTATGTCTTTAAAATAATTATCAAACTGGCTAAAATGATCACCAGAGATAATAGGTAGCTTCTTATTAACAACCCGCTCACAAGTGGCCTTTTTAAATAGCTTTAATTGAGGCCTTCCCTTTCCACTGTCTGTCAGATCTCACCCAGATGAAATTGTAGACTTTGGTCAGGACAAAACTGGACCAGGACAGGAACTTATAGTATTGGGAGGGCCCACTTGCCTACTCCTTTTTAAAAGGGGGGCTATCAGAAACTATAAAGGAAATAGGCTCAGTTGAGAAGCCCTGGTCCAGAGCAACACACGGGTTCCCTAATTTGGCCATAGGAGTTTTTGCAGGAAGAGCTGCCTCTTCATTCTCGCTTTTGCCAGACTTTTCTAAGGTTGGTCCCAAACTGGCTTCTACCCTCCCTATCTCCGATTCAATAGCACCCATCACGGAGGTAAGGTAGCTAGTTATCAATTTTGGCCCAGAATCCCCTGGTCGTGTGCCCACCATCCCGTGGGCACGTTTGCAGTTTCCTATCAGAACTACTGGCAGACAGGTGGAATCTGGCACAAACTGTTTACGGCCTGGGCAATATTGACACGTGCCCTGCCAAATATCCAAGACAGGAAACAAGAGACGGGGCCCAGCCCGGCCTTGTCCGGCCGCTGACGGGTGCAGACGGGCCCGGTCTTCACCCGGGCACACCCGCGCGCGTCCTGCTCAGCGGGGAAGAAGTCCAATTATATGAGCTACCAGGCCCGAAGAAAGAAACAAGGGCGGCCTCCTGCCATGAGTAGGCCTGGGGGATGCAGTTTCAAGCCCCAGGTCCTGCCAGATACAGATCCTTATCTCCCATCCGATTATATGCACCACCAGGCGCGAAGAAAGAAACAAGGGCGGCCTCCTGCTGCGAGTAGGCCTGGGGGATGTAGTTCCCAAGCCACCAGTCCTGACAGATACTGATCCTTATCTCCGACGCAGTGGAGAAGAAGTCCGATTATATGCGCCACCAGGTGTGAAGAAACAAACAAGGGTGGCCTCCTGCCGCGAGGAGGCCTGGGGGATGTAGTTTCCAAGCACCCGGTCCTGTCAAATATCGATCCTTATCTCCCGCGCAGCAGGGAAGAAGTCCGATTATATACACCGCCCGGCGCGAAGAAAGAAACAAGGGCAGCCTCCAGCCGCAAGTAGGCCTGGGGGATGTAGTTCCCAAGCCCCCGGTCCGGCCAGATACTGATCCTTATTTCCCACGCAGCTAGGAAGAAGCCCAATTATATGTGCCACCAGGCGTGAAGAAAAAACTAGGGTGGCTTCCTGCCGCGAGTAGGCCTTGGGGGTGTGTAGGAAGTTGGCTCTGTATGTACTATTTCAAAGTAAGAAATAGCATGCACAGAGTCCAAGGGTTCCCCTTAGAGGTAAGATAGTGGCAAAAAGAGATAATTCTAATGCTCTATTTTTTGGTAGTGTGGTCGAGCAGTAGGCTTATCAGAGGGTAGTGTTAAGCATTTATTGTACACACACAGGCAATAAATGGGGAACACACACTCAAAGACAATTCCAGGCCAATAGGTTTTTATATAAAAAAATATATTTTCTTAATTTATTTTAAGAACCACAGGTTCAAGATTTACAAACAATACTTTAAATGAAAGGTATTTCACTTAGGAACTTTAAATTCGAAAAATAGCATATACAGTTTTCACACAAATGGCAATAAGCTATTTTAAAACTAGACAGTGCAATTTTCAACAGTTCCTGGGGGAGGTAAGTGTTTGTTAGTTTTGCAGGTAAGTAAACCACCTACAGGGTTCAAAGTTGGGTCCAAGGTAGCCCACCGTTGGGGGTTCAGAGCAACCCCAAAGTTACCACACCAGCAGCTCAGGGCCGGTCAGGTGCAGAGGTCAAAGTGGTGCCCAAAACGCATAGGCTTCAATGGAGAAGGGGGTGCCCCGGTTCCAGTCTGCCAGCAGGTAAGTACCCGCGTCTTCGGAGGGCAGACCAGGGGGGTTTTGTAGGGCACCGGGGGGGACACAAGTCAGGACAAAAAGTACATCCTTAGCAGCACGGGGCGGCCGGGTGCAGTGTGCAAACAGGCGTCTGGTTTGCAATGTAGTCCAATGGGAGACCTAGGGGTCTCTTCAGCGATGCAGGCAGGCAAGGGGGGGGGGCTCCTCGGGGTAGCCACCACCTGGGCAAGGGAGAGGGCCACCTGGGGGTCACTCCTGCACTGGAGGTCGGATCCTTCAGGTCCTGGGGGCTGCGGCTGCAGTGTCCTTACCAGGCGTCGGGTTCTTAGAAGCAGGCAGTCGCGGTCAGGGGGAGCCTCTGGATTCCCTCTGCAGGCGCGCTGTGGGGGCTCAGTGGGGTCAACTCTGGCTACTCACGGGCTCGAAGTCACCGGGGAGTCCTCCCTGTAGTGTTGGTTCTCCACAAGTCGAGCCGGGGGCATCGGGTGCAGAGTGCAAAGTCTCACGCTTCCGGCGGGAAACGTGTGTTCTTTCAAAGTTGCTTCTTTGTTGCAAGGATGTTTCTTTTTTGGAGCAGAGCCGCTGTCCTCTGGAGTTCTTGGTCCTTTTAGATGCAGGGTAGTCCTCGGAGGTTTCAGAGGTCACTGGACCCTGTGGAACGCGTCGCTGTTGCAGTTCTCATGAAGTGGGGAGACATACCTGTAGAGCTGGGGCCAAAGCAGTTGGTGTCTCCGTCTTCTCTGCAGGTTTTTCAGCTCAGCAGTCCTCCTTCGTCTTAGGTTGCAGGAATCTACTTACCTAGGTTCTGGGAGCCCCTAAATACTCGATTTAGGGGTGTGTTTAGGTCTGGGGTGTTAGTAGCCAATGGCTACTAGCCCTGAGGGTGGCTATACACTCTTTGTGCCTCCTCCCTGAGGGGAGAGGGGCACATCCCTAATCCTATTGGGGGAATCCTCCATCTGCAAGATGGAGGATTTCTAAAAGTCAGTCACCTCAGCTCAGGACACCTTAGGGGCTGTCCTGACTGGCCAGTGACTCCTCCTTGTTTTTCTCATTATCTCCTCCGGCCTTGCCGCCAAAAGTGGGGCCGTGGCCGGAGGGGGCGGGCAACTCCACTAGCTGGAGTGCCCTGGGGTGCTGTAACAAAGTGGGTGAGCCTTTGAGGCTCACCGCCAGGTGTTACAGATCCTGCAGGGGGAGGTGAGAGGCACCTCCACCCAGTACAGGCTTTGTTACTAGCCACAGAGTGACAAAGGCACATGTGGCCAGCAACATGTCTGTTGTGTGGCAGGCTGCTAAAACTAGTCAGCCCACACTGGTAGTCAGGTATGGTTTCAGGGGGCATCTCTAAGATGCCCTCTGGGGTGTATTTTACAATAAAATGTACATTGGCATCAGTGTGCATTTATTGTGCTGAGAAGTTTGATACCAAACTTCCCAGTTTTCATAGTAGCCCTTATGGTGCTGTGGAGTTCGTGTTTGACAGACTCCCAGACCATATACTCTTATGGCTACCCTGCACTTACAATGTCTAAGGTTTAGCTTAGACTCTGTAGGGGCATAGTGCTCATGCACTTATGCCCTCAACTATGGTATAGTGCACCCTGCCTTAGGGCTGTAAGGCCTTCTAGAGGGGTGACTTATCTATGCCATAGACAGTGTGAGGTTGGCATGGCACCCTGAGGGGAGTGCCATGTCGACTTACTCGTTTTCTCCCCATCAGCACACACAAGCTGGCAAGCAGTGTGTCTGTGCTGAGTGAGGGGTCTCCAGGGTGGCATAAGACATGCTGCAGCCCTTAGAGACATTCCCTGGCATCAGGGCCCTTGGTACCAGGGGTACCAGTTACAAGGGACTTACCTGGATGCCAGGGTGTGCCCATTGTGGAAACAAAGGTACAGGTTTAGGGAAAGAACACTGGTGCTGGGGCCTGGTTAGTAGACCTCAGCACACTTTCAAATCATAACATGGCATCAGCAAAGGCAAAAAGTCAGGGGGTAACCATACCAAGGAGGCATCTCCTTACAGGATGTGATTCCCAAACCCCCGGTCCTGCCAGATACCGATCCTTATCTCACTAGTGCTGCCCCTTCGCAAGCACATTTTGTGCAGCAGGACAGAAGCAGGTTAGCCCTACCCAGAGAGCAGGTGTGCGTGGGGGCAAGCACAGACAGAGTGCTCTCTTGGCAGCCCCCCAATTTAGTTCAGCCCAAATCCACCTTTTAGTTGTGACGCTGGATGTAAAGTCGATATGGCAACCTTTTTGCCAATGGACTATGTATATCTCTTTTTGGATATTGACTTCCTTACTTCAACACATTATGCACCAAACAAATTTGTGTGCCCAACAATTTCTGAAGGAGCATGGAGCCCCTCTAGGGCCCCGTTCTAGGGCACGCCAGTGGACTCCCAGGTCGCTGGCAGAGTTGAAGATATTTTTGGGCCTCACGCTCAAAATAGGGTTAGTGCAGAAACCCATGATGTAGTCCTATTGGATAACTCGCACAGTTTGGGTAACTTCCATCTTTGCAACATATATGAGCAGAGGCTGAGATTGTTTTTTGCTATTGCAGCACATGCTGCATTTCAATGACAATTCTGCTGCATTGCTCCTGGACCATATGTGATGTGTACGTGCTCACTACAATTTATGATGAGAGCTCTTCCCCCGTCATACTTTGGGGTCAGATGGCGAAGTCCACAAGCCCACCTGTATACTTGATTACAATAAGTACATGGGCTTAGTAGACAAGAATGATCTGGTTCTTCAACCATAAAATGCGAGTCATAATACCTGCACTCGGTACAAGACATTGTTTAGCCACCTGATTCAGATGGTAGCATACAATGCATTTGTTGTTAATCATCAGACAACCACAGGAAAACTCATGTCTTTCATTGACTTTGTTTTTCTGTGATTGAAAGCCTCACTTCTGCTACAGAAGCAGGAGCCTCCATAGCATTTGTTCTGGAGGATGTGGCAAGGCCTCAGAAGCAACATTTTGCTATTCACATTTCTAAAACACACAAATAATTATTGACCATGTTGAGGATGGAAAGTGTGCCCAAAGCAGGGAAAGAGGCAGGAGAGTTGTGGTTACTGTCCCCCAGTGCACATCTCAGCCAGCCCTGTGTTTTCCTACTTGCTTTATGTTGTATCATACTAAAGCAAACTTCTGGAAAATTGAGTGAGGTTGAGCTGCCACTGGGTAAACTTATCAATGACTGTGCATGGATACCGAATGTCCATGAGCCACTACTTCGTTAGGTAAGCATCCACAGACCTTTTTGTTCATCTACTTCAGGAAATCATGGACTTTCTTATGGCCTACTCAACTCCTTCATTTGCTGTCAGAACGTGGTAGGTGTTCTGCTCAATCATTAACGTGCATTATAGTCCAAACACTGCACATACTAGTGGACAGAACATATGCCACGTTGTCACGGAGTACTCTGTGTGGCAAAATGTTAAAGGTGTGACTGAATTTTAAAGTGCTTGTTAGGGAACTTATGTATGCCACAAAAGGACCATTCTGATTGCCAACGAGAACCAGGGTAAGTGTAATAAGTCAAACAAATGCCCTGTGGGAAAGATTCACCAACATTTCTACTTGTTTGAAAGTGTGCAAACTCAATTTGCAGCTTCACTTTCAAAGCAAAAGTAGACGTGCTGGTGAATGAGTCCCACAGGGTATTTGTTTAGCTTTTAGGAGACCTTAGGTAGTATTCACCATCATGTCTGCCTTAGCTTCAAAGGTAGATATGCTCGCTCAGTTCGAGGAATAGGCCTCACAAGGCATACTCTGACACCCCAACTTGCACCCACAAACTTGAAATACTTGGATTTAGCACAGTAAGTGTGCAGATGGCGCATGAAAGAAGTGTTCTGAGCTTCAAGTAGCAAGGGATGAAAGGCATTAGTATGGGCTCACTTGGCAATTATGCAGGATTAGTCAGGACTCTGATGAGTACAGAGACATGAATGGGTAATAAAAGTGTACGGTAGGTGTGGTTTCCTAGGGATACTGCATTGGTAGAAGGCAGATAGTAGAGGTAGTACAGATATACATCATCTACACCTATGGATTCAAACCCATTGGTACCCCTCTCAAACTGAATTACTATGCCACGTATAGGTCAGTGTTTGACCTGCTTGCCACCAGCCTTTGAAATCTAAGTGTGAGCACCTACTCCCTTGCTGCCCAGGAAGACCCATTCAGTATGCAGAAGAATGCAGATGTGACTGAGTGTCCTGTTGGTTGTCTGGGTGGAATGCACAAGGGAAGCTGTCAACCAGCACAGACCAGATGTGATTTGGAGACAGGCTGTAAGGCACAGATGGCAGTAAGTACAGAGAAATGCCCACTTTCTAAAAGTGGCATTTCTGAAATAGTAATATTAAACCAAACTTCACCAGTAAGCAGGATTTTCTATTACCATTCTGGCAAAACCAAACAAGACCTGGCTACTCCTCCCAGATTAGGATCTACCACTTAAGAATATATGAGGGCAGTCCTAAAGTTAGTCCATGAGAGGTGCAGGCCTCACAGTGCTGGAAAACAAATTAATGATTTTTTCACTACCAGGACATGTAAAACACATAATTACATGCCCTTGCTCCTACCTATATAGCACCCTGCCCTATGGGTTACCTAGGGCATACCTTATGTTTGACTTAAATGTAGAAAAATTGGAGTTTAAGGCTTGGCAAGTACTTTTAAATGCCAAGTTGAAGTGGCAGTGAAACTGCACACACAGGCCTTGCAATGGCAGACCTGAGATATGGTTAAGGGGCTACTTATGTGAGTGGTACAATCAGTCCTGCAGGCCCACTAGTAGCATTTAATTTACAGGCCCTGGGCATGTGTAGAGCACTTTACTAGGGACTTACAGGTACATTAAAAAAGCCAAACTGGGTAGGAACCAATGTTACCATGTTTAGGGGATAGTGCATATGCACTTTAGCACTGGTCAGCAGTGGTAAAGTGCACAGAGTACTAAAACCAGCAAAAACAGGGTTAGAAAAATGGAGGGAAGCAGGCAAAAAGTTGGGGGGTGACCACCCTAAGGCTGCCAGGTCTAAAAGTGGGCGAGTGGCCGTGAGAGGGAACAGCCCAAAATGTATTGTGTGAGACATCAAAACTATCTATCACAAAAGAGCCTGGCTTTGTAAGGCGGGTGCCTGCGTTTCTGGTCCTGGGCTTGGCGGCCATATGGGGAAACCTACCAAACCCAGACATTTCTGAAAACTAGACACCATGGGAAATCCACAAGGTGTTGCTTGTGTGGATCCCCGTACGTTTTCTTTCCAAGAATACCATGCAAAGGTGAAACGTTGAATAAAAACATTATTTTTCTTCGCATTTCTTTTACTTAAACTACAGGAATGTGCAATAATCCAGTCTCTTCCCAGGGTGTACAATGGATTTGTCTCAGTCCCATGTGAATCCAAATGTCAGTTGAAACTTTATTTCAGGTTATGTCCACAAGACTAAGGCCCTCATTACGACTTCAGTGGTCTTATTAAAAGACTGCCAAAGCCGTGGGCGCCAACATACCGCCAGCATGTTTGGCACCCTATTATGACATTTCCGCTGTGCCAGCGGACGGAAACAGCGTTTCCGCCTGCTGGCCCAGCGGAAAAGTCATCACAACATTGTAGCTGGCTCGTAATCGAGCCGCTGCAATGTTGAGGTGCGCCGGGTGCAGCAGCACCCGTCCCGCATTCCACTGCCCCTAATTCGGGCAGTGGAATGTGCAATGGGGCTGTGCATGGGGGCCCCTGCAGTGCCCATGCCAAATGGCCCCACAAGTCTCCCATCCCAATAGCCTTTCCATAGCGGTGTTTACCGCCTTGGACAGGCTGGCGGATGGGGACTCATAATCCCCAGGGCAGCGCTGCTTGCAGCGCTGCCCTGGTGGATTACAACTGCTGGGACCGTTGGGACTGCCAGGCTGCAGGCTGGCGGCATCGGCGGTAGTACTGTCGCCGGTCGGCCACGATCACAATGTGGCAGTAAGTACCGCCAGGCTGTTGGCGGTACTACCGCCACCCGTCAGGGTCATAATGACACCCTAAATGTTCTGGAACTAAGGTCATTTAACCACAGGCCTCTGTATAGTTGAAACTATTGCAATGAGTCTTATGAGAACAGAACCTAAAGGGAAATTTCCTGTTAGAAACAGCAATCATATATCACTTTATAGGACTGAAGAATATGAGCTCTGCATGCCTAGTTATGCTAACACAAGAAATATAATGCATTAATATATTTGTTAATGAAACACACATATATACAAACTTGTAAATTCAGCATTAATAATATATCATCAGAATATGTCAAACATTTCGTGAAGAAATGCAAACTGGTTGGGGCACACGTTAAATATGACAGAAGTGTATGGAATTTTATCAGCATGTCTATTCAAACTTATAAATGACACATTAAACATTATAAATGCCAATTCCTTTTCTTACTAGCAAATAATCTAGTGTCTAAAATATACTTTGACATTTTTAAATCTTTTAGCACATTATTAAAGCCGGTAGGCACAATTGTGACCATCAAAAATGAAAACATGAGCACTTGAAAAATATGTGTCAGTGCAGCTATTTCTATGTTAAGCTGTTAACATAAAACCTTCTGCTGGTGTCTGGGTCACTAAAAGTATTAATAAAAATGTACACTCCACCATATGCAACCTATTATCTGTAGAGTTTGTCGATGGCAGAGCTCCAAAAGGTGAGAGTAGGGAAACTATGGCCCTCATTACAACCCTGGCGGTCTTTGACCGCCAGGGCTGTTTTGTCGGATTTCACCACCAACAGGCTGGCGGTGAAATCCAGAGTATTACGACCGTGGCAGAAGCGCCACGGTCGCACCGCCTGGACCGGCGGTTTTCCGCCACTTTTGTCCCGGCGGGAGTAATCCTCCAGGGGATTACGAGTCCCCCTCCCGCCAGCCTTTTCATGGCGGTTTGAAATGCCATGAAAAGGCTGGCGGAAAGGGGAATCGTAGGGCCCCTGGGGGCCCCTGCACTGCCCATGCCACTGGCATGGGCAGTGCAGGGGCCCCCTGCCATGGCCCCATGCAGCTTTTCACTGTCTGCTGTGCAGACAGTGAAAAGCGCGACGGGTGCAACCGCACCCGTCCCACAGCCGCAACACCGGCGGCTCCATTTGGAGTTGGCTCCTTTGTTGCGGCGGAGCTGGCTCCTGTGTTGCGGCTGTGATCCCCGCTGGGCCAGCAGGTGGAAACAAGGTTTCCGCCCACCGGCACAGCGGGGATTTCATAATGGCTGCGGTGGGAGTGCGGCTGCATTGGCGGCCACCCGGCGGTCCGAAGCCGCCCGCCAAGGTTGTAATGACCCCTTATGTCTTTCAACATTCCATTACCCTGTGATGGGATTATTTATCAGGTGGTGTGGGAGGGATACATTCCATTAGCAGAAATTCGGTCTGCAGACTGTGTACTTTCCTAATGGCAGAAGGTGTAAATTAGGGAATTCTCAACTTGTGTGCTTCCAATAACCCGTTTTAGTGTAGTACGCGAGTGCCTTGTTTCGGTGATGGTCTAGATCAGTGCACTGTGTTTTACTGGTCTTAGAAATGCATTTATTTCTAGGAAATCCTCTCCTAACTCCATTGCGTCGGGATTTGCATCTTCCTTGTCTCCCTTCTCTCACTCCATACCACACTTAATGCCCTTTATATTGCTACATCGTCTTACAAAACACATGTTGGAATTCTCTGGTAGCACATCACTAGAACACGTTCCAATGGTCCACCTGATTAGCAGAGAATTTACATTACATAATCCACTACAAAAAACAAACAACTAGTCCAAACATATTCTAGCACTTGAACCAGAGCAGATCTGAATGCCACCTTACTCAGATTCAATGTGGACACCAACTCACCCCCAGGGGATACATTGCCAAGAAAACCAAGACTGACTGGTATCAGAACTCTCGACTTTAAAACGTATAACCACTCCTCACAGAATTTAGGCCCTTGTATGCTCAGGTTATTCACAGCGCCATTTAGACTAGGATTCCCACCTATCTGGCTGAAAAATTATTTCCTTCTAGTAGCTGTATGCTCATCTGCAGCCATAACACCACAGGCTGCAAACAAAGAAGTGCAAAAAGGAAAAAGAAGACGCACCATCTCAATTTAAGCACCCGGGATCCAGAATGTTATCCCTTTACCCATCAGGTCAGTCCCACTCTTCTCCAATCTAGGAAACATCGTACGACACACTGCTATAACAAACACTACAACTGGCGTAAGTAGCAGGTCAACTCCACTCAGAACCATATTTACCCTCCAATCAATCATTGATTATATTGCTTTACTGTACTCTGTACAGAGCTTGTTCGACTTTTGGCTCGGTCTGCATAATACAGACACCATAAACATATACATAAATAAATATGCAACCATTTATAGCGAGGGTACTGAAGTGTCTAAAGTCCATCAATTTGCTTAGCTGGGCATTCCTCCATCAAACTAAAAATACCTGCTGAATTTAAGGGTTCATCAACTCCAAAATTCAGAAAAGGCTATTTTCTGTTTTTCTTCAAGATAATGTCATACACCTGTGAAGGAGTTATTGCACATTTTTAAAAGCAAGTGTCCAGCAAGAGGCACCTACGGTGTTGGAGTTTGGGGGTGTGCCAATGTGGTACAGTTACAGCAAGTGGAAAATTATTTTCTGCGATGCCTGCTGTTGGTTCCACAATCTACTACTTCTTTGTGCCATGCTGAGGTCGGTTTAGGGTATAAAGAAGATTGTATTTAACTTAGCTCCTTGATACTGTGGTTGAAGGTGTGGAGTAAACCTGAGGCTTTATTAACTAGAGCCACATTTTGATGTGAAACCCACACAGTGTGTTGGCCTTGCACAAGAGTGAGGTTAACGCCCACTATCTAGGCGCTACGTCCGAAAATAGGGCCCTAAGCAAGTCCAAGAAATCTACTGTTGCTTCCCATATGTTGATTGCTTCCTGGGATGTTTTTTAACCGTACATATCCATAGTATCGATTCCACACAGATTCATTTTAACAAGGTTGCAGCTGGGTATAGTACACTGCCTAGTCACCTTTCCTATTATGAAGCAGCGACAAGTGATATGATACTATGCCCATGAGTTGGTATCGCAAAACAGACCACTCAGCACTTTATCTTATTCTGTAGTTTTTTTATGATGGGATAAGGGAATACGTTTTGAAATCATTCTTTCTAGCAAATAATGTTAGACATTATAATACTGCCCTAAAGTTTCTGTGTGCACTGGCGGACTATTTCCTATGCTTATGTACTGCATCATCTATTTGGGGAGTGGTTCGAAATAGGAAAAGTATCATATTTTAGTTGTTGAATTGAGGTCGGAGAAGGGGTTCTTTTAATGGCATTGTTTGATATTGAATGGTTGTACATTCGTTTTTTCGTGATTTTATTTTAAATTCTGTGGCTATTTTTAAATTACTTACTGCTGTATTTGTTGTGTTCTTTTAGGGTCAACTTGTTTATGCCGAATAAAGATTCTGAATTGAACTGACTAAAGCCACTATTTCTGATTGCTTGGCCCTGAATAATGTGTGTGCAATCCTTTGGCTAGCTTACATAAAAAGAACATCTATAATTCTAGGAATTCAGGAGTTTTTTTTTTTTTTTTAAACCATACCCCATCAGTATCAGCACCAGGTATCTAATCAAATACCTTTCATTCAACCATGAACTTTGTAAAAATAGGTTGCAGAATGTGCAGATATGTTGTGTGCACAGTCAATCTCACCTTCCGACATCCTCCCGGTCCGTTCTGGTTGATATTAGCAACTCTTACTATAGGATACTTTTTCACTTGTTTTAGACTCAATACTACTCATTTTTAGGTGCATTCCCTAGCCAGGGATATTTGCATAAAGCACTGTTCACTTTAGTATGTTCTCCTCTTTATAAACCTCATAACTGAAATGCTTTCTAGTTCCCTTTTTGCGTTAAACAGACATTAGGCGCCATAAATAAGCGTGATAGTCCTTGAATCTTCTATGCCATCTTAAACTATATAAGATGTGTTTTAAAGATAAGAAAGACATATCGAAAAATGTATGAACTATAGCGAATTGGAAAAAGGGGCTGGTTGATTGTTTATTCCTTACTTTTAATGTACTTTGCATTTTTTTCTTGGCCTATGCGGAGGTGTAAAATTTTTTTGCACAAGACACTTTTCTCTCTGCTTCGCTTTGCCAAAATGGCCATTAATAGATTGGCAGATAACAAGATGCTTTCGCTTTCACTTTCACTTTTAATGTATTGATTAAGGTACCTTGAGGCGGTAATTAAATATTGTACCTTTTTATGCTAGTCATTGCATGTATTTATCATGAAATTTTGCATGAAATCGTTCACACTTGTGGCTAAAGATGATTTGACTTTTGACTTTGAAATATGCAACACCACACAAATCTATACTACCTGGGCTACTAGGTCCTTCATGCAAGAAAGTATATTTAAGGGGTTGTACTGAAATATTCATTGTAATTAAAGAACATTATTTAATTTGCAAACTTTCAATGATTAGAAAAGTTGTATTACAATGTGCTTTACTACATTAACAGACTCAACTGGTTATATACAATCTAATCGGTCATGATTCATTTTCACCCACACATTCTACCAAGAATGGACTGAAAGGTTGGGTGGTGGCATTATCGAGTTGTCTCATTGTTGAGGCATACATATTTGAATACATTTGGAAAGCATCACTTGGCTTATTATGTCAGGCTCCAAAATCCACCTTAGCACTTTCCTGTTAGCAGCAAATACTACACTACTACTTTTGCATCCTTGCATGGCATTCTTCAATTTGTAAAGGTTGTTCAATGTATTTTCTATATTTTTCACCAGTATGTCTTACTAAGGATGTTCTCTTTCTCAACAGGTTGGCTTTCAGTTACAAATGTATCTAGGTGCTAAAATCAAGTTTAATCAAAATGTATATTGCCCCATTATATTTCTTTTAGCTCACAATTAATCAAAATAGGAAGCAAAAGATCCACTATCATTTATACAAATGTATTTTAAATTCAATGCGAGCAATACTTCATTAAAGATCACAGATATTAAGATTTTCAGATATAAACAGTTGTTTTTTGGAGAGCATAAGCATCAATAATTCATAGCCATTGACATCTATAGAACAGCTTTACATTCATAAAAAACTTTGGTTAAAACATCTGTCCAAACATACTTCCCATTCACCCTCTAGTGATTTTGTATTGGTAAAAGGAGACCTCTTTAAAGTATAGTAATCTCTCTTTTGATCATCTACTGCATTTACGTACTATTTAACCTTCAGCTCTCCTATTTCAGGCTTATTCCTCAGAAAGTCATAATAAACCATCTCATCACAATATTTATCACAATTTAGATGTCCACGTCTAATCACAATATCTTCCAATTAGATGGATCTCTATCCCTCTCACATATACCCACACATATATACAAATCTCTTGCTAGTGGGTTCAGTAAATAAATATAAAACCTAAAACATTCTTCATTCCCCTGAGTACCCCATCATAATCCATGTTATTTCCTTTAACACATGTATGCATGGAAAGAGATAAAGAAGTCATCCTGTCAAATATATACTGTTTTTTAGGATGTAATTAATTACTTTTGCTTCATTTGTGTTTATTAAAAGCACTCATAAAGGGTTATATCCTTATCTCACCAGAAAGCATCCCTAGGGATGAAATAAATGCATCCATCCCTATACTGTATAAGGGATTGGTACAGTATTTAATATCTCTTTAAGCAGCAAAAAGTGTTCATTACAATTTTTATTCTTTTGATTTCAATATTCATAATTGACTCTAAGGACAAACCCAAAAATAAAATTCAAGTATCCAGCTTCTATATGCTACAACTTATTTATAATAAGTCATTTTTACCTCTTACATTCCTATGCATTTAGCTCTTTTGGTGTGATTTTCAGGGATTCAATACTTAATTTTTAGGTCCTTTGTGCCCAACACCAATCTACAGAATTATCAGGATTTAATCCTAAATTTAAGCATACAAGATTATTTTAGGTAATTTGACGAAAAACATTATCTAAGATTTTTGCTTATTGCGTGCTCACACTTGAATTCAACATGGATGCTGCCTCCTAATGCTCTGTTAGAATAAAATTCAATCACAAGTATAGCATTCACAAGTCACTGATTGTGCCAAGCTCTCATCTGAACACTAATTAAGCCCCATATTCAGGACGTCTCTGATCGTTCTATCTTTATAGAAACAATGATCACATCAGGTGTCCAAGAAACTAACTGACTGACCATGTGCATAACATGAACAATAAAGCTCATTATGAAAGCCACTTGCTAGAATCAACATTTTCATTTGATGGCTTGTGTGTATGGAAACCTGATACTATTTGCCTTTCAGAATGTAACCAATATCTGTCCATAAATAGTGCTAACTCTTCCCTTTTTTCAATTAATCACATCTACTCAGGATTTACGGTGAGAATAATATAATAACTGATCACATAAATAATACAATTCTTACATATTTCATTTAAGGTGTGAGGCTATTACTGGTCTTAAGCTCTAGTCCATGTTCCTGTGATCAATACAAGTTTTAAATAATTCTCCAGTTTTACACAATTTGTCAAACCATTCTGGATTTATAATCTGATAGCTCACCGCTTATTTACAAAAAGTGAGTGGAATCCATAATAAGTCTTCATAAAAGACTTACATTAAGGAGTTTAGCTCAAGCTATATAAAAGTGTGTGTACTTGCCAGGATAACTGAGTGTTTATCATGAAAAGAGATACAATATATTTCTCCATTACATTGTTCTAAGGACAGGTATCACGTTGCTGTCTAGAATCAAGCAGAGCCACTGTGTATATTGCTGGTTTAGCACAAGATTACATGTCGACCTATGGTCTTTCTTCAGTGGACCAGGTAGAGACAGAACAATGCTGGAGCGGGTTGGTGGGTGGGAGCTTTCGTGATAGTACTGGCCAGACACTTTAGGATCCTGTGCCCAAAAAAGTAGTCTGTACCCTTCACTGGGAAGAAAAGTCCATCAGTGTGCAGCCATTGGTTTGAACCCAGATTCACCTACTGCCCATGGTTATTCAGTTTATAGTGTGTTGACATCAGATGAAGCCTGGTGGGAGTTCTGGAGGTTGCTGACGTCCTTATGAAGGGCAAATCAAGGAAAGCCACTGAATAAGAGGCAGCTCTAATTTTCGTTTTTTGGCTTGCTATTATGTATAGAAGTGGTGTGGAGGATGGAGAAGAGGATGGCATAGTAGTCTGTCCTACCTAGGTGGATGGGGGACTTTCCTTTGATTGAAAGTGAATCTTTTATAAGGAGGTCGAGTGGGCTGCCCTTATGATGGATGGGTTTGATGATATGCTGTTTAATAGCTAGTCTTCACAAGAGAGTATTTTATAGTCTTGATAGGAGAGTCACTGGGGTGGTTGTAGTCTTCAATTAAGAAGGGGTGGGAGTGCCAAATGGAGACAGTAGTGATTAGATTGATACTTCTTTGGCGAAGAACTTCTTTAAATCCATGCAATCTGTAAATCAAGCAGAAGTAGGCAGTTTATAATTCAGAGAATAGAAAATGTCAGATATGGAGCACAAATGATTTAGATGTTGCTCTGTCAGTTATGATACTTGTAAATGTTGGTGAGTCATCTTCCTGTCCACAAGTGACGTCTGTATGTTGCCTGATTAGGTCTGTGGGGAGGCATTAAATATGTAAGAAATGTCCCCAATTTCCCTTGGAACCTAGACTGTAATATAATGAATCAACCAACGGTCTCCCATGGCTACCTTTATGTTTTAAAGATTATCAGCTCGATGTATAATTTATTTAAACCACTAAGGTAAACAATGAATTTGAGTTATTCAAGTACATCAAATGACATGGCATTGGAAGCACAAAAAATAAAGCTGTGGCATCAAAGTAAATATTGATATTATGGTCATTTTTGAATTAACAGTCCAAAAAGGGTAATGCAATAGTTCAAGTTAAAGTGCCACGCTTACAGTGTGATTCATTTGTGCAAATAGTGAAAAGGAGCAAAAATAAATCACATAGAAACACCAATAGCTGTTAAGAGTTAAATTGAGAGGAGCTACAATCATTGGTCCCCTGTACCCCTAATCTGTGGAAAATGAGATAATCCAGAATTATAGAGATGTTGGCGCTTCACCACCTCTGAGGTGAATTACACAAGGTCCTCATAAGGACAGAATCTATGACACTCTGGCAGAAGCAACTCTTAAGACTCTAAGGAAGGTAGAGCAGCAGTCAATGCCGAGTTTAGGAGGGCAGAGGCAAGGAAATCAAAGTCAGGCAGATCTGCACAGGAACATGAACATCTATCTGGATGGATGGTAACGTAAATGCACCACTCCAAAATGGAGATCCAAGAGGTGTCACTGTCTAAATGGAGCAGCCTGTATAGAGCCTTGTAACCCAGGTCTATCCACAGAGCACATCAGATTAATATAGTAATCCAAGGCGGGGTGAGGCTTTACCACAGGCCAAACAAACATACAAATTAAGGGGAACGGATACAAACAAGTTCAAGGAGACTGCTTGGAAAAGTTTCTGTCCTGTGATGATGCGGACATCTAGGGTGTGTTTAGAGATGGGGTGTACAATGTTTCTGTGATGGAGAAGGGATGATGCAGGTTGGATGTACAGAGCAATGTTACTTATGTTTTTGGTGTTTATTGCTCGGACATGATTTATGTTTGCTTCGCATCGATATGAGTATTGGAAGTACTGTTATGTGAGTAAGGCTCATGGTATTATTGTCCTAACTGAATGCTGAGGGTTTCTGGGATGAGGCGTTTCCTTTCCAAATAGTAGTCATTTTCATCTACTCATTGCTGAGGACACCTGAATGTGCGATGTCCTGCCGTACTCTAAAAAAGGTTGTAGTGGGAACAGAAGAGAAGGGCAGGTCCATAATGGCTCACAACATCATCACGAGCAATGATAATATGTACCGAGGATTCAGAGTTCCTGCCTCGGAGCCTGAGTGCAGAGACTGTCACATTCGAGATCAAAGCTGCACAATAGTTATAGGAATGCCAAACCTTTTTTTTTATTATTGTTTTGCACCACACGTTTCCCTCTGCCATTTAATTTTTCTATTTTCTGCATTTTCCCCCCTTTTGCCATGACCCTTGCACCTCTCGTCCCTTGCTCCTCTCTTCCCTTGCTTTGTTATGTAAATCACTGAAAGTTAATTAGCATACGAAAAGCAATTAGCGCATTTGTGAGTGTTGCCATCCATTATCAAAAACATCGATACATGTACTCTACTCAATGTATTTGGCAATCGAACGGTATATGTTTTAGTCGACTAAGAATAATCGCACTTTGTGCATACTAGAAATTAATTTGTGAAAATATGATGATGTGGTATTTTGTAGAAGGTATGGTGCTGGTAAGAATTGGCGCCAATTGCAAAATGCCGTCAGGAGATTTAGCAAGCCTTGGATCAGGGTCAAGTACTGCTACGCTGCAGAACATGGCGTACCTCACTAGAAGCAGATCCCGCATGTGGAACACCAAGGACATCACATAGGTAAATCACTAAATCTTCATGATATTTAAGACTGGACTAAAAACATACCTAAAACGGCGCTGCATGAGATACAGCCTGGGTTTGTGGTTTGGGCAAGTCCTTGCTTTCTGTCAAGGGAAGGTTACCTCTGGGACTCCACCACCCCTCCAGCTGTTCAGTACAAACAGCTTTCTATTTCCGCAGCAGGTGTTGACACAGCAAACACGAATAGTGCTTCCAGAAAAGACAGAATGTCGGAGCTCGGGTACAGGCTTTCAAGTGAAACCTTTAACAGGTAGGGATTTTTTTTTTACTGACACATACCAAGCCCCCGACTAGTCAAGGGGACATTGAGGATATGCTGGTGCTCTTTGTGGATTTACATACAACACACTCACACCTTTGATAATCGGGTCATATTTTATATTTCTACAGACAATCAGGCCCCCACTTACCAGTGGTGCCCAGGACACGGCTGCTAGTGAGAGACAGTCTTTTTTAACAACCCTGTCTTTACTAACACGCATACCTCTACAACGAAAGGTAAGTATTTTTAAGGTTAGTGTGTGTGTGCTTATGATATTTATATATAAACCTATATATATATATACATATATATATATATATAAATATATCCACTTAAAAACCCAAAGATTACAGTGACGTTATAGTTAGGCTCAAAGATTAAAGATTAAACATACAAAACCTTAGAAATTCAGCAGTTATAGGTGAAGTTATTTCAAGTAACTATAACTCGTGCCCTAAGGTAACTATAACTCCCGCCAGCCCCATCACAGTTTTCTCCTCAATAGGTTTACTGCAAATATTACATTGATATTATCAATGATGTCAGCAAAGATGTCATGAGTGTTGCAATATATAGGGTGATTAGAAGTGCCTGGCGAAGGTGAGAGTTCTAGTTACCTTAGAATTACTTCAAGTAAGTACAACTCATGCTCTAACTATAACTGCTGCATTTCTATGATTTTAAACTGTTAAAATGTGAGCCTAACTATGACGCTTCTGTAACTTTAGTTTTTTTAAGTCTATTTTTATGGGGTTTTTTTTAAATTCTATTTCCTAACTATAACACCAGTGTAACCTTTGTTTTTTTCAGTGAAGTTCTAAGTTTACATTTTTTTTAAACTAAAGTAATTTTAATCACTAATGTAGGATACAGGGCATTGAGCAGGATGTAATTAGGTTTCACTATTTCGTTCACACTTGTGTATTGCTTCGGTGTACATTGTGCATACATTCTAAATAAGTTACATACCTTTAAAAAAAAAAAATCTCTGACACAATTAAATCAGTGTCCTTTTTTTTGCTCATAATCTTTTTATTGAAGTCTTCAATTGGTTACAACAAAGTAAGACATGGTCGTCATAGACCGACATAATATGATGAGAGACCAATGGTACACAACATTTACGCATAGCGCGGGACCAGTGGTAAATTGCAAGTGAGAAAAAAATACCAAAAGCATTGGACAGGTATGCTTAAGCATCATCCACAGCATGACATGTCTCAAAGTTAAGAAGAAAAAACAGAGAAACAACAAAGTACAACAATTCCGGGTAAAAGTTTTTCTTCTCTACTTCAAAGATCTGGACACTGCCATGCATTAATGCACAGATGGTTGTTATGCACTCTGAGGGGGGTGGGGTGAGGGTGTTGGTCACTGGGGGTAAACTCCGGGGTAGAGATCAGTCAAAGAGCTGTAAACCTCGGGTTGACTGAAACATGTAAACTCCAAACGAGTCAAATAATGGATCAGATGGCGTCAAACATATTGAAATTTAGCCTTTGTTTGCATTAAATTGTGAGAAAGTTGTTCCATTGCTGTCATGTGCCACAGACGAGTGAACCATTGAGCAATGGCAGAGGCAGTAGTCTGTCAATGCCACAAACTGCAGCACAGCATGCAGCATGTGGCTAAAGAGCTTCTAGTCTGCGTGTGTCATCTACTCTAAAGTAAGGGGCAGCACACCAAGGATAACCATATGGTAGGAGGCAGGAAACAAGTGTCCTATGGTGGCTTTAATGTGTCCCAGGATTTCTTTCCTGTAAGTGGCGATGAGGCTGCATGACCACCATATGTAACAGAAATCCCCTACTGCCAGGCCACATCACCAGCTGAGGGAAGGTGTGTCATGGTAAACGGTGTATGCCGTTTCCCTAAGGGATAAGCTTCAATTAAGTTTGGAGATGTCCCGCTAAAGGATGTCCCATTGCTTGGGCAAGATACCCTCTGTAGTGGTAGTCTGCCAACTCGTTTAGTAGGGGTAGGTACGAGGGCATGTGGAATACTATAGTGTCCAAAAGGAATTGGGTATGCATCCCCTGGATCCTCTGTATGGTCCCATCAGTTTTTCGAAGGGAAGATAGTGCCTGATCACCCCAGGTTAGTTGGAGGGATGCATCACCCAATGCGGTAATCGACAATACTGCAGCCTAGCCATTTCAGGAAGGTGGTTATCAGCCTTGCATTGATCAAAGGATTTTATGGAGATTCCTTCAAAGAGGCCATGCAACGTCCAACATTCCTCCACCCCAGAGCTGGGAAAGGACTGGGGTAACGTGGGGGAAAAATCAGGGTTTACTTGCAAAGGGTGTGTTGTGGAGGGAAAGGTAGAGAGTTTCCTCCTAGCCCCCACGTGTCCCATATGTCGAGCACTGTCTTGGTGGGAGTAGCTAAGAAGGGCTGTGAGGTCTGTCAGCTTGGGTAGCCAGGCTAAATCCCACAGGGGTCGGCAAACCACTACCCCGTCCATGTGGAACCAGTGCTTCTCACTCTCGTGCACCACCCACTTCGAAATCTAACTTAAGTGGGCAGCCTAGTAATATTCGAGGAGGTTAGGGCAGGCCAGTTCACCCCTGCATCAATAGGGAGTTAGAGATCCTCAATTGTTTCCCATTCCAAATAAAGGAACAAACACCCCGCTGCAAACAAAGGATATCTTCCTGGAAGATCTGAGTAGGTAGAGTCTGGAAAAGGTATGAGACCTGTGGAGGGGCATTCATTTTTTTTAATTACATTAATGCAGCCCAGCTGAGAGATGCGAAGGGGCTTCCACTGCCTAAGATCTGTCAGAATGGACCTCTGAAGTTGTGGCCAATTGGCCTGCTTCCAGGAAGACAATGTAAAAGTCATGTTAAGACCCAGGTACCTAATCATACCAGAGGACCATTGGAATGGTGCCAGGCCTTGCAGAGAGGGAGATCCTGCTGAGGTACAGTCAGATTAAGCATGCAGGACTTGGACACATTCATTTTGAAGCCGGAAACACCTGCAAATGTAGCAAGGCTGGTAACGATAGCTGATAAAGAGGTAGTGTGCTTAGAGACAGTGAGCAAGAAGTCATCTGCAAACAGGCTAATCTTATGATCCCGGCCCCCAAAGGGGATGCCCACCACAGTAGCAGTGTGGCAGATGGTGATGGCTAGTGGTTCCACTATAACGGTGAATAAAAGGGTTGACAACGGGCACCCTGGCGTGTGCCCTAAGGATGCTAACAGGGTCCATCTGTCACCTGTTGACCCTAATGTTAGCAGTTGGGGTGACATGAAGCCATGACAATGGCTGTCTTTCCCGGCCCCAGGCTCAGCTTGCCCAGAACCGCCCGGAGGAAGGATCAATTCACCCTATCAAAGGCCTTCTCTGCAAGAAAGCATGCCTGGATATGGTGGCAGTGGGACTGTTCGTCTAAGTACACTATCTGGCACACATTATCTGCCCCCTGTCTAATGTGAAGAAACCCCACCTGATCAGGGTCTTTGAGTCCTGGGCGGTAGGGCTCAAGTCTGGTAGCCAACATTTTTGTAAAGATTTTTGCATCTGTATTGAGAAGTGCAATGGGGCGGTAAGAAGAGCAGTGGGTAGGGTCTTTCCCTGATTTGGGTATAAGGGATATCTCTGCTGCAACCTTAGTGGGCTTAAGACCCATCTCCTTCATGAAGGAATTAAACAGCTTTAATAAATGGTCTTGTAGATTAGATAGAAACAGCCTGTAGAAGAGGATGGGGAGCCCATCGGGACCTGAAGTTTCACCTAGGGGAAGGGCCTGAACTGCACCACTGAGCTCCCCAAGGGTGATCAGAGCATCAAGGAGCTCCATATGCTGGGGATGGATGGGGTCCTTATCACAAGCCTTCGGTTATTGCTCTATTAAATGTTAGGAGGTACATTGTCACATGTACAGAAGTACTGAGAGTAAGCATAAAAAGTCCACTGATTGTCCCACTCAGAGATCACCTATCTTTTGTCTCCAACCTGAAGTCTAGCAATGTGTGCTGTAGACTGAGCTTGACGAAGTCTTCAAGCTAATATCGAGCCACCCTTGCTCCCCCCATCATAAAATTTCTGTTTTAGAGCTAGAAAGGAACGTTCAGCCCCATTAGTTCTGTGAGAATCACTTGGCCACAAACCATAGCAAGTTGCCGCTTGTTGCGTCTAGTTGGATCAACCTGATCTTGCTTTTCCAGGGCTTTAATCTCTGCTGCCAGGGTAGACTCAACCAAGTGCATCTCTCTCCCTCTGGTAACAGCTATGGTGGAAATCACCCCACTGATGTCAGTCTTAAAACCATCCCAGAGCATACGTAACAAAGTGTAGGGTAAGGCGTTCAGTTAAAACTATTCTAGAATTTCTTTATGGATCTTGGACACATGAAGTGGACCCTGGAGGAGCCTCGAGGGTAAGCATCATTCTTTTTCCCTGCGAGGTGAGGTAATGGCGGAACAGACGTTGTCTACGTGGGTGTGATCAGAGATGGAGATATCTAAGATATCAGCAATATCAAGATCGCGCAAGAGGGAGCAAGTTAAGAAAAACGGATCATTTGTGAGTATGATGCATGAACATAGGAATAAAGGGAGTAATTCAGAGCATCCAGGTGTTTATAACACCAAGAGTCTACTAGTCTCAGCTCAGTGATGTCCTCTTTAGTTGGGAGGACATCACTCCAGTGCCGAATGTGACTGTGCTGCACAGATGGTCTGGATCCCACACTAGATTAAAATCACCACAGACAATGATGTCGCCCTCCTGCATCTAAGGTAAAGATACTGAACTTGACTGGGGGCATAGATGTTGAGAAGCGTGAGAGACATTATGCCCTTATGCATGTGCAACACTAGGAAGCGACCCTCCCTATCCCTCACTACCTTCGAGACAGGAGAGTGAAAGCCCGATTTTGCAAGAACACCCACCTCCAGCATTTTGGTAGATTTGTGCACCCAGTATCGCTGTGGATACTTCAGGTGAGCCATTAGATGGGTGTCCGTCCCCATAAGAGGTGCCTCTTGGAGGAGGTCAAGTCTGGGTTGTGTTGCTGTATGTAGCCCCATTAGCACCATACCTGTTTGGGCTTGTTAGGCGAGTTGAGACCTCAAACATTTAAAGAACAATTTAGTGCCCATGGCCAGGATTATCTGCAAGGGAAGTTTTGGTTAGAATCTGAGGAGTGAGCCTGGGGGAGGTGGTGGTGGGGCAGGGATAAGTCCTGCATCATGTTACATTCCCCTCACCCCGAGGGCGAGGGATAGGATGGCTGAGCAGTCTCTGGGGTCAGGGCAGCCTAGTAGGCCAACACAAAGGATGGGCAGGACATGTGCCTGCCGGCTAAGGGATGGTGATATGCACTGTACATCCTGAAAAGGAAGGAAAACAAACAGCAAAAATCAAAATCAGCGTAACAACTAGGCTCAACACAGTCATCCACTTTCCGTGGAGATTGGCTCAAACATGCACAAATCCCACTTGAGGAGTCACCCCCCTGGGGTGCAAATCATGGGGAGCTGACCATCAGGAATAGTCTGAGTCCAAGCATGTGGGAATAGTCAGAATAGCCCCCGAGCCCTGGCATCTTGATGCATCCGCAGCCTGCGGAGGTACCAACAAGTGGGGAGGCCCATGCACCAATAGTTGCTGCAATATAGGGATGGGAAAAGGTCCTTCCTAATGGCTCTGGAGATGCTGAATAATGTCAAGTTCAGGCTTCTGATACGCTGTCTCTTTTTGATGCGTGTCTGGACGATGGGCCGCTCCTTGATCCAAGTGGGGCGCAGTCCTTCTCTAGTGGATATGCGAGAAGTGGAGGTGTCTTTGTCTTCAATGTCTACGGAGTGCCCCAATAGGTGTTTTGTGTCTGCCAAGAGCGCAGGGCTCATCATTTACCAACCCAAGTGAAGAGGAGAGCAAAGGGGTGTCACCAGTAATATTGAATGTCCATCTCTCTCAATCTGTCGGTGATCAACTTGAAGTCGTGCCATCAATGCAGCATGACAGGAGATAGATCTTGGAAGAGTTGGATGATGTGGTCATAAAACACCAGGTCCAGCCTTGCTTCTGGAGGCTTGCAGAACCACTTCTATCTCTGTCAAAAAGTGGACACACATCAGGATGTCAGGGATTGAGTCCGGTCGCCACCACCCGACCCCATAGCATGTCTTGGTCCGCAGAGCAGGCATCAACTGTTTGTTTCAGTTCGTCCACATGCTCCACTATCTCAGAGACATTGCACCAAATGTCCTTGATGTCGGATTTGAAGTCCAACTTAAGCGAGATGATTTCGGAGAAAATCTCCTGCAGGAAATGATCCATATGTGCCTGTGAGATGGGTACTGTGGGAGCACCCCCAGTCATCAGCGTAGGAGAGGGAGCTGGCGTATCTGAGTCCGCTAGGAGGTCTTGTTTCACAGGAAGGTCAGTGGGTTGTCCTTCCAGATTTGCAGCATGGCATGCTGCTTGACTGCAGGGGTGGTAAGTATTGAGAGTGGAAGCTCGGGAAGGGTGTCACTCCTGCAATGGTCTAAAACAAATGTTGCACGGCTAGTACCGATGTGTTTGAGACCCACTAGAGGGTGTCAGGATTTGTACCAGTCAATCACAGGACGGGCATGGCTCAGAGAAGTAGAATACCATTGCCCCCTCACGGTCTAAGCAAAAAGGCTTGGAGTGAACGAGGTGAGTCTGCGCACAGTGGAGGCGCAGTCTTTCCATAGTCCAGTGTATCCAATGGAGCTGGTTGAGGAATAGAAGGGGCAATGTTCTCCCACTTCTAACGGGATTACAGGTCGCCAGAGGCATTGCTCCTGAGAACATCTTCCCCCAGTTTAGACACACTCATATTCCAAGCCAGACTCTGGCTCCCAGGCCTTAAGTACTCACAGCATGTGGCAACTGGAGTGGGGAAGGCTGGTTTGCGGTTACTGCAGGCCTCAAGCAGGTCACGGAGCTCGTACAGATGGGGCAAGCCTCAGGGTTGGTACTCTCTAGGTGCTGCGCAGGCCCCAGCCAACCAGGGTCATAATATACAGACTTAAAGGGTCTTTCAGTCAGACCTCTTCATCTACTCGTGTATTATTGTGCCAGTGACATTTTAACTGATGAAATTTGTAAGAGGCGCAAGAGACAATGGTTCAGCCCACTTCAACCACTAAATAACAATGGCAGTCTTCACTGTGAAAGGGTCTATTGTGACAGTATAGCTTTGTGAGACCAAAAATATTTTTGCCTTCACCCAATGTTTCCTAGAGTGACGAGGGCCTCACAGCTTCTTGGTCAGTAACATTTTGCAAAAAACACTACAAAACGACTGCAAAAGCCATAAGCTTAGCAGTCAACACCAGCTCTATCAGCTTTGCCAATGCTTGTTACTGTGTGCATTTCACTGCAGTCATACGTGATTTCGGCTGTAAGCCCAAATCCCGTAAGTGATCTATCTTCTGTGATGTGATGTTATCCTACTGTAACAACTGGCTGGGCTTCGAATACTGGAGACTGGTTAAATATATGCTAAGTTTCCCTGTTCCATTGAAAATTGCTTTCCATGATAAGGAAGCCCAACGGAAATAAACTATCCCCTTATTGTCAGAAGTTGGGATATTCCTAATTTAGGATGCTCCTTCCTGATGATCAAGAAAGAGGACAATAAACCTCTGAAAAAAAGTTATTAATTAGTTTTAAAAACAAAGTAAGTGCCAGGGCCCTTCTTGGAAGGCCCCTGCAGGCCACACCATCCATTTCCCCCGCCAGCGCTGCCAGTGACAAAAGCAACACAAGTACAAACCATTGCACTGGTACAAGTGTGATAATTCAAACTGTTCCAGGCCACCCAATGCAATAATAATGGTGGGAGCAACCGGTGTTATTTATTTTTAACGTACATGACCGATTAAACACGGATGTTTTGCTCATCTCAAAATTTGACAAACAGCGCAACCATGTGGTGGACTGTCACTAGACCAGTGCTGACAATTAAGTGCGGAGCACCAGAAACCACTGGCTCAAATTAAGCACTGTCTGAACGTTTCTCTAAGGCCTCTATTGATCAGAGCATTTTATACTATGAAAACCTCTAACAAACAACTTCTCACCAGTGCTATACTTCTCAGAAACCTCACTTTGCTTGGTGGAATTCTGTGTGCAGAAGTATTGTATCAGGGGGTACCATATGCTGTTTGTGTTTTCAGAAAAGATGTAGATTTGTGTATATACATCCATGTTAAGCAAATCCACATTGGTCATAGCCCTTTTAGCAGCAGAAATGTATAGATGCGTAGGTCATATGCTATATGTCACAAGGTATATGCTTGCAAGAATGCTAATTGAATGATACACTCACTCCTGACATCTATTGTGAATGGCAAGTCAATACTTTTAATACAAGGAAGGTCTGTTCAAACTTTCAACCTTCTGAGTTTGGTAAAATGGTTACTATTAATTTGGATAACAGCAAAACCTATTATTTGAGATGCTTAGTGATAATCAAATGGGAAATGAAGTACTAAATAAAAAGGTGAGAGAAAGCACTAGGACTGAGGATAATTAGTGAGAGAAGGCAACATTTTGTTTGTAAACAAAGTTTGAGCTTTTTGCATAGAAACAATCTACGCCCATTTCTGTATCATTCTGGACATTGTATGCGTCAAGGATATGCAGCTGGTTTCCTAGATGGTCATGTATACAACTTCCACTCTGACCCCTCTCCATCCCCGCCCATAAGCCATGCCCCATATTCATGTTGACATCTTTGTATAGAGCTTGATCAACAGTATCCTCTTGCCCCTACCTGATCTCAAGAGCTATCAGCGCACTTGTGTCATGACTGTGGCAGCTCGCTGTGTGGCCTCCTTACTGCGGTCAGATCTTTCCGCTACATTAGCTGTGGGGAATACACAGCTGGTGAGTTCCCCAGTGACCCAATTGGTGATCACTAATTAGGCTCCTTCAAGTAATCCTCCAATGCCTCCCAAGCCCGGACGCATCCAGGGATCCCCGTCCTCTCCTGGCTTCATGCAGCAATACCTCTCCCTCATACCCCACCCATCTATTGAGTTGCTTATGCTAGACGGTGATTCGGGGACCCCCAGGGGCCTTTCAGGTCCTGGTGATTTCCCTCTTCACCAGTATAGACAATAGGTCCTGAAATCTGCTAGAAAGGCTTAGTTCTTGAGGTGTGTGGGACCTCTCTCGATATAACATCTGCTACTGTTGTAGTTACCTCCTCCCAATAATCAGAGTGGTGGGCAAAGCCATAACATATGTAAGAGTTCAGCTTCCCCCTCCCTGCATCTTGGACACAACGCCCTGGTCGTGTGGGAATATTAATGCACCCAGGGGTCATATACGCTCTATGCAATACATAGTAATTGATTAATTTAAATCAGGCATTTCTGGACACTTTGGGTGGCCTCTCTAGTATATACTCCCAGTAACCTTTGGGTATAGGGATCCCCAAGTCCTCTTCCCAGTGGGCTCTCCGGGCCACCAGAGGCTGTAGCATATTGTTCCATACTACCCTATAGAGGCACATTACAGAAATAATTGTGCCCGATGACCGGACAACATATTGACATGCTGTATGAGGTTTTGCTGAGTGCCATCATTAATGCTCCGTGTAGTAGGAAGTGGCCCTGTGGTAAATCAAACTGAGATAAGAAATCGTCAAAGGGTAGGACCCCCCCCCTTTGAATAAGTCTTCCATCGTTATGGCTCCTGCTATGGTCCAGTCTCCTAGCCCCCCCCCCCAGTCGCCCCGGTCATGATAGATCTTCACACCTAAATAAGACCACACGGTAATTCCTACTGAAGAATATACTGTCCCTCGGGGGACGGGGATGTCAGGGTCGACTTCCATTGGGAATAAATTTGCTTTCTGCCAGTTGACTCTAAGTCCTGATAAAGAGTCAGCTTTCCAGAGCAGGTCCCTGGCTCCCCATAGGTTGGTTGTTGTGTTCCTCAAGAACATCAACAAATCATCTGCATAGAGTGCAATGCAGGCAGGGTTGGGAACATATCCTGGCTGTTGCATGACTGGCCAGTGGTTCCATTGCCAGCGCAAACAGCAAAGGAGACAGGGCATCCTTGCCTTGTTCCCCACCCTACGCCATAACTTTCAGATATGATCCAGTCCGTCCGTACCCTAGCTGTGGGGTCTGTGTAAAGCAACATCGACCATGTGAGAAAGCCATTGCCCAGCCGCATGTCAGGCTTTACCTTTTCACAGGAGCGAAATGAAAACAGCATTATTACCAGCTTCCCTGCAAATTAAGCAGACCACAAGGTTGGTCAAGCCTGACCCACCAGGACGAAGGGACAAAGCTTGATCAAGGCAGACACAGGCCTTCACCTGACGAGGTCGGGGTTGCCTTTTAACTTCTATAAAAAAAAAAAGATATCACAACTTTAGTGCTTAGTACAATTTCTAAGGTAGTTTTCCAAAAAATATACGGCCCACCCCTGCATACCTAATGTTCCTTTCTCATGGGGAAATAAATGGTTCCTTGTTGGCTGAAAATTGCTATATCTGTTAATTCAGGAGAACTCATACAGGGAAACATACACCAAAAAAATAAATATATATATATATATATATATATATATATATATATATATATATATATATATATATACACACACTCTTAAAAAACCAAAGGCTACAGGTTACAGGGTCGTTATAGTTAGGCTCACATTTTAAACATAACAAACCATAGAAATTCACCAGTTATAGTTAGAGTTGCCTCAAGTAACTATAACTTGTGCCCTAAGGTAACTATAACTCGCACCCCCGCCATGCACAGTTTTTTCCTCAAACATTTTACTGCAAATATGACATTGATAATATCAAGGATGTTATCAAAGATGTCAGAGTGCCGTAATTTGTGGGGTAGTTATAAGTGCATGGCGAGGGTGCGAGTTATAGATAACATAGGGCACTAGCTATAGTTAATTGAGATAACTCTAACTTGTGAATTTCTATGGTTTGGTACCTTTAAAATGTGATCCTAACCTTTCTTTTTTTAAGTGAATTTCTGTGTTTTTTTTTTAAATTCTATTTCCTAACTTTAACGTCCCTGTAACTTTGGTTTTTCAGTGAATTTCTATGTTTTGTTTCACGCATAGTAATTTTCGGAGGTTGCCCTCAAGACCTGGCCTGCAGCCAGAATCTGCGGCCAACCTCCCTAACCACCCAACCCAATGTTGTACACGTCCCTTTGGCCCTGTGCGGCAGAAGTTGGCCCCAGCCTCTCTGGGTGTCAGAATAGGGTTGAGGGGGTTATCAGGGGGTGATAGTGGCTGTAAGGGTGTCTGCCTGGGTGTGAGAGTGCACACATCTTTGTTTTAGAGAGTATGTAAATGTCTGTGCGAGTATATGAGTGGGTACTTGAGGCTGTCATTGCGTCTGAGTGTGTGTGAGAGTATAAGCATGTGCATAACTGTCTTGAGTCGGTGTGTGAGGGGGTGCATGAAGGTCTGTCTGGGGCTCTGAGTTGGTTTACGAGGTTCTGAGTGGGTCTGTGAGTGTGTGCTTAAGTGTCTGAGTGGGTCTTTGAGTGGGAGAAATACTGAAAGAGATAGAGAGAGATAGCAAGTTTTGTAGGCTTTGATGTATGATATACTTAGAATGAGATATTTCTGCACAAAAATGTATTTGTTATTAAAAGGAGTAAGATCACCTTTCAGTATGAGCCTTAAACATTTTTGCTCAAAAAAAAAAAAAAGGGGAGGGAAACTAGTCCGGCTGGACTCGAACCCTGAATGCTCAGTGTGAAGGTCTGTGACCTTCACACTTGAGTTATACCTTTTTTTTGTTTTTTTTTTACATATATTTTTTTTGCCCTTTATGGGCTATCTGGGACCATTGGGGGGAGCCCTTAAAGGCTCCCTCGTGGCCCCTGCATTTTTTAATATTATTTTTTATTTTAGAAAAAGCCCTTTAAAGAGTATCTAAGGTAACTATATCTCACGCCCTTGCCATGCACAGTTGTCTGATCAATAATTTTACTGCAAATGTTGAAGTGAGAATATAAAAGGTGGCATAGAAGAGGTCATCAATGATATCATATATGGAGTAATTTGCCATGCAGGGCGACGGTGCGAGTTATAGTTACCCTAGGGTGCGAGTTATAGTTACTGCTGAACTCCTACGGTTTTGTATGAGTAAATGCAGAACCTAACTATAACGTCCTTGTAACCTTTGTAGTTTTTTAATGAATATATATATATATATATATGTATATATATATATATATATACACACACACACACACACACACACACACACACACATCTCAAAAGTCAAGCCACCTATCACCTAGAGTGTCCGACTAAGGTTCTACGTAGCAGAATACCAACGTAACCAGCAGTACTTCTGGACAATGTATCACCAAATCATAATTCACTATGAATAACATTCAAAGGATTAATCTAATGTTTATCCCCCAGTATTTACACTGTTCATAAATGTACCAAGTTTCTTATATTTATGAGCTTACATCACTGTTCATTTCCTGGACTATAAATGTTTATCAAAGTACCCAAATCTTGATCAAAGTACCCAATCTTGATAATTTCCTTAAAACAAAGAGAGACGGTTGAACACCCCAATTCCTTAAACAGAAATACATCAGATAAGTATACTTCTATATTTGCCAAACGTCTGTGGAATGTTACCAAACATGAAGAGTTTGCCATTTAATGTACTTTGCCTTTATGTTTTGCAGATCACCGTGAAGAAGTAGCAAGCACTACCAGGGAAAATGAAGCTCGACGAACCAGACGCCAAAGGACGAACCTGCAGTGATCCAGGAGGAAACTCAGCGCTCGGTGTGAATGAGGAAGATGGAAGCAGTGGGACACAGACAGGAGCAGCACAGAATGCCAGCAAGGATGCCACAGGAAGGCGTAACAGGTAAGTACAGGGGAATGGGAAACACGCAGGTGACAAGCAGGCATCCCAGTGTAGCATGCAGCCTTAAAGGCTACACATTCCACCCTTAAAGGGACTGCTTAGTTGGGATGCTGCACAGGCGGCATGCCCAACAGTACGCCCCCATAGGGTCCTCCCTACAGGGTTAGGTTAGTCAGGATGCCGACGATGAAAGAGATGTACAAGGTGGGAGGAATGTATGTGACAAGCAGGCTCCCAGGCGTGATCCTCAGGTCCATATCCTTTCAAGTGAATCAGATAAAAAAATCTGTTATGTACCCGTTTAGAGTCCAAAATTGCCTTTATTTCGAATTCTGGTTAATTATTAACCATAATAATCAGGGGTTTCTTGGGAGCACAGTTCCAGGAACGATTGATTTTAACAGACACATGAAAAACGGGGTGTACTAGTATTTGAGGGGTAGATCCGGTTTCATGACAACATAACTAATCTTTTTGATAATCAGATAAGGGCCTATGTACCGAGTTCAAAATTTTCGTGTTCCCCTCAAGTGGAGATATTGTGTTGATAACCATACTTGATCTCCAACTTGATAATCAGGACTCGCTCTTCAATGTTCATCTGCATTTTCTTTATACGTCAGCTTTGCCTCATCCAATTTTGGTTGTGCGGTTTGCTGAAAAACTTTTATTTGTGCTAAATAATTTTGAACTGCTGGAACCTCCGTAGTATGGGTTGAGGAAAACAACAGAAAATGGGGATGCAAACCATAGTTACATTGAAATGGGGTTACCTTGGTAGAATTGTGTTGTGCATTATTATAGGCAAATTCAGCAGCCCAAAGTAACTTATCCCATCCGGCAGTATCACTCAGCACCGGCACACGATGTATTGCTCCAAACACTAATTTACTCTCTCTGTCTGCCAGTCTGTTTGTGGGTGATAACCAGTGGACATATGGAATTCTATCTGTAAAGCTCCACACAATTCTTTCCAAAACTTTGAGATAAATAGAGGTCCCCAATCGGACACAATTATTAACAGCAGACAATGCAAAGTTACTATAGATTGCAAAAATATACCCGCAAGTGTCTTAGAAGTTGGCAACCGTAGCAATGGTGTAAAATGGGCCATTTTAGACAACATTTCTACACGAACCATGACTGCAGTATAGCCGTGGTCTGTTTTAGGTAGATCTGATATAAAATCAGAGATAGAATTCCACGGTGTGGAGGAGGGGTAAAGGGTGCAGTAAGCCAGAAGGTGCCTGATGTAGGTTACTTTGAGCACATACCGTACATCTTTTTGCAAACAGCTTTGCATCAGTCACCAATGTAGGACAGCAAAAATGACTCCTAACCAATTCTACTGTCTCCTTTCCTCCTGGATGCCCTAAAAGCATATGGTTATGACACCAATATAATGTCTGTTGATTTAAGACTAAAGTGGGAACAAATAAACCATTCTGTACTTAATACACATAGTTTATCATCTTCTTATCCTGTTTATGAAGAACCGTTTGTGCTTCTCTAGTTTGTTGTGCTCTAACTACATCTGCTAAAAAAACTGTTTCAGACATTATTGTCCCTAAAATGCAGTCAGCGGGTATGAATGGAGGGGATTGATTTCTTGTTCTTCAACTTTATGGCCAAGACGTGACAATGCATCTGCTTTCCCATTTTGTCTACCAGCATGGAATTGGATTACGAAATCATAGGCAGTAAAGAATTGGGTCCAGCGAAGCTGTCTCATAGATAGAGATTTAGCTGACTTTAGGAATTTGAGATTTGGGTGATCACAGTGACAGCATGCAATGCGGCCATCAAATAAGGCCATCATCCTCAAAGGCCTTTTTAATGTCACCCATCAAGTAACTTAATTCAGCTGGGCTAAGTTTGTGAGAAACATAGGCTACTGGGTGTAGTTGACCTGTTTCCTTAGTTCTAAGCAATAAGACCCCCCCTCCAACTGCCACTTGAGACCCATCTGCCTCTACTATAAATGGTTGTGAAGTATCAGGAATGTTGCAGAATTGGTGCAGTGATGAAGGCCTTTTTAATTGCTGAAATGCTTTTTCTACTGACTCAGTCCACTTACATACTACTCCTTTTTTTTTTTTTTAACAACTGTATTATGGAGCTTACCAAGATGGAAAACTGATCTATAAATTGTCGGAAAAAAATTGGCCAACCCACGAAAACTTTGTACTTCCTTCACTGTTTTAGGAGACTTCTACTGCAAAATAATTGTAACTTTTTGCGGGTCCAAACTAACTCCTTTTGTTGAGAGAATATGCCTTAAAAAGACTTCAGAAGTGTAAAACTTGCATTTCTCTGATTTTACAAAGAGCTTATTCTCTCGTAAATGTTGTAGCACAGCTCTTACATGTTTCTCATGGTCTGTCATTGAAGGGCAGTAGACTGAGATGTCATCAAGATAAGCCACCCTCTGACGAACAGCCCCATCGAGAAATACTGCTGCAACGTTTTCTGAATATGAACTATAATGTCTGTTGAAACAATGTTCTTTGCAATAATAGGAACAAAAGGTGGTCTTGCCAACTTTTCCAATCTATGTCTGGATTATGGGTCTCCAACCATGGTATTCCCAAAATAGCCTGAAACTGGGGAGCTTGTGTAAGATCTTATTAAATCATCTCCATATGAGTTCCCTGAATGTCAAGCCGCAAGGCGTTAGTGGAATGTGTTATAGGACCTGTCTTCAGGGCACTATCATCAATAATTTTGACTTCATCAACTTGATCTTTCTGTTTGCATGGAACACCATATAGCAAGGCAAAGGATTGATAAATAAAGTTCCCTGTAGCTCATGAGTCTACTAGTAATTTGAAGCAAACCGTGCCCTCTCCCCAGGAGCTGTTAGATATGACAATATTGTTGAATGCAAGACGTTTGTGCTGAGGTGTGTTCGCCTCTCTGGGTTCTTGGTGCCCTAGTTTCTCTTCAGTTCTACTGGGCAAACATACAAAGAAATGGCCTTTGTTTCCACAATACAGACAACGTTTTAATGTTCTACTGCTTTGTCTTTCCTCATCACTTAAAGGTCCTCTAAGACTTCCTATCTACAGGAGTTCTGGTTTGTCTGTCTTGTCAGGGGCAGATCTTTTTTCCTTATAAACCATTATCCTAGTGTCAGGTTGTCCTTTATCTCCCCTACGTTCTGTCAGGCGGTGGTCCAGCTTCACTACTAGGTCACTACAGTTTTCTGTGGGGTCAACTACTTGGGCCATTAAATCCTATGATTCATCACGTGACCCTTTCTAAAACAGGGAACTCCTTTTACTCTCCGGCCATCCTGTTTCTGCCACTATTGTATACGGTAATATACATCAATAAATCTTTGCTCCTTTTTCATAAGTTCAATAATTCAGTGTCCATAGGCTGAATAAAAGTGTGACAGTCAAACAGCCTTTTCAACTCAGCCTTAAAGGCTCAATAATTATAGAACAATGGGTCATCTTTCTCGGCTATAGGTATCAACCACGTTGCAGCATTACCCCCCATTTAGGACAAATCAAAGGGTACCTTAGACTGATCATTAGGAAAGCAAGCTGGTTTGCAAATAAAATTTAACCAACATTGGTTTATGAAGGTAGCAAATTTGGTGGGATCACCAGAAAAGTGCTCAGGAGGGCCAAAAGGAATAGAAGGGGAAGTGGTGACCTGAATGACAGGCGCACCAGTACCCTGACTAGACCCAGCTGCACCATACTGTGCAGAATGCCCATCTGAGGACTTACCCCTCTTGGTTCAAACTGGAAACAGGAGGAGGCACAATGGTTGCCCCTTGTAGAGCATCAACTCCATGTCAACTCCTGCATCTCCTTCTGTAAATTGCCAATCATATGAGCTAGCTCAGCCAGGGTAAACTCACATATCTCCATTTCACTCGGGCAAAATTTCTATATGTGTTCTTAGTTCTGTCAGGCTTTACCTTTTCACAGGAGTGAAGTGGACACAAAGTTATTCCCTGCTTCCCTGCAAATCAAGCAGACCACAAGGCTGGTCAAGCCTGACCCACTGGGACGAAGGGAAAAAGCTTGATCAAAGCAGACACCAGCCTCCACCGGACGACGCTGCGGTTGTCTTCTAGCTTCTATAAAAAAGTAAATAAAACAAATAGCACAACTTTAGTGCTTAGTACAATTGGAAAAATTGGTTTTCCAAAAATATGCAACCCACTCTGCATACCCAATGTCCCTCCTAGTGAAAAAATGGTTCCTTGTTGGGCAAACATTGCTATATCTATGAAACAGAACTGTTAATTCAGGAAAACTCATGCAGGGAAACATACACTGTATATGTAAGTCACCTATCACCTACCAAGAGTGTCTGACTCTGAGGTTCTAAGTTGCGGAATAGTAACCTAAACAGCAGTCCTTCAGGACAATGTATCACCAAATCACAATTCAGTATTAATAACATTCAGAGGATTAACAATGTTTATCTCCCAGTATTTACACTGTTCATAAATGTATCAAGTTTCTCAATTTATGAGTTTACATCACTGTTTATTTCCTGGATTGCAAATCTTTATCAAATACTTTTGTATATGTTTTGCAGGTCACCATGAAGAAATAGCGAGCACCACCAGGGAAAAGGAAACCAGACACCAAAGGACGAAGCCCGCCATGATCCAGGAGGACAGAGGACGCTGAGCGCTCGTTATGGATGCAGAAGAAGGAAACAGCAGGACGCCTATGGGCACACCACAGAATGCCAGAAAGGACGCCATAGGAAATCATAACCGGTAAGTAAGGGAGAGGGATATACGCAGATGATGATCAGGCACCCCAGTGCAGCACGCAGCCTCAAAGACTACAACCTCTACCGTTGAAGGGACCGCTCAGCCAAGGCCTCACACAAGAGGTGCGTCCGACACCGCAAGCATTCTAGTACCCCAAGCAAAAATCTCCATTCCAAGCTGTCAAATGCTTTCTCACTATCAACAGCAAACACTGCTGCTTCTTTACGGTCATAGGTGTCTGCCTCCATCAAGATGAGGATACGCCTCGTGTTCTGAGCCGTTTTACATCCTGGTATGAATCCTGCCTGATCAGGGTGTACCAGTCGGGCAATAAGGGGTAGGAGTCTAATGGCTATATTTCGGCTAAGGAGTTTATAGTCTGTATTTAGCATCACCAATGGTTGATATGCTTTTCTATCATGGACCTGTCTGCCTGCTTTCAGTAGTGGCATCACTAGCGCCTCCTGAGCAGATCCTGGGTTTTATAGAGCTCCACCTATTTAGGGGCTAACTGGTCCATGTTTGTGGCATAATGGGAAGCCATCTGTTCCTGGTGTATTTCCTCGGGTCAATCCCTTGATGACTGCCCTAATCTCAGGCAATGTTATGTCCCTACCACGCCCTCTCGGGTAAGATCTGGAGCTGGTAATGGTTCTAAGAAGGCATGTACTTCTACCTCAGTGCACTCTGACACTGACATTGCGGGAAGTGTAATAGTTGTTAAAGTGTTGATTTATCTCCTGCCTATATAGCCTACCCCTTCATCAGTGTTGCGTTCCACTATCAGCAAACCTCTCTTCACTGGGTTTGCCATCCATGCCAGGAGGGACCCTGCTTTGCCTCGCTCATCATAAGCCCTCACCATATATTGTTTGTAATCAAAGCAGTGCAGTTTCTAAACATGCCCGCTAGTATTTCCTTAGCATCTAGAGGGGCTTGCTGCAGTTCAGGGTGCCCCAGTCTATTTCCAGTTCCCTCAGTTCTCATTCTGCCACTGTGACTTCCTGCAATAGCGTGCCCTGACACACACTGATTCAGCTATGCATTTGCTCCGGGTTACTACCTTGAAGGTGTCCCACTCTACATGGTAGGTAGGAGGATGCTGTGCCTTCGTATTCCTTAAAGTACGATTGTATGTGTTCCTCTATCACGTCATGGTAGACTGAGTCCTCAAGTGACTTTGGTTTTAGCCGCCAGGTCAAAATGAGGGGCCTATGGCTCTCCCTCTGCAGCTGAAGGACAGGGTTGGGCTCACAGATCGTCCTTGTCAGGTATTGTACATCATGTGCTTTGCTATGTACATCAGGTGTGCAAAGAAACATTTTGAGTCATTTGTGTAGTTTATGTAGGCTTGAGAAAGAAAAGAGTAATCTCGAGCCTGTGGATATAATTGTCACCAAGTGTCTATCAGGCATCACTTGGTCTGCCAGTTCGCAAAAGTATGACTGGCAACAGCCCAGGGAACAACTCTTGGGATTAGTTTAGCTGAACCCAGTCCGATGATTTCTGATGGACCTACCGACACAGAGTTGATTCCTGAGAGGCCCAACCACAGCTACTAAGCCCGGTCTTTGAGGAAAAAGGCATATCAATTATGACATGGAATTTAGCTGGCCTTGGGAGGAAATTAGACGATACTGACTGGTGTTCGTACATCAACACCCAAGACATATGTCTTTTTCAAGAAACATGGGTTGAAGAGCTGACTACCCTGGATGGGTTTCTTTCCTTTGATGTGGCTGCTCAACCCTCCACAAAATTGACGGGTCGAGCCAAAGGAGGACTTTTGATGTTAATAAACAAAGCTGTGCAGTGCACATACAAGACTCAAAAGTTTGATAGCCCAGACCTGATGGGGCTACAAATCACGTTCCAACAGGATTTTACCATAATTTTTGTCAATGTTTATGTCCATTCGGTTTCGCGAGGGGTTGAGTCCCAAGTTTTAAAACAGCTTCTTGATTTTCTAGACACCTTACAATCAACCTCCTACCTAATAATAGCCAGGGATGTAAATTGCACCTTTGAACCCTCTGTGATACTAACCGGTCTCACAGAGGATGAAGATCAAATATGGGGGATTGCACAACTGACTAGTGATAACAACTGCTCTAATTCCCGTGTAGCTATCCAATTGGCATCCCTTTGTTTGAAACATGGTCCCAGGGCATGTAATGGCCGCATGCCCTCTGACCTGGATACTGCACCCACTTTCAAACGTGGTTCAATTACAAGCGTAATCGATTATTTCCTAGTGGATGTGAGATTGTGGCCCTTTTTGAATGATATGAAAGTGGATGTTAGAACGAAAGCGACCATTATCCCTTGCTACTCTCTATGTCAGGCGATGTTTTTGGTAGGACCTTGAACAAACAAACTACTTTGGTCCCCATTCCTACCATGAACATCACATCTACAAAGGTCAAGTGGCCAAAGGTCCAGTCAAATCCTTATCTGCTAAGCGAGATTAATCAGGTTTTCATAGACATCCTTGCTCCATACAGTGACCATGATTCCAATGATATCCCCTTCTTATCCATACATGAAAATATGATCATTAGATTACAACGTATATTTTATAGGAAGGTTGGGGCAAGACACCAAGGAGCTACTTCTAGCTCATGGTTTGACGAGTCCTGCCATACGGCCAAGAAAGGATTAAAAGGTGCCCTCATGGAAGGAACCCATGGGGAAATACTACTAGCTAGACGTATCTATAAAGAATCCATTACCTGAGCAAACCAAATCTGGGAAGACACTACCTGGCAGGAGTTGTTGGATGCTACTCAATCCAACAACAATAAATTGTTTTGGGAATAGTTAGGGAAGCGAGAGAGAGGGCAGGATTGGTGTGAGAAGCCATATACAGCCAGAAAGATGGGTCGAGCATTTTTCGGGCCTATATGGAAAAATTGAGACCCCCACAATTTCAGTTACAGGGGAAGCAGGCCAAGATTTTCTCTCTACTCTTGATGAGCATCACGGGCCAGCTCCCCTCGTAGGAGGCCCACAGGATTCTAAGAGCCATATCCACTTTACTACCAAAGAAACAGCCAATGCTATTAGTACGTTAAAACTTGGGAAAGCTCCGGGTCCAGACAAAATTCCGGGGGATCTTTATTCGTCAGAACCAATAGTCTGGACCTGGTACATCAACACACTCTCCAATAAAATTGCTGAAGGGGGGCAGATTCCCACGACATGGAAGGGTGCAGAAATTATCCCCATCCATAAAAAGGGTAACGCAAACCTCCCGACAAACTATAGACCAATCAGTCTAATTGATAACATCCAAAAAATATTTGCCAAGCAACTCCTAGGTAGATGAACCCATTGGGCCAAAGATCAGCACATTCTTTCCCCTCTTCAAGCTGGATTTCAACTAAGGATCAGTACAGTAGATCAGGCCTTTAGACTGGCCATTCTGTACTGGAAATATACAACCCTGGCAAAACAACCATTATACATCGCTTTTGTTGATTTGAGATCAGCATTCGATCTAGTCCCGAGGGAAAAGTTGTGGGAGGTGCTACAAAAAATAGGGACTCCGGCCAACTTAATCCAACTTTTGAAGCGGTTGTATGAGGACACATATGCGCAGGTGAGATGGGGAAACTCAGGCGAACTAACGGAAAAAATCCCCATAAATAGGGTGTTCGCCAGGGTTGTGTGTTGGCACCATTTTTATTCTCTATTTTTATCAATGAGGTTGTACAGGTTTTAATGACGTGCCAGAATGATGCCCCCACCTTATGCGCCCAAAAAATTCCAATCCTTCTTTTCGCTGATGACTCTCTTCTTATTTCTAAATCTCCCATGGACCTCCAAACTCTTATCAATAGATTTAACTCCTTTTGTCAAGATCACGGCCTAGAGCTGAACCATAAAAAAAACAAGTTAATGGCGTTCCGTTCAGGAGTACGGAAGAAATGTACTATCCATTTAGAAGGGAACCTCCTGGATAAGGTTTCTTCCATCGATTACTTGGGTATAAGGTTTACTGATTATCTGAACTGGGCAGAACAGATCAATAAAAGTGTGGGTCGCCTACAGCACGGTGCGGCATCAATCCTGTGTTTCTATAGGGGTACAACAGCAAAAACTATCTCCCCGGCAATTAAGATCTATATTGCCAGAGCACAGGGTGCCACTGCATACGGAGCAGAGGTCTGGGGTTTTTCTGACTGTAACAGGCTCACTATCAGTGAGAACAGTTTTGCGAGGTCCTTGTATGCCTGTCCTCCTAGTACTCCATTGATACCACTGTTCTTAGATCTGGGCCTGAGACGCATAGCCGATCTCATTATTTTAAGACCATTATTATATTGGATAAGACTATGGACTGTCCCTGAATTAGATGTTTATAAGACCTCACTCCACGACCTGCTAATGTGCTCCAACTCAACATCTATTCCTTGGGTTAAACATGTATCCAGTTGGTTTAACAAACTTGGCCTCAGCCATTTTTGGGAGGAACCCCATAAACTAGAAAAGGCTCACTCCATTGTACTGAAACGCATATATTGGTCCTATGTACGCAACGATTATATCACCCACTGAACCTATGGCACCTTAACAAATCGTTTTACAGATTTTAAGTGGTATCCACAATTTGAACCATACTTAGACAATATTCCTGACATTCTCGGTAAAAGCTTATATGTCAGATTCTGTTTCGGGTCGTTGCCGCTGAAGTCATTGATGTGCAAATGGGGTGTAAAAACAGATACAAGTACATGCCCGGTTTGTGGTGCAAAATCGGAAACGTTTGAACATTTTATGGTTTTTTGCCCTGCTTACTCCCTTCCTAGGTCTAAGTGGATCCGTCACATTTGTCGCGAAATGGGGATAAGAGACTGTGCCTCCGCTTTGAGGATCCTAAAAAGTTACCATTCCATGGTTTTAATACTTGCTGTCAGTAAATATTTAGTAGTAGCATGGCGAATACGCAATTCCATTGCTAGGACTGTGTTTTAATTCAGAGCCCTACTTTTTACTTTTTACTTTTATAAGAACTGCAGGAGGGGGGCTGAAACCGTATTATGTGTATTATGTGTACTGAGAATTTTAATTGAATCATGCTCTTAGGCACCCATGTGTTATATTTTTATCTATGTATTATTATTATTATTATCATTGGTTTTATTCTTATTTCTATTATTATTATTGTATATTCGCTTTGATGATCGACTGATCGAATAAAGCATGTGTTAAACAATGGGCTGTGTGACACACAGGGTAAGATGTCAGTGGTTGGATCAGCTATGTAATTGAAGTCCCCTCCCATAATTGCTGATTGAATCAGGTGAAGTACGGGGGTCCCTAGGTCTGTGTTTGGAGCATCAACACTGACTAGATCTTTGTTGCAGCTTTCCAGTCTGCCAGTTACAAACATATACCTACCATCTGGGTCTAGAGCTTCCCCAGCTCGCTGAAAGGTGACCCCTGCCCTTATCCATATTAGGGTCCCCAGTGTGTAGTCAGAGTAAGTGGTGTAATATGTCTGACCCCTTCACCTTCTCTGTAAGGCTGCTCCCTCTTTAGCCATCAAATGCATGTCCTGCAGCACTGCAATTTGGATCCATCTCCTGTTTACGTAGGAAAATACTTTGTATCGCTCAGTTGTTGTGCGCATCTCCCTAATTTTGAGGAGCGGACCCTATAGTTAATTGAAGTCACCATTCATGCTTATCTATCCATACCACCAACACCATTTGCTGACCACTCATTGCATCACTGTCTCCAGGGAGAAGGCAGGTATATTGGGTTCCAGGGGTCAAGCCTCACAGTCTCCCAATAAACAAACAACTTTGAACCCAACTCCCACATCCCTGGATAAATAGGCAATGACCCCACATCCAAACTTTCAAGGAAATCACAAGCACTCGTGGGAAAACCCACATGCAATATCAAGTGAGAACTGAGGCTGTGTGAAGCTTCCTGCTAGGTGCCCCTCCACCCAGCAATCCAGTACTAAAAGGAAACCCCTTGTCTCTGGGGGAAGGCACTATAATCTTCCCTCTCAAGCAGCTGCGGCATGTCCATTCTCAATTGTCCTCAGATGTGCCAGACGTGACTATTGGCAATTCGCTGTATAAGGTCCCAGAAGAGCTGGATACCAGATTTATATCCGAATCCTGCTATTCCTCATCTTCCATCGCAGAAGTAGGGCTTGTGCCGCCTCCACTGATCGAGGCCACCACCTTGATCACTTTCTGTCTTTCTCTGCATGCTTCCGCTGTGGTTGGGGCAACCCACTGAGGCGGGATGATCTCAGTTTTCATCTGGCTTGGGGAGGGTGTCTGCCAAGATGACTTTGTCCTGCTGCAGTCAGGATTACCGATCCATCCACTCCCAGACCTCCTGCAGAGTCAAAAAGTATAGAGCTCCTTCCAGTGCTGCCACTCTCACCCAGGCTGGAAACAGCATTGCATAGGGAATGACCAGCTCCCTAAACTTTTTCTTCGCCTTGAGGAAGGTTGCTCATGGCACTTCTCTGGAAAAGTCTGGGAATATGCGTACAAGACTGTTCTCAACTGTAAGATCTCCCTTTCATCTGGCTAGGCTGAAAATGTGGTCTTGGTCTTTTTTAGTGCAGCAAGCATGCCACAACTGGGCACTACGGAGCCCCCGGGAGCAGTGGCCTTGCCAATACTCTGTGCACCTGTTCCAGAGCGCAGAGTGAGGAGAAGCCCTGTGGTGCAAATATCTTAACACAACCAGTGCTCCAGATATGACAGCATGTCATTGTTTTTCATTTTATCTGGCAGTTCCACCACAAGGATATTATTTCAGAGCGACTTATTTTCTGTGTCTTCCACTCTGAACTCTAGTGTTCAAACCCTTGACTCTGAGGTGACTAGGCGCTCATTTGCTGATAACAAAACCAGGGGTACCTCAGCCAGTTCCCTGCCTTGGTGACTCACTCCGCAAGGAGTCTGATCATCCCATAGTATTTCCATATCCGTCACCAAGGTGTCAATTTTGGTGCCTCCCTTAAGGCCAGTTTGGCTTGTAGTATGTCCTGGAGCGTTGGGCCTTCTGGGGGCTCCTGGTGCGAAGATGGAACCCCATTCTCCTGGGTTAGGCCTCAGACGACTCCTGCATGCAGTGAGTTCTCTGCTCCCAGTTTCTTTCCTAGTCATTTTCTCTATATCTATTATGGTCGAGGCTCCTGAGGACTGGTAAGTTGATTGACCTTCCTGTAGTGCCATAGACCCAGAGAGGCCCCTACAGCCGAGGTGTCAGGTAGATGTGTTTTCAATTTCCTGATTCCAGGGACAGTTCCTCCTCAGCTAAGTTGTGTTGGTGGCTCTTCCCACTGGTGGGGTGGTTGTGCTGCCCCCTTCCACTAGGTCATCAGCAGAGCCCGTGAGCCCGGTTGTTCATCGGTGGCCATTTGTAGTTCTTCAGGCCTTTCCCTCCCAGCTACCCCTAGTTGCAGGGTGCCCTGTGTTGCCTCTAGGTAGCAATGAGGGATTAGTGTCTATTGGGTTGCCATTAGGTCTCCCACTTTGCTGGGCCTGTCCTGCTGTTGGAGCCCTGCAAAATCCCAAAAGCAATTATGGTGATGATGCAGAGTTTTATTGTGCAGGCTGCTGTGCCTTAAGCGGCCTGCCAGGTTCCCCGTGAACAGTGCCTTGCGCTGAAGTTCGTGGGGAGCAGTTCAGTTTGCAAGCAGCTCTCCTCTGCCGACTATGGTCCGTGCACACTGGCAGGTATCCACCACTCCAAGTCAATCTCAATCCTTCCGTTTCCACTCACTTGCAGGAGCAGTGGCAAGGCCAATATCCTTATCCTTTGCCAGGTCTGCAGCGCCCGTGGCAGCACTGTAGAAGGCCCACCGCGGTCCAAAGGCACGTCTCTGCTATTTTCGTACCTGCACTTTAGGACGACTCCCCCTGCCACACCAACGCCTTACTAGGCTCTTGCACCTCCCAGCGTGACCCTGCGTACTCTATTTTCCCCACTGCAAAGGCTCGCCAGTTCTATGCCACTCTGCTCTCTTGGCCTCTCTGATCTTGCTGCCAGCTGCATCCTGTATCGCCTCCAACACTCATCTCACGGGGGTGTCCGGCTCTCGTTTTGTGCAAGGTCATGCGGATTGGCAGACCACCCACGTGGTGACCTTGGAGTCGGTCTCAGCGGCTTCAGCAGGGCAGGCTCCAGCAAGGTTCGGGATACGGCATACCTCCCAGTCGTGGCCGCCATCTTGATATGCCTGCCACGCAGCTCTGCTCAGACAGTGAGTAGTCAGCACCTCCCCTTTAACTACAATCTGCCCTTCAACGGGGCTTCTCCATCCTTAGGGTTTGCGCCTCTTTGGTTTTGTACTTACACCTTATTCCAGTTCTAGTGATCCCTTATTAGTGAAATGTAGTCAGTGTATAGAAGCCAGGCTGTCTAGAGGTAGCTGTAGGCAGAGCAGCCAAGGCTGAACTAGGAGACATGCAAAGCTCTTGCAATACCACTGTAGTCACACGGTACTCACACACATGAAATACAATACTCAGTGTTACAAAGATAAAGGTACTTTATTTTAGTGACACAAGGCCAAAAATACTTTGGAAACTATACTCCCTTAGGAGGTAAATAAATTACACAATATATACACTAGTAACCAAAAACAGGTAAGTAAGCAGTAAGAAAATAGTGCTAATAGCGAAAATCACTATAGGTTGCAATGAGCCTAGGAGGAACACAAACCACATAGTAAAATAGTGAAATGCAAAATTCGGTTTGCCACCTAGGCAAATGTAGTGTGTAGAAGGGTGCTTGGAGTGTATGAAAACACCAAAGTTAAGTAATTGTCCCCACCCCAGAGCATAGGAAAGCAGGAGTAAAATACAGCAAGTTTCCTAAAACAAACTAGAAGTCGTGTTAAAATATAATGCAAGAACCAGAAGGAACTGCAAGACACCAACAATGGATTCCTGGACCTGAAGGCCTGTGGACGAAGGGGACCAAGTCCAAGAAGCACTGAAGAGTCCAGGGAGAACAGGATCCCCTGCTAACCCGGATGAAGGAGCAAAAGGAGAAACACCGGTAAGAAGAAAGTCAGTATTGCACTAAAGAAGACAGATGCGGGTTCCTGGTTGGTGTAGAAGATGTCCCACGCCGGATGGATGAATGCAGCCTGGTTTGCGTCACTGGATTCCACCAACAAGCCTTGGCTCACGCAAAACACGCGGTTGGAGGAAAATGGCGCTGCTTGGGACCAGGTGGGACCTGGCGGATTCTACCCAGGATGGGGAGAAAGAGGGCCTATCAGCAGCTCAGATAGCCCTCAGAAGACCAGGCAGCGCGCACAGGAGTCCCACAGCATGGGGACAAAGAAGGTGCAAATGGAGGCCCACGCAGCACGACACAAAGTATTCCCACGCCGCCGGAGAACCACTCAGGAAGCTGTGCGTCACAGGATGGAGTGCTGGAGGCCTAAGCTGTGCTGTGCATGAAGAACTTCTTGGAATGTCCTAAACAAGCCTTAGCAACTGCAAGTCACGGGGTGCACGGGATACTGTCCTGCGTGGGGAGGCAAGCTCTTACCTCCACCAAATTTGGACAGCTGGACGTTGGGCTGCCAGATTCCCTTTAGTCCACCACCTCTGTTGCTGGATGCACGCCTGACGTCTGGAGCCGGGACCCAAGCCACTGGTCGTCGCTGCAGAGTGGTGCCTGCTGAAGCAGGGTAGTGACTCCGTCACTCCAGTGGAGATTCCTTGGTTCTTCTAGTGCAGGCTGAAGACAGGCAGTCCTCGGGGGGCGCACAACCTGGAAAGAGTTGCAGTTGCTGACAGGAGCTGATGTTACAAGGTTGCAGAAGTCGTCTTAGCTTCTTTGTTGCAGTTTTGTAGAGTTCCTAAAGCAGTCGGAGGTTGATCCATTGGTAGAAGATGAAGTAAAGAATGCAGAGGATTCATGCTGGAGACTTGCAATCCAAATCTGAAGAAGCACCCAGAGGAGAGACCCTAAATAGCCCTGAGAGGGGGGGTTGGTCACCTAACCAGGCAAGAACCTATCAGGAGGGGTCTCGTCCACCACCTGCTGGCACTGGCCACTCAGATGCTCCCAGAGTGCCCCACAAAATGGATTCCAAGACGGCAAAACCAAGGGACACTCAGGAGGAGCTCTGGGCACCACCCCTGGGGTGGGGATGGACAGGGGAGTGGTCACTCCCCTTTCCTTTGTTCTTTTTCGTGCCAGAGCAGGGACTGGGGGTCCCTAAAGCGGTGTAGACTTGATTATGCAAGTAGGGCACCATCTGTGCCCTTCAAACCATTTCCAGAGGCTCTGGGAGGATACCCCTCCCATGCCTGTAACACCTATTTCCAAAGGAAGAGTGTAGGAAAACAGCTCCCTGTTGCAGTTACGCCCACTTTTTGCCTGATATTGATGCTGACTTGACTGAGAAGTGTGCGGAGACCCTGTTAGCCAGGCCTCAGCACCAGTGTTCTTTCACTAAAAATGTACCATTTTTCCACAATTGGCACACCCCTGACACACAGATAAGTCCCTTGTAAAAGGTACCAGTGGTACCAAGGGCCCTGTGACCAGGGAAGGTCCCTAAGGGCTGCAGCATGTGTTGTGCCACCCTAAGGGACCCCTCACCTAACCCATGCATACTGCCATTGCAGATTGTGTGTGTTGGTGGGGAGAAGAAGGCAAAGTCGATATGGCATCCCCCTCAGGATGCCATGCACACATAATACTGCCTGTGGCATAGGTAAGTCACCCCTCTAGCAGGTCTTACAGCCCTAAGGCAGGGTTCACTATACCACAGGTGAGGGCATAGCTGCATGAGCAATTTACCCCTACAGTGTCTAAGTCCATTCTTAGAAATTGTAAGTACACTGTGGCCATATTAAGTATATGGTCTGGGAGTTTGTCAAAACGAACTCTACAGTTCCATAATGGCTACACTGAATACTGGGAAGTTTGATATCAAACTTCTCAGAATAATAAACCCACACTGATGCCAGTGCTGGATTTATTAAAAAATGCACACAGAGGGCATCTTAGAGATGCCCCCTGTATTTTACCCAATCCTTCAGTGCAGGACTGGCTGGTCTGTGCCAGCCTGCCACTGAGACGAGTTTCTGACCCCATGGGGTAAGAGCCTTTGTGCTCTCTGAGGCCAGAAACAAAGCCTGCACTGGGTGGAGTTGCTTAACACCTCCCCCCTGCAGGAACTGTAACACCTAGCAGTGAGCCTCAAAGGCTCTGGCTTCGTGTTACAGTTCCCCAGGGCACTCCAGCTAGTGGAGATGCCCACCCCTCTGGACACAGCCCCCGCTTTTGGCGGCAAGTCCAGAGGAGATAATGAGAAAAACAAGGAGGCGTCACCCACCAGTCAGGACAGCCCCTAAGGTCTCCTGAGCTGAGGTGACCACTGCCTTAAGAAATCCTCCATCTTGGTTTTGGAGGATTCCCCCAATAGGAATAAGGATGTGCCCCCCCTCCCCTCAGGGAGGAGGCACAAAGAGGGTGTAGCCACCCTCCAGGACAGAAGCCATTGGCTACTGCCCCCCAGACCTAAACACACCACTAGATTTAGTATTTAAGGGCGACCCTGAACCCAGGAAATCAGATTCCTGCAACCTACGACAAGAAGGACAGCTGACCTGAAAGCCCTGCAGAGACGACAACTGACTTGGACCCAGCCCTACCGGCCTGTCTCCAGGCTCAAATAACCTGCATAGCGACGCATCCGACAGGGACCAGCGACCTCTGAGGACTCAGAGGACTGCCCTGAACCCAAAACCAAGAAACTCCTGAGAACAGCGGCACTGTTCAAAAACTGCAACAACTTTGCAACAAAGAAACAACTTTCAAAGAACTCTCTCTTCCCGCTGGAAGTGTGAGACTTCTCACTCTGCACCTGACGCCCCCAGCTCCAGCTTGTAGGAGGCTGGCCTGGCTTATAGTGGGTACCTTGTGGTACTTACACCTTGTGCCAGGTCCAGTTATCCCTTATTAGTAGATTAAAGGTGTTCTAGCAGCTTAGGCTGACAGAGGTAGCTGTAGCAGAGCAGCTCAGGCTCAACTAGGAGAAATGCAAAGCTCCTACTACACCACTTATATCATATAGCACTATTTCATAAAAAAATACAATACTCAGAGTTACTAAAAATAAAGGTACTTTATTGTAGTGACAATATGCCAAAAGTATCTCAGAGGATATACTCCCTTAGGAGGTAAGTAATATACACAAAATATACACACACAAACCAAAATCAAGTAAGTAACAGAAAAGTAGTGCAAACACTGTAGAACACAATAGAATGCAATAGGGAGAAATAGGCCTAGGGGCAACACAAACCATATACTCCAAAAGTGGAATGCGAACCACAAATGGACCCCAGGCCTAGTGTAGTGTGTCGAGGGTTGCTGGGAGTGTAAGTAAACACTAAGGGTGTCCAAGATACCCCACCCCAAGACCCTGAAAAGTAGGAGTAAAGTAACCATACTACCCCAGAAAGACAGTAAAGTTGAGATAGGCGATTCTGCAAGGACAACAACTGACTGCAAAGCACTGAAGCCAGATTCCTGGACCTGAGGACCTGTAAAGAAAGGGGACCAAGTCCAAGAGTCACGCAAGTGTCCGGGGGGGGGGGGAGGCAGGAGCCCACTAAATCCCGGATGAAGGTGCAAAAGGGCTGCCTCCGGGTGGAAGAAGCCAAAGATTCTGCAACAACTGAAGGTGCCAGGAACTTTTCCTTTTGTCAGAAGATGTCCCACGGCGTGCTGGAGGGTGCAGAGTTGTTTCCACGTAGAAACACCGCAATCAAGCCTTGCTAGCTGCAAGAGTCGCGGTTGAGGACGCGGGGAACCTCTGCTAGTGCAGGGGAGCCCTCACACACAGGTACTTTGCACCCAGCCTTTAGTGTTGGAAGACCCGATACATAGGTGACTTATAAGTGACCTGGGGCAGTGAAAATGGCTGTGCACTATTTCACACAGGCTGCAATGGCAGTCCTGAAGAAGCCTTTGTATGGCCTCCTTATGTGTGGCAAAAGAAATGCTGCAGCTCATAAGGATTCTTTGGAACCCCAATGCTCTGGTTACCTATGTACCATATACTAGGGACTTATAAGGGGGTTCCAATATGCAAATGTGGAGTGAAATACTGAGTCACTAGACTGTAGTGACGAATTTAGAAAGAGAGAGTGCATGAGCACTGGAGTGCTGATTATCAATGCTCCAGTGACAATTTAGAAACCAGTGAAACACTGACAAGCAGGCCATAAATCATATGCACTGGGGTCCCGGCTAGCAGGATCCCAGTGACACAGTCAAAAACACACTGACATCAAGCAGAAATTGTGGGTAGAATGCCAAAAAGAGGGTACTTTCCTACACCCTCCAAGCTAGTTTATAGGATCAGGATGTTGCTGGATGGGGCTTTCAAAACAGGAGCTCCTCTCTTTGTTCCCTACACCATCGGCGTCAAGCCGAAAGAAGGCAACATCATCAAATGTTTCCCACCAGTACAGTACATGTCATCCACTATGACCCTTCAATATAAAACACAGCAGCTGAACCAGCGATAAGAAAACATCCCTCATAGCCCACTGACAAAGCAATCCCCAACGATCATGAATCAGTACCACTTGAAAAGGTCATGCCGGGTCACTGATGCCCTAGGAAAGACTCAGAGCTCTTGCACAAAATGGTGGTATCCTTTCAGGTCGTCTTTTGTAGTTTCCTGTGAATGCCATACTGGTTATCAATGTGTGTGGCTATCACAGGTCTTACCACAGTTTGTAGTGCTCTAGAATAAACATATCACACTTGTGCACACACGAGTATACGAATCACTATTTGTTTGCCCTGATGCACTGTTCTACTATGTCTTTTCCAAGCCATTAACTAAAATGCGTTTGTCCCGCACCACCAACGTCAGAACTGATTACATTTTCTCATGTTCTATTTGCAAAATGTCAAATGTAGCTAGAAAGTAAAAACTTGAGATGGTGTTTTGGAAGATATTTTACTAAAAAATTAAATAAAAATTATAATTCAGAGGAGTTATCGGTTCCTCAAAATAAATATATAATATTTCAGGAAATGCAAGCGAGGTCAGGCAGTGTTACGCGGGTATCTCTGGTTATCCTTCAAAACATGCAGTTAAAATTGATGCTGGGCGATTCTCTATATATCTCTCACAGGGAGCAGTAGAATGACCTTAACATTTTTAGATAGATTTGATATAATATACTCAAGGAAACGTAAAATGTAATTATGCCGAGTGTTAACTTTTGTGTTTTCGTAAATCAAAATATTAAATATTTTAACTACTTCGATGGGGTTTGTTTATATTTTTTTAAACGTAATGTTGTAGTCTTTATGGAGAAAATACTATTCTATTTTAGAAATACCAGTGATATGGCCGCTGACAGGTTGGCAGGTTATCTCAAACCCTCAATATCCGTTTGTTCCTTTCCAAAGAGACCCTGGCCCGACTTTGACATACTCTTTGTACAATATTAGAATGATAAACTACCAATTTCTACAACATTAGCTATTAAGCTAGGTGGGTTTAAAATCCCACAAATCAGGCTCGGTTTCTTTCACCTTACAATCAACTTTCAGTAAAACAAAATGTTATGTGTTGATATCCTGTGGTCCACAGTCAGAAAGGTTAATAACACCTATTTCATGTTTTTGAGGATTAACATAGAAATGTGTTTAATGCACCAAAATTGGTATGGTACGGTACACCTAGTACACGTTCCCCTGTTAAATTTCGTCATGTTTCACCAGCCGACATGTAACGAATTGTAAGATATTTGACGCATCCAGTAATTATCTGGTACTTTACATGCTACCCAAACTTAAATTCCAAACCAAGTACTGCTGCTTTTATCAACAGGCCCAACAACTGTAGATGCTCTATACTGCACGAAAATGCAGCTGGAAGAAATTCTAATCGGCCCAGAGGCAGGCCGGATTTCTCTAGTACTCAAAGATTGTTAGCGCTGCGGTCAGAAAACCTGACCCACTCATAATCAGGGTCTAGGGGCCATATATAGGAACACATTTTCCCATTGACACAGAATGGGAAAAACCCTTTGGTACACCTGGCCCTAAGTGTGTTCAATTCCGCGCAGAGTTTACTATTCCAGACTTCGGTAAAGATTGAACAAAGGGCAATTCATCTTAATCTCACTTCGCGTTTCCACGTTACTCTATTTTGACCCCAATTCCCTCCTTCCGCATTGCCATGTTTTCGGCTCACTCTCTGTCTGAATATTGTATTTATGACAGCATTGAGATCCTATATCCACATGGGTCGAGGATTATTTTGAAAGACGTTGGAATCCTCCACTCCCACAGCCGTGTGAATTTCTTAGCGTCCGGCCCGCCTTCCTGCTGCTCAACCCTGCTCAAACAATCCTGTAGTACGAGAGAAATCCGGCCTGCGCTGGGCCGATGCCAAGCTCTGGAATTCGTGTTTTTGCCTTCTGGCAGCTTCTTTCCTCCTTTGCGTTGTTTTGGACCCAGGATGCAAACAGCACACGATCCCTCGAGGCCCCAACTGCAGCTGAGAGCTTTCCACTTTTCTGTCCCCATTTTACAGAATGCCTGCTGCGTGTCACCAGATAAAATACGTTATTACTTATGGGGTGTTTAAATATCTGGGTGAAACACCTTCCATTTAAATTTACTGTAAGAAAGTCATCCTCATAGCATGTTCACCCCAATGCTTCTGACCTAGACTGGTGGTAACCGACCCAGACTATGTGCCCTGGGTTTTACTTACCAGGTCCAGGGCCAGTTCTCTGAACAAGGGGTATATAGTAAAGTGTCTCAATTACAATTGCCAATGACAGACCCTGTAAGTTCCTAGTAAGAAATAGGACAAGGGGGATTCAAACTACCTATAAGTCCCTATATTCAATAACGCAGGGAAGTTTAGCGGCCCAGAAGATTTCCTGCACTGGAGTGTGCACTGCTGTGAGCTTGCTGTACTTTGTGAAGGCAGCCCTGTCTTGTAGACGGTCTTTAAAAAGTGAAATCCCAAGTGATAATGTACCTTATTTAAGTCACCCCCAGGTCTCCCCTAGATGCCCCAGGGTTGGGGTGCCATGTACGTATAAGCGGGGACATTCTAAAATGTGCCCTGGTGAGGGTAAAACTGTTCCTTTCATTTTCCCCCATTGTAGAACATTAGCTACACAGGCTAAAATGGAAATATTTTTCATAAGTATTGCTAGGAAGGGCATAAAAATTGGCATGAAAGGCATGAAATGAATGGCAACAATTAATCCAACAACGTGCTATTGCTGAATTTATCATAACTAGTACAGAAAATAAGTTATACAACTTTATTTTCAGTAAGCCACATTCCAGCCTGCTAGTGTTATCTCCTGATTGGTCAGACCTCACAGGATTAGCCTGGCTGCTTTGATGGGCTGGGTAAATCAAGCAGATGTTTCAAAAGGAAGCCAGTCTGAAAGAAATGCAGCCAGGCCAGCCGACTCACTCTGTATCCCACAGATACATAGTGGGGTTAGGAAAGGAATTTGCTGATGTCCAGAGGGGAGTTAATGGAAAGGAGCTACACCAGTGGATTAGTTCAGCCAGGTCTTGCTCCTCTGGATCACCCATCTTGGAATATTAAAGTACAGTGCTTTATGGGAACAAGAAGTTGCCACACTTTGGAAGAAGTTATCATGCTTATGAGTGGCACCCCGAAAATCATTGGACAAGGATGCCCACTGACTTCCCCTCAAGATGACTGAATAAAAGAGGATGATCTGCATTGGAATTCAGATCTGCTGCCTGAAACCACAAAAATAAGGCCCTACTGGAACCCTGGTCTGCAACCCAAAGGACTGCATACTGTTGCACACTGGAACAAGCGCCCAAAGAACTTTGCCTGACTTTTCAAAGGACACAGGAGTGGACCCCCTGAAAGCAACAGGCTAACAGAGCTTCCCTGCGCCAGCTTTCACAAAAGTCCCCAGCCTGGAGTGCGTCCAGTGGACTTGCAAAGATTTGCTAAACTTCCAAGGATCTTCTCAGGGCTCCTAGACCCTTGGAATTGTGTTTTGGATGCTTTGACACCCAAAGGAGAACTTCTGGAAGGACCTTCAGAAGCTTGGTGCAACTTTTGCAAAAAAGTTCCATGAGTGGACTGACTCGCTGTCGTGAGTTAAGTAGACTACCTTCAACCGCTACCCGGCCAAGATTTCAGGTTTGTCCCGGTGAAAGCTCCAGAGCCCCAGACTTCCAGGATATGACCAGAGCCCTGTGGAACAGAAGTCCGACAAAGTTGCATCGAAATCGGCTTGTTGCGGAGGACTGCATGACATCTAGAAGTAAAAACTCTAGAAAGGTTTCTAAGTGTGAAGGTAAAATTTTGACAGAGGCCTCCCCTCCCACTCAGTGTATCTGAGCAGCGCTCCATCACCCTCAAACTTTGACTTGGTCCACGTCAAGCATAACCAGATGTCCCCGGTTGGCACTATTGAATTCTAAGCACTAGAAAGCACATTTTTTAATTTAATCTTTAAAAATTCATACCTCAGGTTCCCTATAGTGGATTTTGTTGTTTTGGTGTCATTTTAAAGATAAAAGTATTTTACTATTGTTATAAATTGGTGTGGGGTTTTTATTGTGTGTTGTGTCTTACTTATTTACTGTACTGATGTATTTAAATGCTTTACCTACCTATCTCCTAAGATATGCCTTCCTCCTCGTTGCCAAGCTACACCAGGGGTTGAGTCAGGGGTTACTTTGTGAGACCTTGACTGGACTTTCCACTGTCTGGAGACATTATTGCTAGTGGTAGGTGCATACTTACCTCTACTAAAAATCAGCATCAAACAAAATTGGTGTTCAGCGGTGTGGATGTGGACTTGTGTTTGATTTACATCATATAGTACAGTGAGTTCATATCATCATCATCATATCCTTTATTTCGGTTCATATGAACCATAAAAGGTACATATCAAACAGTAAAAATACATAAATAAAATCACCATAAAATCTGATGAGATATAAAATGATTAAAAATATTGAACATTTCTAAAAACATTGTGCAATAATAATTGTTCAATATTAACAGTTGGGTCTCCGTATTAAACCAACAGTCCACCTCTCCTAAACAAGAATCTTCTTCGACCTGACATGCCATATAGCCGATAGAAATTTTTACTACTGAGAATGCAACTGGACCACTAGTGCTTGTTCTGCAAACCCTCAGCGCAGTGTGGCGGTCTCTAAAACCCATACATTTGCATAGTGATTTAATCCAGTGTGCTTGTTGCTTTTTATAGGCTGTACAAAAGAATAGGATGTGTTCAATAGTCTCTGGGTTCGTGCATCCCAGTGGACAGATGTTTGATGCTTCTAGCTCACATTCCATGAACCAGTAAAAGCAAATAATGGAAGGGACCCTAACTAAACCTAATAAAATGCTTGTGCATATGGCTTTGATACAATATCTAGATATATGAATGATAAAAGCTGCCAGAGGGCACATTTGAAATTTCCCCTCCTTGTACAAAGTTCCAATGGGACAGTTTGAACTTTTCAGTGCCATTTCTCAGGAGTTCAAAAGGTTTTGTCCAATTAACCCCAAGATCCAACTTAAATGGCTAGTTCTTAATATAAAAGTACCAAGGAATCTTGGCTACATGTGAACCCTCCAACAGCCCTCAAAGCCATTCTCTATAGGGCTCTAATTCATTTGTAGACCATACTTTTAACCAATGATGTATAGCCTTAAAGCAGCAATATCAGCAATGGATCTTACATTTAGGTCCAGAGAATTGGGAGTGTTGGAGTACTTTGGGAGATTTTAAGCGATGCCTTAAGAAATGCAATTTCGGCCTTCTCTAGGGTATTCAAGTTGCAATACTCCCAAACTTTAGCCCCATAAAGGGCTGCCCCACATGCTTGACTTCTGTATATTTTCTGAGCCAGAGAAATGGGAAAGATTTACACTCTACTTGACTGCCTTGTAATAGCCCCTCTGCCCATTGTTTTAAAGACACAGTAGACTTCTTTAGCTGCTCTGACCATCTATGGAAGTTCTCGAGTTGGACACCCAAGTAATCAAACTCAGGCACCCTCTCGAGGATCTCCCCATCTCGTAGTATGGATCTTTTCATCTTATTCTTATCATCTCCAAACACCATGTACTTTGTTTTGGAGTTGGTAATTTGCAACCCATAGGCTTCGCAATATCCCAAAAACCTTTCTAAAAGAATGGATAAACCGGAGGGGGTTTTGGATAAATAAAAGTGTCATTGACAAATAATAAACATACTGTTTTCCTATCTCCTAGCTTGTGGGAATCATTCCCACAATTGAGCAAGTATGGTATACATTCATTTATATATAAAAGAAAAAGAGTGGGGGCCAGTATGCACCCTTAATGCACTCCTTTTTCTGTCAGTATTTCCTCTGAGAGTTCGCCACCAGGACCCCATCTAATTCTTGCAAAATTGCTGGAGTGCAATACCTGTTTTAAGGTCAACAAACATCTTGGTACTCCAATCCTTGACAAGGTCTCCCACAGTTTAATTCTGGGAACAAGGTCAAATGCAGATCGTAGAGCCACAAAGGTGACAACCAATCTCCCTGCCTCTAAATCAATGGTCCTCCACTTGATTGCTAAGAAGCGTATGTTTTGATCCACTGTGCTCATTTTCTGCCTAAACCATGCCTGCAAATGCAATAAAGTATTATTTTCCGTAATGCAGTCAAATAGTCTGGTGAGTATTTGAAAGATAAACACTTTCTGAATGTTATCCTTCAGACTGATCGGTCTGTAATTACTTGGGGCTGCTCTAGCTCCTCTCTTATGAATAGGAATTATTATTGCTCCTTTCCAGGAGTTGTGGATTTCGCCGCCCACCAGCAGGGCATTGGACACAGAGTTTATATACAGGCCCCAGATTCATGGTTCAGATCTATACAGGTCTGTGGAGATTCTTTCTAGAGATTTCCCTGGCTTCTGTGCCAATATGGCAGCCAGTTTATTCAAGGGAAAAGGCATAATTTAACCCCTTCCCTCCAATAGAAAGTAGCACTGGATTACATGCTTTTTTCAATTGACGGGTCAAAAGACCCCTGAAGTGGGAGACCCACTTCTCTGGAGAAATATGGCAATCAGGTCTGGGTTTGTCCCTACACCCATTTTGTGTTACTAACAGCCAAAAGTGCTTGCTATCTCTATCTCTAGATGCTGTGAGTAGGTTGTCCCAAACCGCCTTCTTCCACTGGGCTTTGCTTGCCTTGCTAATACTAGCATACTCTCGCCTAGCTTGAACAATTGTGGGTCAATCCTTCTGTTTTACAGCCTAAGATTCTTCTTTGCTATTCTACAGTCATCAGTAAACCATTTGTTAAATCTCACTTGTCTGGGACCCTTTCTCCCATTACAATGTTTCACTAATAATGAACCCAATCTGTAAAAGAAATTCTGGTGCATAGCAATTATCTGCCCAGGTGTAAGCTCATTTTGTGTAAGTGCCATAAGTTCATTCTGGACCGTTTTATATAAATTAGCTAACAAATCCTCTGAGTTAGAAAAAGTCTCCCATTTGATGGTGCGCTTATTACTGGACACCACCACCGGATTAATGATATCTCGTATGCCCAACACTCCCCTACCTTTAATAGATGTCATGTCAAAATAGGGAAATGATCGCTATTGTAACGATCACCTATCGACCGGTTATTTCATGCCAAATTCTCATGTCCAATAAAACATAATCGGTATGGCAACTGTATTTCCCCCTGAGGTGGGCTTGTCAATGCTATTTGAGGGAAATCACCCATTTCCTGGACTAATACCATGCAAGACCAATAGATCTATGATCTGGAGAGCTGATTTACAAATTTTAGGCAATTTGAACATAGTGCTAAGAGGAGGTATCTCCCATGATAGATGATCTACCTTAATACGTTTTAGCTATGGGGAATATGGATCAATACACGTGTTAAAACCACTGGCAATAATTATACAATATAAAAAGGACAAGTCTGTCAAAAATTAGTTAAGCAGACTTAGGGTTTTGGAACTATGAGAGAAGGAGGTGGATCCATTATAAATATTTATCAGCAGATAGGGGGCCTTAGTTTTCGTTGTTCTACTAAGGGCTAGAATTTAGGAGAATCAATATGTACTCTCTTGATGTTACAACCCAATGAAATGTTTGACCATATAATATGCCCCCCACAGCCCTACCTAATATTGAAGGTTGCCTCAATACAATAAGAATTAAAGCCCTGCCTATAAACATTCAAATGGCTCACATCTCCTGAAACAGACATAGATCAAAATTATCTATAAACAATCCCCAGTACACGTCCCCTATCTTTGCCTTTATGCCTGCGATGTTCCGTGATATAAGAAAAAAGAATGAATGCCGGTGTTCCATGGAATAGGGCCACTTGCCCTAATCATTGTGAACAGGAAAGAAACGGCAGAACAAACCAGATTCAACGTTGGTTGTTGTGCTATCATGGATGGGAGATAACCATTCTGCATCGCATTTAGATGGTAAAGTCGGATGGTAGTATCTGGGTCACAAGTATAATCAAGAAGAAAGTGCAGATTAGACAGTCAAAATCCGATAGCCTTTTTCCAAAGAGGCGTCATGCTGCAGTCTTCTAGCTTCACCATTTTGGGCCACCTAAATGCATTGATCCACCAGGGCAGGCTACAAGGGAGATTGGTAGTTCCAGCCAGCTCTTTTTGAACAAAATGTTTGACCCATTTATGGGCAAAGAACAAACATCCAGGGATATCAGGACCTCCACCAGGTTCTGTGCGATCAACTTAATTTCTATTGTGTCCCGTGAATCAGCCCTCACCGAGTGGTGCTTAACATACAAAATATCAGAGTAAACAACCAATCTACATTGCCTCACATGTCTAATCCATTGGGTGACTGTGTTCTTCAAAGAGTCACTATTTTCATACGAGTCAGGAGCCAATTTGGGCACTTTGCACATATGCACTGTGTGGCCTGTCTTATTTCCAAAGCAGTCTTGCCAGAAAAGGGACAGCTTGAGACCATACAGAGGTGATTGACCAAGGTCTTGAAATCTACTATGGGCTTTGGATGTTACTTCAATGGTTTCAATTCCCCATTTTTCCATTGACAAAGGTCTTTACCTTACAGAGGTTTGAATGCTGCCACCTTGGAGATGCATTGCCTTTCTGGGGCTCCTATGGATGTAACTTTTTACTGTGGGGTCAGTAATAGCCGGGATTGCTTTCTCATATGTTTGTTTCTCCATGGATTTACACAACAAATTGATGACTTCTGCTAACATGCCTTTCAAGGTGGCTACCTCGTTCCTTAGCTCATGATAAGGTCAACAGCTTCTTTTAGGGAAGAAATGCTCACTTCCTGGGGCTTTGCTGTCAAAGTACATGTTGGGGCTGAAAGGTTTGGCATTGGGGGGGGTTCTAGGTCCTCAAGGACCATAAAGCTATTTTAACAAACTACATAATTCACAACAACATTAGAAGAAAGAGCGTCCTTGGTAGGAACAGGACCGAAACCACTCCCTTTAAAATGGTTTCCACGTCTTCTATAAATGTAGCATTCGCAGTGGTGACACAATTTGATATCCTTGATGAGGGCTTATGGGGAACTTTCGGGATCTTGGGTTTTGTGGCTTCTCCCACAGGGTTATATTGAGCTTTACGCTTGCCCATCAAATTGTGAACCAGTTGTTAAAATATACAGCGCTTATACCCCCATGACTTTACAATTCAAGTTTTTTTTAATTGTGCGCACAATTACAAAAATAGAGAGTGAGTAACACAAGTACCTGGGGGGCACATGGGGCAGCCCAGCCTCCTTTGAGCTCTAACGGGAGTGGATGGGCCTGTCCTTCGCCCGGGCATTGCCTAGGCGCGACCCACGCAGAGGGAGCCCGCGACGCTCTTTCAAGTGCCGAAAGAGCGCGTGTCCTTGCCCGTCATTGGCACCTCCTGGCACAGTGGTGACAGGTACAGACAGTCCCAAAGTGGAAACAAGCTGGCCCCGGTAGTAGCACCACCCCAGGCAATGGGAGCCCGTGTCACACTTTCAAGCCCAAGAGAGGGCATGTCCTCGCCCATTGCTGGTGCCTCCTGGCACAGCAGTGACTGGGACAGACAGTCCCGATAAGAATACAAGCCCGCCCTGGCAGTGGTGCCCTCCAGACAGTAAGAGCCCGTGCTGCACTTTGAAGAGCCAAGAGAGGGCGTGTCCTTGCTGTTTACTTGCCCATCCTGGTCTTGTGGTGACTGGGACAGTCAGTCCCAATGTGGAAACAAGCTGGCCCCGGTAGTGGTGCCCCCCAGACAGCAGGAGCCTGTGCTGCACTTTGAAGTGCCAAGAGAGGGCGTGTCCTTGCTGGTCGCTGGCCCATCCTGGCATGGTGGTGACTGGGACAGGCAGTTCCAATGTGGAAACAAGCTGGCCCCGGTACCTCCCCTCCTTCCCCCCCTGTAAAGTGAGTTAAGATCAGTGAAAATTTGCTTAATTGACCTAGAACAAAACCTATGATTTTGGATTTTTGAATTTTGGACTAAAATTGATTTTTAATCCATTCTTTTGATTTTTCTAAATTTGTTCTATTTCCAATTGCAAAGTTTGCGTGTCTCAAAACTAGGGATAACATGGAGCAGGATCTGGCTAAACTGAACAAACTCAAGATTTCTGAGCTCAGGGTTCAGCATAGGTCCAGTGGGCTACCTAATGGCAACAACCTTATGAAAGCAGAGTTGATTAGGCTCCTTAAGGCCTGGGTACAGACAGCTCCAGAGAATGAAAGGGAGGGGGGAGGTAACCCCGCCAATGACCTCCACCAGTAGGAGGAGGAGGATGACACCCTGACCCCAGCTTCCAGAACTAGATTAATAATCCCAACTAGGGGAGGGGAGGCTCACCCCTAGGAGAACCCAAACTGTCTATTGCATAGAGAAAGCTACAGACTCAGTTAGAAGCCTTAGCAATAGAAAAGCAGAAACTAGAGTTTTTAAAGAAGAGTTGGACAAGGGAAGAAGTGAGAAGGAATGGTTGCGGCAACAATGAGGGAAGTACTGGGATGCCTAAGAGGGGGGGGGAGGGATAGGGATCGTCCTAGGCTCCCCAAAGGAATACTCCCAATGTACCAATGTACCCTGTGGGGGATGACATTGACAAGTGGTTGACTGCATTTGAGAAGGCCCTTGAGATGCAAAAGGTCCACTAAAAGTATTGGAGTTCACGCCTGTGGGAACTGATTCCAATAGCTGGGAGGGATAGGCTCCTGAACCTACAGGGAGATGAGGCAAAGTCTTACTCTCACAAGAAGCAATGCATGGTAAAGAAATTTGGTTTGACCCTGGAACAGTATAGGGTGAAGTTCAAGGACACGCAGAAGGTGAGCACACAGTCCTGGGGGTAGACTCTGAAGATGTCTCAGTGAAGACATCAGAGGGCTGGATTAAGGGTAACCAAGTGAGTACTTTTAAGGGGCTATACAATTTAATTATTAAAGAGGACATCCTAACTTGTGTACAAAGAGAATATATTGGACTCTAAGGTGTCTGGTCCCAGGGAACTGGCAAGAACCCAGGTGTCTAATTAACACCAGGGAGGTGATCAAAAGAAAGGAGGACACATCTCCTTAAAGGGGAAAGCCGAAGGGAAATCAGGTCAAAAGCAGAACGAGTCCACACCAGGCCTACAAAAACATGCACAAGAGGGTGGGAACCCAAGTAATGCCAATGTCAAGAAGAATGGGTACTTGGGGAAGAATGCAGGAAGGCAGGAAAGTTTTGTGACCTAATGAAGACAAGACAGTGTTTTGACTTTCACTTCCAGGCCACAAAAAAGTAGATGCTGTTTGCACAAAGAAGCCCACCACTGGTGAGCAGTGTGCTGGGATTGTTAGTGTTGGTGTGAGGGTGGATATTGTTCCAGGGATGGGAGAAATAGCTGATATAGGCAACCTTAGTGTCCATGGGTAGGGTGGAAATTGCAACCCTGGCCTACTTGCCTCCAAGCATGGAGAGGCATAGGCAGAGGCCTAAAATCAATCTGACTGAGGTTGAGGCTCTGAGAGATACAGGAGGGAGAGTGACTATGGACACAGAGAAGCAGGTTTCTGCAGAGAAGATCATACCTGGGGTGTACCACCAGGTAACCTATGCAGTCAGCAGAACCAAACTCTATCCCATGGCAATGATGAGTTTGGAATGGAGGGGGTGTGTCAGGCCCTACACAGATAGCTGTGTCTCCTGCACTTCCAGTGGAGTGTCTACTGGGAAATGATCTTGAAGCTTCTGATAGTTCAGGAGTATAGAGGATAGTCCATGCTAGGATGTGGAATCTCCCTGAGTGGCTATGTGCTGCGACCAGGTCACAGGCTACTCAGCAGGAAAATGCTGGACACTTGGACTCTGGAATAATCGGCCAAGAATCCCATGACAAGAGAAATGGCACTTGGTCCAGAGAACTCCAGAGGTGTAGGAGGATCTGACCTCTGAGGGTGGTACCCCTACAAGATCTGCCTGACTTGGCAGAATTGACAGGAACTGGTAGACCGACAGACAGGAGTTTTGCCAGGGGCAGAGAGAGTGTCCCACTCTTGAGAGGTTGAGGCAGACTGCCTCTAGGCAAGAAGAGGGGTATGTTAGTGGATCCCATAAAGTTTACTTGGATGAGGGAGTCCTGTAAACAGAGGTCAGAGGCCTCAAGTAGGGAGCTACCAGGAGGTTGGTGGTACCTCAAAGGTAGCAAATTCCTCCTCATTTTGAGCCATGACATCTCTTTGGCAGGTCATTTGGGTCAGAATAAGATTTTGAACCAGTTGGCGAACCATTTCTATTGGCCCAACATGTCTGCCAAAGTAAAGAAGTTTTTCAACTTCTGTGCCATCTCTCAGACCAGTGGCAGGACAGGGGGGCCAACCAAAGGCTCTCTTGATACCACTGCCAGTGGTTGTGACTCCCTTTGAGAGAGTGCAGGTAGACATTGTTGGTCTCCTAGACCCACCAACTGCATCAAGGAACAGGTATATCTTGGTGGTGTTGGACCATGCCACAGGATACCCCAAAGCAATTTCCCTCAGAACAATCTATGCAAGTTCAGTGGCTAGGGCCCTCCTTGGTGTGTTCACCCGACTGGGTTTCCGAAAGGAGGCTGTTTCAAATCAGGGCACGAATTTCATGTCCAGTTATCTGAAGGCGATGGGGGATGAATGTGGTGTTACCTACAGGTTCATCACCCCATATCATCCCCAGACTAATGGTCTGGTGGAAAGGTTCAATAAGACCTTGAAGGGCATGTTCAATATTTTTTCTGACAAACTCAGGAGACGATGGGATGTTCCCCTAGCATGCATACTGTTTTCCTAAAGGGAGGTTCCACAAAAAGGGGTTGGGCTTTAGTCCCTTTGAATTGTTGTTTGTGCACCCTGTAAGAGGCCCATTGTGCCTGGTGAGAGTGTCTTGGTGAAAGCCTCTCAAGAAAGCCATGGACAATATGCTGGACTATGTTCTAGGCCTGAGATCACACATGGCAGAGAACATGTACGATGCAAGCAGGAGGTTGGAGGCCAGCCAATAGCTCATGAAGCTCTAGTATAACCAGAGAACCACAATGCCAGAGTACAAACCAGGACAATTGGTGTGAGTGTTGGAGCCTGTGGCGCCTATGACACTCTAAGACAAGTAGACTGGGCCCTATCCAATCATAGAAAAGAAGGATGAAGTTACCTATTTGGTAGACTTTAACACCCCCATGAACCTTCACAGGATCCTGCATGTCAACAGTTTGAAACCCCACCAAGCCAGGGCAGACAAGACCATGCTGATGGTCACAGATGGAGGAGAAGAGGAAACTGAGCAACTGCCAGACCTCCTCTCCTACAATGTGCAAGATAGGTCAGTGAAGAGAATTGCACTTGCTCTCAAATTGACAGACCAATATCACAGAGACTGCAAGGATGTGCTGGAACAGTTGCTGTTCTGTTCTCCCTGACCTCTGGACTCACCACTTAGTGTGTCCATGACATTGACACTGGTGACAGCCTAGTGGTCAAACGTAAGCTGTACAGGTTATCTCACCAGGTTAGAACCAATGTCAAAGCTGAGGCAGCTAAGATGCTGAACCTGGTGGCAATTGAACCTTCTGACAGTCCATGGGCCAGTCCAGGGGTGCTGGTACCTATACCTACTCCCCAGGGGGAAAAGAAAGAGGTGAGGTTCTGTGTAGACCACAGTGGGGTAAATTCAGTCATAAGGACAGCTACTCACCCTACACCTACATCTGATGAGCTCATTGATAGGTTAGGGGCAACCACGTACCCAAGTACTTTTGATTTGACTTCAGGCTAATGGGAGAATGGTGTGGGGAATGCTGATCTCTCCTTTTCTCCTTCACTTAGGGTAGAGGGACATGATCAATTTAAAGTAATGCCCTTTGGCTTAAAAAATGCCCCTGCCACCTTCCAAAGGTTGGTGAACAGGGTCCTGTCTGGTCTGGAACAGTTCAGTGCAGCTTATCTGGATTCTATAGCTGTGCACAGTTCCACATGTGTGGATCATATAAACCACCTGAAGGAAGAGCTTCAGGCACTGCAGCAGGCAGGCCTGACTATTAAGGCCAGTAAGTGTCAAATAGGGCAGAGTTCAGTTGTATACCTGGGGCACCTTGTAGGTGGAGGCCATGTAAAACATCTCCAGGCTAAAATCCAAACCATATTGATTGGACTGCTGCTATAACCCAGACACAGATCAGGACCTTCATTGGTCTGACTGGGTGTGATAGAAGATTTGTTGAGAACTATGGGACCCTTATGGCTCCCCTAAGAGAACTCACTTCTAACAAGAGACCAAAGAAAGGAATGTGGACACCAGAGTGTCAGAAGGCCTTTGCCACTCTGAGAAAAGCACACCACCAGTATTAGTGGCCCCTAATTACACAAAGTAAGTTTTGGTTCAGACAGATGCTTCATAGCATGGGATTGGGGCAGTGTTGGCACAGGTAAATGAAGAGGGCCTTGATCAGCCAGTTGCCTTCTTCAGCAGGCGACTGCTCCCCATAGAGCAAAGATGGAGTGCCATTGAGGGAGGAAGCCTTTGCTGTGGTTTGGTCCCTGAAAAGGCTGAGACCATACTTGTTTGGTACTCACTTTCGTGTTCAAACTGACCACAGACCTCTCAGGAGGATCATGCAGATGAGGGGGTCCATTTCCCTACAGGAGATGGATGTCACAGTGGAACACAGACCAGGGGTGGTCCATGCTAATGCAGATAGACTTTCACGGTGTTTCCCCTTAGCTGATGAGGACTACCAGGGTGTAGGTTAGCTACAAATCACCTTTCATTTTGAGGGGGGCAATGTGAGAAAGTCCTCCTTTTACATCTTCACCCCAATGTTTCTTCCTGATACTGGTGGTTACTGAACTTTACTGTTCCTAGGGCTCTGCTAAACAGGCCAGGGACCACTGCTCCGCATAAACGTTATATGGCAAAGTGTCAGAGCTACAATTGGCAATGACAGACCCTTTGAGTCCCTAGTAGATAATATAGCAAGGGGGATTCAAACTACCTCTAAGTCTCTAGTATATAATAGGACAGGGAAGTTTAGAGGCACAGTAGATTTCCTGCACTGATGTGTGTACTGTTGTCAGCCTGCTGTCGTTTTTAAAGACAGCCCTGCCTTGCAGACTGTCTTTAAAAAATAAAATGTATGCAAATTTGACTTTGGAATGTAAGATACTTCCAAAGAGATCATCTACCTTAATTTTACATATGTCACCTCCCTGGCCTTCCCTAGATGCCACAGGGGCGGGGTGCAATGTAACTAAAAGCAGGGACATCATAAAATATATTTTATATGTTCTGGTGAGGGAAAAACTGCACCCTTCATTTTCCCCCATTGCAGAAGGTTATCTCCATAGGCTAAAATTGAAATATTATTCATAAGCATAAGTATTGCTAGGAAGGAGCTACAAATAACATGAAAGGACACAAATGAATGGTTATGATAAATCCAACAACTTGTCATTGTTGAATTTATCATAACTAATAGAGAAACGAAGTTATAAGACTTTCTATTCTGTCAGCCAAATTCGGGGCTGCTAGTGGTCTATTATGATTGATCATTCCTAACAGGATTTGCAAGGCTGCTTTCCTGAGGTGATAAGTGGCTTGCACTGAGCATAGATTACCTGATGGGGGAGGATGGCAAATGCTGGGGCTGGGTAAATCAAGCTGAAGTTTCAAAAAGGAAGCCAGTCAGAAAGGAATGCAGCCAGGCCTGCCTTCTCACCTTGTACCCCACATTTAGACAGTAGGCTTAGGAAAGGAATTTGCAGATGTCCAGAGTGGGAGTTAATGGAAATGAGCTACACCAGTTAGTTAGTTTTAGCCAGGTCTTGCTCCTCGGGAGGAGAGTAGTCCATCTTGGAATGTTAAAGTGCAGTGCTTTATGGGACAAGAAGATGCCACACTTTTGAGGAAGTTATCAAGCTTCTGGGTGGCACACTGCAGCTCATTGAACAAGGATGGCCAGTGACTTCCGCCCACCCCCCCCCCCAAGATGATAGACTAAAAGATGCTGATGTGCATTGGAATTCAGATCTGCTGCCTGAAACCACAAGAAGAAGGATTGCCCTGCTGGAACCCTGGTCTGCAAACCAGAGGACTGTTTACTAAAAGTATTGCTCCTATGGCACACTGGAACAAAAGTCCAAATGGCATTGCCTGGTTTTTCAAAGGACTCAGGAGTGGACAGCCTGAAAGCAACAGGTTAAAGAAGCTTCCGTGCACAAGCTTCAACAACAGTTTCCAGCCTAGAATGCATCCAGTGGACTTGCAAGAATTTGGCTAGGCGCATTGCGGGACTTGGAAGTCCCAAACTTCCAAGGATCATCTCAGGGCTCCTAGATATTTAGGTTTGTATTTTGGACAATTTGAAAGCCAAAGTAGTACTTCTGGACAGCCCTCCAGAAGTTTGGAGCAACTTTTGGAAAAAACTCCAGAAGTGGACTAACTCGCCTTTGTGAATCAAGCTGTCTACCTTCAACCCCAAATTTGGCCAGGATTTCAGGTTCATCCCAGTGAAAGCTCCAGACTTCTAGGATTTGACCGGGGCCCCAATGAACAGCAGTCCAATGACACTGCATCAAAATCTGCTTGCTGAGGAGGACCACATGACGTCAAGAGGGAAAATCTCCAGAAACGTTTCTAGGTGCGAAGGTGAAATGTTAACCGAGTCCTCCTGCTCGGTGTATCAGAGATGGGCTCCATCGCGGTCAGCCTCAAACTTTGACTTGGTCCCAGTCAAGCCCGACTAGGTGTGCACAGTAAATGCTATTGATTTTTAAGCACTAGAAAGCACATTTTGTAATGTAATCTTAAAAAATTAATACCCCTGGTCTCCTATTTTGGATTTTTGTCATTTTGGTGTCATTTTAAAGATGAAAATATTTATTATTTTTATAAATTAGTGTGGGATTTGTATTGGTTGTTTTGTCTTACTCATTTACTGTGTTGGTGTAGCTTTACATACGGTCTCCTAAGAAAAGCTTACATGCTCATCGCCAAGCTATCAGGAGTTGAGCTTTGTGAGACCTTGGCTGGAACTAACACTGTCTGGGGGCATTATTGCTAGTGGTAGGTGTTTACTTACCTCTACTATTATCCAGCCTCCAACATTTACTGTAAGTATATTTACCATACACTGATATCCTGAAAATCTAGCATGTTCCAGCAGCCCTTTAAAGTTAATAAACAGCTGAACCCACTAATGACAGCTAGTGACATTTCCAAGTGGTGGGGCATGAACGTTGGGAATGGGTTTTACAGGGCGTGTAAACCCAAATTATATAAGGGGTGTTTGGGACAATCTCTCGCCTCCCACAAGAAAAATTTTAAAATGAGGGACATGGTATATTTCAAAGCTAATTGTTGTGCCTGTGATCACATAATTTGATCATGCACAGAAGCTGGGATTGATCACAGACTTTCCAGACTCACACAGTGCAATTCAGCCACTAGACTGGCAAATTCCTATACCATCAAACATTAATAGTTTCCTCCAAGAATTAAGCAAAAAGCATTAGAATTTGAGTAAATTTATGTTGGGCCATTTTACAAAGCGCAAACTGTATCCAAGGACATAATAGTGCTTGAAAACAAATACAGACTACATTAAATGTTATTGCTTTTTTTCTGGGAGATTTGCGGGATTCATAGAAAGCTGAATGACCCAAGGTCAGGATTCGAACACTGCTCCTGATGGTATATGATCAGCATTTGTAACCACCAGGTCATGTCTCCTTCTGTGATTCTTGGTTCCTTGTAGGCTTGAGGTTCTAAGAGGACCTCAACGTGAGATAGGCATCTGGATCAGCCTTTCAGTGGCTCACCCACCTAGATTGGTGTGTTTGCGCTGGGACCAGATTGTCTCTAGATGCCTGTTTGCATTTAATTAGATATAAGTGGAACTATGTAGGTGTGATTTGACTTATGAATTTCCAAAGTGCTGAGAGCACCACAGAAGGTTTCTTGGTGCTAAACAAAACAGTGCTAAGGATCATTGGTTTGTACCAAGTCTCCCACATCCAAGAGAAAAGTATTGTAGATTTGTCTTTCACTCAGTCTAAAAAGGGGGTTGAATAATGCTGATGGAGACTACAGAAGGTACAGCTCCTTGTTATTCTTGGAGTTTTATATGGTGCGAGTTTGGCCCAAGGGCACTGGACTGTGTTACATGAGCACCAACTCACATTATACAAGGTCAAATTCATTTTCTTTATTTTTTATGGCACAAGAGATTGTGATTTACCCAGAATGACAGGATGTTGACCAGAAGGAAGGATCTGTTCCCAGAGTCAGTCGGCAGCTCTGGCTGTTAGGTTATCTCTCGCTTATAACGAAAATACCAGGTTCAGATTAGAAGGCAATTCAACTCTAAAAAGTTAGTGAAATCAGCTGCACAGAGCCACAAGTAAGTGAAGGTGCACAGAAATGTAACTGTCTATTTCATGGCATCAAAAGTCACTGCTCACTTTACAGGCTTCTTCCTCTGAGAACCACAAACCCTTGTCCTTGTCTCAATGATTCAAGGCACTGCAACAAGCACATTTTTTCAGCCATCAGAACTGGCCTATAGCATTAACCAGCTGGGCCCTTTCAGTGGGGATGGGGATATTCTGTTATCATCAATCTACTTTTTATTTTAAGTAGCACCAGGCTTTAGATTCTGCTGCACTTTAAAAAGAAGTGTTGGGAATGTTTTAACACACTTGCCTTGCATTGAAGAAGAACCAGTTGTACATATTAAATAAGCACCTAAGCCTATGAAATACCCAACGTCGACTCCCCAAAACATAGATACTAATTATCACTCACCAGGAGTGCATGTAGTCATCAAAATGATGCCCCAGGTCAACGACTCCGAGTCTTAATTATAGTCCTGGACCAGACTCTACCACCAGGCCTGTAAGCACATACTCTGAGTCTGGGTCTGCAGGACACATAACAAGGTGACTGCTATTCTCTATTTCCCTCATGCGCAATGCCATAACTTGCACTGTGAATGAGGGGGAAAGGTGAACAGCATTGCCATGGCATCACAGTTAAAGGAACATGACCAATCACTGTGTGCATTTAAAAAAAAAAAAAAGCACATAGTGATTGGTCACGCCCTTTATCATCCTGCACCTGCGCCAGTTGGGACCACAGGGAGAGGCCAGCCTGTCCATACTTAAAAATGCATGAGAGCAAAGCAAGGATTCGTTTGAGCATTTGAACCCTATGCTCTAAGGGACACCAGAGGAGCCAAGCTATGTTCCCCTGACTTCATAGCAGAGCCTGGCTGTGAGGTCTAAAGTGTGCATGTCTGGTTGGCCACAGTATAAAACCTGACCAACATGACATGCGCACTAGACTTCAGGTAACACTGGTATTCCTAATCAGTATGAATGGCCTTGACCTGCCTGAACACTGATGCCGAAGCCTGCACTAATTAAGAAAGCATGCTTCCTGTGCCTGAGCCCAGTCCTTAAACACTGGCAGGCCAGGTACTTTCAGTTAAGCATTAGCGCCAGGAGTTGGCGGAGGGTCAACACCCCCAAAGAGGGGGCACTGTCCCTAGAGCTCATGTGTACCATCGTAAAATACTCCTTGATTCCTTTGCTTGCCTTGTTTCCCTTGCACTGCAAGTGTAGTCAACAAGGTGAAGCTGTGAATCAATTATTTCCTCCACCGGGAGCCCTCGTAAGGCAGCATCTGCAGCTCGTGCTGCACTTGCTCAAGGCAGACCACATTACAGTGGTGATGCAGCCGCTCCACATAAGTCACTGTAAACTCTCTTCTGGAACAGGGGTGCAAGAACTGTTTTTCCTTTGTAACTCTTAGACACATCCAGCTGCAGCTTCTCCCAACGTTGTGGTAAATAACATCCCTTTTAAGAAACCTTTTTTCCAGTGAATGTTAATCTTAGTTTATTAGCGGGGATCTGCTGTTACATGCATTTGAAATACTACTGCTGCCCTCACAACCACTGAGCTGTTTAACCAATGACTGCCTACAATAAAGAAAGCAGAAAATCATTTGGGGCTTGTGGTTTTTGCTTTTTAATCACGTTCATAGTGTCCTCAATATTCCTGAATGAAAGTGCTGCTGGCTAAGATGTAAGAACTTGTTATGCATGACATGTAGCCGCTTTTCAGCTATGTTTAAAATGTTTACATAATCTTATAGCCAACTACAAAAACTGCTGGTCTCACATGTAAAATCAAAAGTAAACTCTGCTCACACATTTTGTGAGAGTTAATTAACATTATGTATTTAAACAGGAAATGGTAATGCCTTTCGTTTGGTCTTTTTTTGTGGAAAATTTCATACAGAGCTTCACAACGCAAAAGGTACAACAGGAACAGCAGCAATGCAACTTTCTCTAACACAATGAGCAAAAAAAGGACAGATGGCAGCAGCAGAAGGAAAAAAATCACACGATTCACACAAACATTCAGGACAAGTACAACCGGGTAGCTTGCACACTAAATCGGGAGCAAGAGGTGTTAAAAGACAGTTGCATGATTTCTGTAAACAGAGGTAGGAAAATACTGGAAGAAAAACCCAAACCTTGAGTGGACTTACCATACATTCATGTGCTTACTCACATAGGGTAATAAACCTTGACCTACTGTGTGTTCAGTGTGGCATGCTTTAACAGTGAGTTACTGTTAGACCTGGCATCCTTGGTGTGGTTTCCCCCAGTCTCTTTGCCTCTGTTTCCTGTATTTTTGACTGTGTGCTGGATTTTGTTTTTGCTGGTTTTGTTATTCTGGGCACTTTACCACTCCTGATCAATTCCAAAGTGCAAGTGCTCCCTGTGTAAATTGTGATTACGATTGGTTATTCATGACTGGCATATTTGATTTACTATTAAGTCATTAGTATAGTGCACCATGTGTGCCCAGGGCCTGCAAATCAAATGCTACTAGTGGGCCTACAGTACTGATTGTGCCACCCACATAGGTAGCCCTGTAAACATGTCTCAGACCTGCCATTGCAGTGTCTGTGTGTGCAGTTTTAAGCTGCCATGTAGACCTGGCAAGTGCACCCACTTGCAAGGCCCAAACCTTGCTTTTTAGTACAAGTAAGGCAGCCCTAAGGTAGGCCCAAAGGCAGCCCCATGGGCAGGGTGCAGTATACTTAAATGGTAGGACATGTGCTGGTGTGTTTTACATGTCCTGATAGTGAAATAATGTCAAATTCGTTTTTCACTATTTCACACCCTGTCCCTTCCATAGGTTAACATAGGGATTGCCTTGAAATATCTCTTAAGTGAGAAGACAGGGATGTTGAGTTTGGGGCCTCTGAACTCACAATTTAAAAATTCATCTTTTAGTGAAGGTGGTTTTCAACTTGTGTTTGAAAATGCCACTTTTAGAAAGAGGGCATTTTCTTGCTTAACCATTCTGTGTCTCTGCCTGGTTGTGGAATGCACATCTGGGTCAGGATGACAGTTGGCGGGTTGTGAAGTCACTTCAAACAGTCACACAAAGGGAGCAGTGGTTTACCCTGCATATCTTGATGGGTCTTCTTGGGATAGAATGGAGGGAGGAACTGACATTTGCACATGAACAGGGCTGTGCCTGTCCTTACACAATAAGGTCTCCAACCCCTGTAGAGTGTGTCTGAGACCAGGGCAGAAAAGGCAGGATCTTGTTCACTACAAAGACATTCCTCTGAAGTTTGCCTACTTTAAAGGCAGAAATGAGTATAAGTATTGAACCCAAAATCCCAGACTTTTAGAACACTTCTGGATCAAAAGGAGACTCTGCCGAGGAGAAGAGATGAAGAGCTGTGAGGAGGAGTACTGCCCCTTTGCTGTGTGTGCTTTGCTGGGTTGGCCTGCAGTTGCTGCTGCTGCTTTCGAAAGGACAAAAATTGAACTTTGCTGTGTATAATGCTTGTGAAGTTTCTCCAAGGGCTTGGACTGAGCTTGCCTCCTGTTCAGAAGTCTCAGGGACATCAGAGACTTCACCTGCCAACCCTTGGGTTCACTTGTTGAGGACCCTGATTTTCCAAAAGGGGGCACTCCGGCTTCTAGGCCATTGGGAGTGAAGTCTGGCATAAAACAAGAAAAACCAGGCACACTGACTCCAGATGTCTCCAGAACCGGCGCCCCTGCCCGACGCCGCACCGCTTCCTTCACCCAAAGCTCCAGTCCCTGCTAAAGTGCGACTACCAACAGCGTAGGACCGATGCCGCTGCAGCACCTCTAAAGTCCCACAACATTGTGAGTCCTGAGTGCTGTGTCACCGACATTCGTGACACCCGACTCTGCCGCAGCGCAGACACCATGAAGTCATTGCATTGCGTCTTGCCCCGCTGGGACTCCATAAGGAACAGACACCTCACCTCCCCTGCACAGCAGTAAGGAACCAATGCCTCTCCTCCTGCACAGCAGTGCGGAACTGATGCTGCACTGCCTCCCACAGCACCTCATCTTCCTGACTCTGTGCCAAGTCTTTGACTCTGCCTCATTTCTAAGGTACTGTACCTGGGGTCCGTGTGACTCAGTGACCCGCACTGCACTCCCTTGCAAGTGGCAAAGGACTGTTGGGAACGACTCCATCACAACGCTGTGATAGCACCAGTTGGAGCTATTGTGTTTCTAAGTGCTTTTATTGGGATTTAGGGGGTTATTCTAACTTTGGAGGAGTGTTAATCCGTCCCAAAAGTGACGGTAAAGTGACGGATATACCACCAGCCGTATTACGAGTTCCATAGGATATAATGGACTCGTAATACGGCTGGTGGTAAATCCGTCACTTTTCCGTCACTTTTGGGACGGATTAACACCTCCTCCAAAGTTAGAATAACCCCCAGAATCTTTTAAAATTCATATCTTTGCTTGTGTAAGTTGGATCTTTGTCGTATTGGACTTGTTTTACTTAGATAAATATTGGCTATTTTCCTAAACTGGTGTGGTGTCGATATGGAGTATTTTCACTGTGTTACTGTGTGTAGATACAAAAAATTAAAACATTGCCTCTGGGACAAGCCTGCCTGCTCGTGCCAAGCTGCCAAGAGGATTAGCAGGGGTGATCTCAGGAGTGTGACTCCGAGGGTCCCTACTTGGACAGGGTGGTAACTGACTGCCAACTAGAGGCTCCATTTCTAACAGTTGCACATATAGCACTTTGAAGAATTTGAAAGTATTATATTTCACTTATTGTACAGTCTTTTAGTTATGAGTTCCCTAGCTGGGGTGAGGTTATGGCCCTTAAGACGACATTCACCATTTGTTATACTTGCTGACATATTTTGAAATCATCGGTGGAAGAGCTAAACCTGGTGTTTACAGGTGTCTTCCTACCACAAGATTAAAAACAGAAGGATCAAGCAACGGACGCTGCTTCTCTCTTCTGGCTAAATGTTTCGGCATTTGAGTATTGCCCCTCTGCAATGAGGCATCTTCCTCAGGACCGCACGTATATCACATCAAATATTGTGAAACAGCATCACCGGGGGCAGTGGTATTTAAGGCTTATTGCCCTAGGCCAAATAGCTTGAAGAGGCTTTACGATATACCACTAAGGGCTCTGCCTGAAAGTATGTGCCATATTTCACAGGGTGGGACTCCTTAATCACAGTATATGTCATGAAACAAGCCATCACCAGTCTCTGCATGATACTTTTTTTTTTTTTTTTTTAAAGCAGAGGTACAGACTTTTAAATTAAAGTGCATTTTGGATGAATTCACGTAAGCACGTTAAATTATTTCACTGCATTGAGTGGCCTTTATTAGAATTAGCAAACCACAACTTTTCTGCCCAATATGTTTATTGACTCAAAAGGTAAATCTGTTGTTTTGTTTCTTGTATATAGGCCTATGGAGCTGTAAGAGGAATTTGTAACCGTGTTGATCCTGAAATGAATTATTTCAAGATAATATCATTTGTGTGGATTATGGAGAAGTGGACACAGTGAAGAAAAGTAATTACCCAGTGTCATACAGTTTGTTCTAGATGGGAAGCTAGGTCTGCAACCAGTTTCCTGATTGGACGCTGCAAAACGGATCCTTCTAACCCAAGTGACCAAAAAGGCAAGTCTGTTGTCTTGTATCTTGTAAAAAAGGCCTTTATTGTTATTACAGGCGGAGCAACATTACTGTCTACTAGAGCTAATAAAAGAGAGGTTATCATACAGTGTGCATCCTGATCTGAATTATTCCAACATGCTCTCAAATGTGACGCTCACTGAAAAGGAGGCACAGTGAAGAAAAGTCACATAGTTTGGTCAAGCTGGGAAGTATATTTGAAACCAAGGTCTCTGGGCCAGGACCCAAAACAAGTTTTTGAGTGAAGTCCCACTAAAGCTTCTTATTGGCCTGGGCATTTTATACAAGTGCATTCAAAATACAGTTTGCTTTTTTCATAAGATGGGACAACAACAGTCAAAGCAACACTTTCTTCATAGAATAGGTACACCTAGGGTAGAAACTGGGCAGGTTTTCCTCCTTCAGAGAAGGAGCAGAACAAGCTTTCTCAATCATAGGACAGATACAAATTGGGCAGCAGCAGTGCACGCTTTGCTTCCTCAAAGAACATATACAGCATGGGTGGGTTCAGATTTGCTGCAAACACTGTTGGATGCAAGGTACTGGACTCCTTCCACAGATCCGACAAGAAATGGATAATTATCCATGGCCTGGCGCTCAAATTGTCTCCCAAACTGCTAGCAGTGAGACACACCATGTTTGGGGTACCCATTCACTCCCCCCTCTGTAGCTAGGTTTCAGCATTTTCACATACCAATGGAGCTAGACTGACAGTGCAGCCTACTGCTACAGGAGATGTGTGGCCTGAGGTGGACCCTTCACTGGGACTCAAGACCAGGCTAGCCAGATGGAGTGTGGTCAGGGGGCTGTCTGGGCCCGACCCACACTTCCTCTGCTGCCAGGAACAAGATATCCCTGTGGAGACAACAATGTGTCTGTGCCAGGCAGACACCCAGTGCAGGAGCTGGGTTGGAGTGCCATACTCAATCTGGGAGCCCCTACAGATGGTGGCCCAGGGTGTATGTCCTGATGCAGCAAACAGCAGCATGCACCATGGTGGGGCTAGGGCCTTGCTGGATTTTGGGATTTCAGAGGGAGACCCCCTGATCTGGAGAAGGGTGAGCCGCCTATTATCAGAGGAGCCAGAGTAGGCCCTTATGAGCAGAACCATGGCCAGGTTGGCAGCCCCCAGAATCCTGAAGTAATAACACCAGCCTGCCTGTTAACATAGGCCCAGTGGAAACAAGACTACAGTGGAGGAGATATGTGACCAGTCCCTGGTTCCAGCCATCATTGTGGTGACCAGCACATTGCCAGGAAAAGCGGACCATCTCTGAGGCTGGCCCACTGCACAGGTACAACGATAAGGGACCTTGTAGAGTGACCAACGAGATGAGATCACATATGGAGTGTAGGAGGATCCCACTCACATTTTTGACGGGTGTCTAGCAGCCGCCTCCGAGACCCTTGGGGTCATCACGGCACAATGAGTTGTGTCGTCCCGCAACATCCACAGGGTCCTTACAGGGCAAGATCATTAATGGCACCAAGCCAACTCTGATCTCAGACAGACCCTCTTCCAGCCCACTACCATTATAACCCAGGGCATCCGCAGGCCACACTGGAGGACTTCCCTCAAAGATAAAAATCTGCAACCTTAGTTTTGACTTGTCATTTCTCCACCAAGATATGCAGAAAACCACAGAAAGGGTTATGGAGACGAAGAGTAAACTTAAGTAGGCCACAGACACACTATGCAATTGGTAACCCCAAACTGCAATCCTGCACAAGTCTGTTCACCAACTCGAGGCATAAGCTAAAGATGCAGAGGGTTCATCACAATGCAGTAATCTCTGCATAATGGAGATCTCAGAGTGCTCCACTATGACCACATTTGTGATGAATTGGTTGAAATACTGGATGCCAGACTTTATAGTGGAATAAGCCCACAGATCCCTGGCTCCCAAGCCACTGCTGGGGTCCCACTGCGCCTGCTCATTGCCCCCATCTGCAATTTTGCCAGCAGGGATGCGGTGCTGAGAGCCTCTCATCCTTTAGTCAACATGACATATGGATCGTCAAGAGTAATGATATTTCCTGACTACATGTTGAAGGATCAACAACAGCAGCGCTATTTCTTAGGCAGTTAAACAAAAGATGACAGAAATGCAAATCAAATATATAGTACTCTTCCTGGCTCACCTAAAGGTTCTTTCTGGAGACAAAACATTCTTCCTTGACAACCCTGAAAGTACATGGGACTGGGTGGAAGAGAGACCAGACATGTGAGAACAGAGGTCTCCCCCGCGTTGGCGTGGGTCATTTAGAAACGTTGGTTCTGATAAGTGGCACAGCAGAGGAGCAGGCAGTGGATCCGATAGGCAGAAGCCACTGGGGAAAAACACAATGAGGGAGAAGAACCGGCAACCACTGAATTACATAGTCCATGTCTGTCGGGGCAACCTTGGCCCACTCCTAGGGATCCTCAATTTCAGCATCAGACTGCCAACATGTCCTTTCAACTGGGTGGGTAGAGGGGTTTCGCTGGGCTGAACCTGCTCCTGTACTACTTTTTTACCTGTGGGTTGTGTTATAGGAAGGCTTAGGAATGTTCTGGTTCAGGGAAGGGGTTGTCTTCACACTTGCCCGATTGGTAATGATTCCCAGGTTCCACCACAACTCGTACCTCTTGTTTTTGAAAAGAGAGGAGGCTTGGGGGTTTTGTATGTACTTCAGGCAGTCTAATACACTTTATACACGTCCAAGTGAATGTGAAATCCTGCCTTGCCCAGGCCAGGCCCTAGACACTCACCAGGGGGTTGGAGACTGCATTGTGTGAGGGCAGGCACAGCCCTTTCAGGCTTGAGTGGCCACTCCTCCTCTCCCTCCTAGCACAGATGGCTCATCAGGAAATGCAGGGTACACCCCAGCTCCCTTTGTGTCACTGTCTAGTGTGAGGTGCAACCAGCCCAACTGTCAAACTGACCCAGACAGGGAATCCACAAACAGGCAGAGTCACAGAAATGGTATAAGCAAGAAAATGCTCACTTTCTAAAAGTGGCATTTTCAAACACACAATCTTAAAATCAACTTCACTAAAAGACGTATTTTTAAATTGTGAGCTCAGAGACCCCAAACTCCACATGTCCATCCACTCCCAAAGGGAATCTACACTTTAATCAGATTTAAAGGTAGCCCCCATGTTAACCTATGAGAGGGACAGGCCTTGCAACAGTGAAAAATGAATTTAGCAATATTTCACTGTCAGGACATATAAAACACATTACTATATATCCTACCTTAACCATAGACTGCACCCTGCCCTGGGGGCTACCTAGGGCCTACCTTAGGGGTGTCTGACATGTAAGAAAAGGGAAGGTTTAGGCCTGCCAAGTGGGTACACTTGCCAAGTCGAATTTACAGTTAAAACTGCACACACAGACACTCCAGTGGCAGGTCAGAGACATGGTTACAGAGCTACTTATGTGGGTGGCACAACCAGTGCTGCAGACCCACTAGTAGCATTTGATTTACAGGCCCTGGGCACCTCTAGTGCACTCTACTAGGGACTTACTAGCAAACCAACTATGCCAATCATGAATAAGCCAATTACATACACATTTTGTAAAGGAGCACTTGCACTTTAGCACTGGTTAGCAGTGGTAAAGTGCCCAGAGTAACAAAAACAGCAAAATCAGAGTCCAGCACACATCAACAACCTGGGGAACAGAAGCAAAAAGTTAAGGGAGACCACGCCAAGGATGAAAAGTCTAACAGTTAAACAAGTCTGGAACTCCGGTGGCGTGGACCATACCAAAGGATCTTAGTCACCACGACTGCTGTAAAGTGCAGAGGTCTTCCCAACTGGATTCACGATTCACATACTCGCAGAGTTGAATGTCCCCTTAATACAGAAATGCTGGTGGTTTCAGAGACAAGATAAGCAGGCTAGCCAAGCTGTTGCAGGTCAAAGAGAATCTGATGCAACACTTGATTGGTCTGAGAGGAGTCTGGAACAAGCAATTGGTGAAACAGAACCTGAAGTTGAACATCCTGGTTCTTCTCCCATGGTGGTGAGTGAGATTAGCTCAGAGTCAACCCCGGATGAAGGATCCAGTGCTGTGAGAAGACAAGTGGAAGCTGGAGACAGGTGGCCCAGAAGACAAGAGAGAAAAAGTGAGCTTGCCAAAAGAACGGGTGCCAAAGATAATACCCAAGGATACCGAGAACTCTGATCTAAGTGAAAGTGAGGGCGGAAGTGTGGTCGTGAGGAGATTTAAGAGGAAGAGAGTGCCCAGTCAAAGATATTACCCACCTGAGGGTACCTACTTTGCAAATGACACAGAGTTCTGAAGTTATTGGGGTAACAGTTCGCGTTAAACTGAACATCCATGATCTGCACATTTTGCTTGAACTGTACCTTGAATTCTTAGTTCCACTGAGGAGTTTGCACTGTGTAATCCTTAGAGACATTTATATTGATTGGGATAGGGAAATTAGAAGAATACCTAGGCCCGAGTAGAAGAAGAAAAGGGTTGCCCTTTAGCAGAACACATAATAGGGTTAGAGTAGTCTCACCAAGATTTGTGTATATATTCAGAAATCTTTGAACTTTGTTTGCTGTTTGCACAGGTGGAATTAACAGAGAGATATTCTGTTGCTGCTGCATTCCACCCAATTTTAGATCTGAATTTGGAGAAGAAATGGAGCCAAATCAGAGAAGTAGTCGCAGGTACATAGTAGGTATAATATTGTTTATTCTCCTCACTGCATTATTAGCATTATTAGTAGGAAGGTTTTCCTCTATCTCATCTTCTGTAGACAATACATCTATCCTTAGTGCTCCCCATTCCACGCCAATCCCCAGGATTGGCAAATGTCATAATTTAGATAAGAAAGCTTTACAATTAGATGCATATAGAGGAGATTAATCTGCAAATGTATATTTTCGCATATTATATAAATAACTTGATACAATGAAGGCAAGGAACAGCTATGTATGCACATAACTACCTGCATCAGTGTCAGATGGTATCAATTATCAGATTCCCGTTACTTATCGAATTTCATGTAGTCTTTTATTGAGTCTGTTTTTTGGGACAGTACACTATCAACATTATTTCTCTAAGTATGATTTGATTCTTTCAGAGATCCCCAGAGATGATCATTTGAACAGACACCCAGTTGCCATAGAGATAAAAATAATTACAGGATTTTTTTAAACCGGTTACAACATTGGACACAGTTTATGCACATAGACACAATTTAACATGTGTGTAGTCAGAAGTAGAGAAGAAGTTTCTAAATTTAGTTGAGGACAGAAGAAAGGAATTAGAAACCAGCTCAAAATTGTGTTAGAGCTTTCAAAGTCGGAATAAACGGGCTAAGGAAGAGATTGAATATCAGTTGGCCGCAAATGTAGCCTTAAGTTGGAAACATGGGGGAAGATTATGTATTTGGATGGAGAGATAAGATACTGACAACGTGTTTGTGGGAAAAAGGGAGTGTGAACATACCTTCAAAGTTTGAGGGAATTACAAGTTGTGTGTAGATAGAGACGATGCAGTTATTCCTGGGGTTTATTGGTGGAGAACTTGCTTATTTCAAATTACCAAACGGATGGTATGGTATGTGTTACTTAGGTGTAGTTTTCCCAAGTTTTATCATGTAGAACATCTTAATGACCCTTTTAGGACTAAAGTCTCTAGGCCAAGTAAAGTGTTAGAGCTGGAGAAGTGGCAGGTGAGGTATTTGGTGCTTTGAATCCATCTGTGGGAGTGATTTTGAATGATTTGAAGATTAGAAGGCTGTCTACTATTGTGAATAAACTAGTCACAAGCACAGCAGAAGCTTTGATGGTTGTAAACTCCGAGATGATAGCGATCAGTTCTGTGGTTTTGAAAGGAAGTCTGTCGGATTCTAAAGATTCCAGCAATACTCAACTTACATCCTGGACAACAGTAAGGATTTGGAGGAGAAGTACATTCAGAATATTTCAGGTTTGACGAAGGATTTGAGGTAACTGGAAGCCACCAGTGCACGCTAAACGAATGGAGGTGGATTTTCTGCTCAGGCAGGTGTTTTGGGAAACTAGGAAGAGGAGTTTTGGGTTTCGTTTTGAAGCCTTTGTTGGTTATTGCCACATCTGCAATAGATTTGGCTGTGGCATATAAAGTTTTTCAAAGGGTGAAAATTCAGTAGGGAAGAAAAGGGAAGAGAGGTGAAGTTGAATTGGAGGGCAATCAGTATAGACATTATAATGAGATGAAGCATTTGAAGAAGCTAGATTAAAATTGGTCAAAACCACTAGGTGGTAGAGAGTCTCATTTCAGAAAGAAAGTAGTTTGTGATGACTTAATACGTCATCAGAGGGGGGTTGATAGAGCATAGCTTGGCTGCACCATTATGATTTGTTGGAGGAAGAGTAAGGAAGCATTTAACTTCATATATTATGAGTAAAACTGTATCCATGTAAATGTAGTGCATTAAAAGACCACAATGTTATAGTGCCTTTATGCAATATTAACCAAATACATTTATACCTTAGTATTTTAACAAATTATATATTTTATAATCACTCAATATATTGTGTCTAAGAGAATTTCATTTGTAAAAGTATAGCTAAAATGTATTTCCTTCCTGTTGTTCAGGCTGGAGTTAAGGCCCACGCGATTCTTATGTCTAATTTTCGAGATGAAACTTACCTTGATCAACTTTAAGGATCCATATCTCTATCCTCTTCTCTTGTCACTGGTTTCTTCACTTTACCCACCCTTCAAATAGTTAGTACCAATTTTGGATCCTTATTTTGGTATCACCACTTTGGTAGCATTACTGCATGACAGGGATATTCTGGTTGATATGTATTTAGATGGCCAGAAAGCTAGAAATGCTTTTACCATCAGTTGCCTAGTCTTTCATTCAAAAATATGGATGGTTGGTAATATCAAGAACTTAAAGCTGATCCTCTTTCTTCAGCCAGCCTCCATAGAGACTCTTTCGAATGTGGCACCTTGATAATTCTTCCTAACTCATCTGCTGGTCTTGAAGATCATCTCAGACTCTTATGTGCACTCCAAATTCCCAGTCAGTGTACAGCTGAGGGATATTTTCTCTTGCATGTTTATCATACTGTGGGCCAGGAAGTGTTGGAGCACCTTAGAAAGGCAGGCATGTGCTCAATGATATTCAGACTCACTAAAATAGCAACTTTCTAGTTGCAATCTAACTAGGATATTCACCATCATTCAAGACACTGCTGACAGTTGTTCTCCTTCAGATTCCCTTTTTCTATTTAGTATAGCTAAATTCTGGGAAGCTTTGTTTGGACATCCCTCAGTTTTCCAGCTTGCTATGAAAGATATTAGGACCAGGCTCCTAACAGGTTTTATGGACCCGACAAAGTTCTGGGGAGTGGGTACTCTAAGAAACCAGCAGCCAATTTAATTTCTTAAGCGTGTGTCCAAGTACCTGATGAATTTACTAATAAAGTGCTCTGCCATGTTCATCACTCGTGAAATGTACTAGAAGAGCTGGGAGGAAGACCATGACAACCCACCTTAGAGTATCCTAGCCTGCATACAATTCCTTGGTTGACCAGTTGAGCTCTATGATAAGGATAAATGGAAGAATTTTCTTCATAAGTCTCATTTGATGGAAACAGGAAAGGACAACAGAAATAAATTGGTCGCAAAGGACTCAGTTGTATATTAAAATGAAGTAAAAGATAAAGATTAGATGCCGGTCCTCAGGCTAAAAGGTCAGAGAGAAGTCTGCCCAGACTTTTGTCTCAGTAAAGAAACTTACATTTTGAATGCATTATGTTTGCATTCATCCGGCTTAAAATTGAGGCAAAAGAGTTGTTGAAAGAATCCTGAATTAGAGCAATTGATGTGTTGAACGTCCACATTTGTGAGCATTTTCAGTATACAAGCCAACTTTACCTCTAAAGATCCTAATAATGTTAGTAAGAGGTTGCATATTTATAATAGGTAACAAGGAAGACACTTTGGGAAAACCACAGAAAAATAAAAAGCTGCATGGTGTTGTCTTCAGGATGCCTGGAAAGCCAAGCAGGCAAAGTATTTCTCTGCAATATTAGTGACCACTGGGGGTGAAGATGAAGCCTAGAATTGGCTTACAGACAAGTACTTGTGTTAGGTTCTGTCAAGAGAGAGCGAATCCCCCTTTTCATCCTTTATTAGCAACGTCTCATGGTCATGAAAAGGGGGCATTGAGAATGGACGATAAGGCTGAATGCCAAAGCTAATAATTGGAGTATGGCTGCTGGGCAAATATCAACTAGTGAGCTGTATTTTAAGATGGGAGGAGGGCAAGCGCCTTCTCTGCTTCAGCACAAGGAAGGAACATGCAGACCAGCACATAGCAGGAGATACTCAAAATTCTATTGTGGCTACAGTCAGAATGACCAGACAACTGGCAAATGGTGCCATGAATTAGTTTGAAGTTTCTCATGAAAATAGGTCGATAGAATTGTGATACTGTCTAGAAAAGTCAGCCCTCAAACCTTGTTAAAAAGGGCTCTATGAGAGTTAGCCAATTACATAACACATTCATTAAAGAATGTGGTTTAGCAATCAAGAGGCATTGTTAACGGTGCCAAATCTGGTTCCAAGAGTCCACACAGGTGAAGGAAGATTAAGAACAGCACCACACTAGTCCACTTGCTGCACCTTAAGCCTTTCAAGCTTAAGTTCCAGGGCAAATCAACGGCTATCAGTCCGATTAAATATACTGGGATTCTTCTTACTGAGCCAAACGTATGAAATAGTCAACTGTTAGACTTAAGCTATAGTTCTTCAGGGCCCATATTTAAGCTATAGTTCTTCAGGGCCCATGGGGTCATCCATGCCTTCCTTTGAATGTTTAATTAACCCAGCTGCATACCCAACTTTCAGTTTATTCCAAGGATAAACTAGTGGCTGAAAATGTCCCCCAAAGGGTAGCAAATTAACTAATCTTACTAATCAACATTCTTCATTACACAACAGTCTAAATCTATGTGTCAGTACTACTCTGATACAACAATCCCAGTGGTGTGAAATGTGACTTAATATTCTCTGGTAGTCCTAAAACATACAGCACTGTATGTATACTGGTGGCTTGAAACTATTGTACTCCTGATGCAGCACCAGTGAGCGTAGGTGATACTTTAACAACAAGGATTGAAAGAGCAAGTATGTCTGACTTCAATGTGCTGATGAATGTAAACTGCATTTGCACATCCATATCTCTAAGTAACAACATTAAAACAAGCCCCATTGGCTTGCCAGTGCTGCCAGGTAACAAAACAGAAGGAATGTTTTCTGTACACAATGCACATAAAATAAAAACATTTTCAAGTGAGATGATTCATTGTAGTCCATCATGCATTGCAATGCAAGCACTCCATAGGAGCTGGAATGATACATGAACCAGTCAAAAGCATGAGATACGATGTAATACTCTTCTGGGTGGAGCCACGCCCACTCAAAGTATATTAATATTAAATTGGTAACAAGATATCTAGCAGACAGGTGTGCTGTCAGGGTAGCAAATTAAATAACCAATAGCATGAGATGAGAGAGTAATGCTCCTTGAAGTGGAGCCAACGTCCACTCTATGAATATTTTCACAATAGTATTAATAGATGTTACAGACAACTGCACTGCCAAGTCCATCCTACAAATAGAGTCAACAATATGTTTATCCAGCAAATGGGTCATCTTTACTGTTAAAGCCTGGGACAAAGTAGATGAAGAACCTGTTTAATGAAGATTACCACTAAGAAATCCGTTGATTGTTCAGCACTGACCTAGCTTCAGTGAAACAAATGAGGCACACAGAGACAACTTTGAGTTGGGTTTGTCAAGCTTTCACCAAAGTGCAAAACACGTTTGTATTACTCATAGTTATATGCATAACAGTATAGATCAGTCATTTACTATAGCACACACATGCTCCATTTGTTAGCGAAACTTCCTTCATTGTACAATCGTTACTCGAAATACCTGAAATCATGCTATTATGACATGTTGCGTAATTACATGCTGTTTGTGACAAACATTTAGCACAAGTGTATGGGCCTGGACAGTGCAAGTTACTCGAATTTCGCAAACCCCTAGTGAAAGCAACAGTATAATGCATAATTTAAAAGCATTAATAGAGTAGACTAATACAACACATGCATGACCAGATGTGTTTAATTGTATCTTGAAAAGAACGCCGGATATTTTCAATCTGAAAAGTGATTTGTTTTGCACGCAGACCAGTCTTTTCTTTCACCAGAGGATCACAACAGTACTGGAAATAAAAGTCTCAAGAAACAGCAGCATGTGAAGTCATGGTACAAATTTACATTGTCTTGATTAACCAAAACTGGTCCAAAACAGCAGTCATGATCGATTGTCAGGGTATCTATGCAAGATAAGGTAGCATACAATTAATCTAACTCGGACTCATTTGCAAGTCAATGGTGATCTTGAAATTCTGTCATGGCTCATTCTTTTCCGTCTCTAGGAACAGACTTTAGAAAAAATCCCTTATTACTTTTGGTGGAAGCCATGGTGTTAGCAGGCAAGACTACCATTTTTAGGTGTATGTTCCTTTTATGACAAGGAGGGTCATAACAATGGAATCTCGCAATGTATATCAACCCACGAGTTACATATAATTGACAAAGGGCTAAAGAATTCTTCTGCACATTCCTACAAAACGACTTCATTAGCTGAAGACCCCTAGTCTCAAAACTCAGAAGTCCCGCCTTCCATCAGAGACTATGCTGCACTTTTAAAGTTTTGCTCCCTCCTTCAGGGGTATTTAACAAAATTAAACTAACTAGCGTGGACTCACATTTCTAGCATGAAATGAAATGAAGACAGGCGTTCACGAGTAAATAGAATTATGTGAAAGCACCCAGAAACGTAGCGCGGTACAGCAAATGAAACAGGACTGTCCGAATACATCAATTCAATAATATCACTAAAGTTAGATGATTAATTAGTTTTCAATCTCTCCCAACAGAGATTGATGATAACTGGACGTAAGGTTAGCCTACTAGAATAAAATACATGAAACCTGGATAGAAGGGAGGCTTTAGAAACTGTCTTGCTAACTCTGAGAGGTAAACAAGGTGGTATACTCACTTGCCTGGAGGAACACTAAAAATCAGTGGGTGGGGTTTGGCTTAAGACGCTCCTCGGTGCATGTGATGACGCAGAAACGAAGGTTTTACATTTATTAGCGCATAAACGTAGTGCTGCAATAATCAAGTGTGACTTTAACCGAACTAATAAAGATTGTACGGGGACAAATGTGCCCTCAGAGTAGTTCGCCAACATTTAGAAGCGTGCTTTATATGACGTGATGTATTAGAATTGTACTAATCTGACATAACCGTAAACGTGTGCCATGATTTGCTTGTTTGAAATGTTTTAACTTAGCATAACTTTAGTGGAGGCTTCGGCCTAGTTGCCTTGTCTCACGGTTTAGATGCTCGTGTTTTTCTAATGTGCTAATAAAACGTGTATTCTTGCTTGAAGCTGTACTTTTCCAGTGAGATCGGTTCACATGCTTATCTTTAAGGTTTCGTGCCAGCCTGGCATCTTCTTCTTTGCTCCAAGGTCAATCTGCAGGTGCAGACAATGGAAGCTCTGAAAGTGAGTTAATTGGTAAAATATGTTGCAACTTACGTTCCCGACTCCAAGGATAATGTATGCCTAGGTAGAAGCTTGTAAATTGTTGTTTTTGATTGGACAATTTGAAGCCAACCTATGAACCCTCCAATGGAAGACCCTACTGGATTTGAACTGTTGTTTATTTAAACCTGGTGCACAAGAAGAAAGGAGCCATTACCCGCCATTTGCAGGACATTGCAGCCATTATGGCCCATCTTGCCGACCTCGTCATTTTGCCATCTTCTACGATGGCAATTGATGTTCGACGCCATTTTGAATGAGACTTTGATGCTTTCTCTAATCGAGAGAAAGAGACTTTAAGTAATTCTCGCTCTAGAGACTTTAACTTTGATTTGCCCCTTTGCATAAAGTAGTAGTTTTGTCCTTTTATCTTGCCGCTGTGAGGCAATTGCCCCGTCCACCCTGCCCCCTTTGCCCCGTCCCATGCTGATCGAAACCGGTACCTGTGAGATGAAGACTTCCTTGAATGCTGATTGAATTTGGTAAATATGAAAGGAAAATGTACAATTGCATTGTGTTTCTTTTTAGGTAACCAACTGCTGATTTTTGATAAGAGCCCTAGTTAGGAGTTTTCCAAATCAATGTTGCTAAATTGTTTTTTGCATGAAGTCCCACATGCAGATGCTAATTTGAGGTTAGATGAGGATTCATTTGTTGCACGATGCAATTTGAGACCTTGTTATGCTGACTAATGTATGCAATTAGCCCAATACAGATTATAGTTTTAGTGGTTTGCGTTGCTATTATCGAATGCATTGTTATTCAAATGCTGCATAGATTGCATCTTTTTCGCCATTATGGACAGCTATTAATGTTCATTTACATATATCATTTGGTGTTGAGATACATTTATATCGTGCTAGCTTTGTTAATATAGGGAAATAAATTCATTAACTTTGAATGAACTGGTGTGGTTATTCATGGCCGAAAGGTCATGGTTCGCCGAAATGTTTTCTGGATTAATTGTGAAGTGTTATGTTGATCAGGGCATTGCTTATGTTCGTTATTGATTATTAATTTGATTAAATTGACTAATCTCGGGTGAAGAGAGCCCCACTTGGTCAAAAGATTCATCGACCCAAGAGCGTCCAAATACAGGTAATTTATTAGGACGTAACGCTCTATCAGTAGATGGTAGCAGAGGACGGTTTCGCCCTTTGGGACCCCACTCGAGAGGTAACGGTTACGCCCTTTGGGACCCCACTCGAGAGGTAACGGTTACGCCCTTTGGGACCCCACTCGAGAGGTATATGGTGTTGAATTGAAGGTTTCGCCCTTTGGGACCCCGCTCGAGAGGTAACGGTTGCGCTCTTTGAGACCCCACTCGAGAGGTATATGGTGTTGAATTAGATTTTCTTGGGTAAAACAGATTGAGAGAATGATGATGCCCTAAGTCCCCCGCGACTTTCCTGGGATCTCGGAGCTTGCGAATGGAGAGAATGGAGGTGTGAAATCGGCGTTGGCGGTACTAGTGACGGTATGAGTGAAGTCAGGATTTTGCGCTTGCACAGCTTATTGCCGCAGATTGTTTGAAAAGGTTGCGAGGATTTTAGAGAATAGCGAAGGTGCGACTCCGAGTGTGAGAGTAGGGAAGTCGTCGAACTTCATGTGCATGTGGCGCTTTGTGCAGAAAAAGGTCCACATGGTTGTTGTTGTTGAGACGGGCCCTGCAAGGTCAAGAGACTCCGGAGTATGTTGAAAAGTGTATGAGACACTTGTTTTATGTTGTGGTCTGGTCGGTTTAATAGGTTGACCGGGCGTGGTCAACGAGTCGGTACGTGTGTTAAGGGAGTGAAAGAAAACTTCGACTTCGGGCTTTGACAAATTCTAAGTGCACTAGAATAGATCATTGACAAGTTGAGAGCAGAGTCTGCGGGTCAGAATTTGCTTGCGAAAGTGGGGACCGAGAAAGATGGAATAACTGCCGAGGCTAGTGAAAAATCCCTAAGGTCCTGAAGCGATTGTGTTACCCTTCCTGTAGTAAACCGACAGATCTGTTTTATTATTATTTGGTTGCTCGCGATACATGCCAGAAGTTGTTACGAGAGGAGCTGAGTGAAGGAAGACAAGCCGCGAGGCTTTGTCAGCCGCAGAGTGTGTGAGTGTGACGTCACTAGGAGCCGCGCTGGGATAGGTTGGTTGCAGAGAAGGGTCGCGCATGGATTGGAAGGGGAAAGGCAAGCGAAGAGTATTCCGGGAATTAAAGTCACTTATTGATTACAAACTTTGTGAAATAAAAGACGAGAAAATGAAATTTTTTAAAGCATTAAAGAGTGCGATGAAGGGGGAGTCTTACATTAAAGCGAGCGTAGGAGAGGAGACGCCACCCGAAGGTACACCAGCTTACATTGTAATGGAGGAAAGGGGGGTAGCTCCGTGCCTTTGGCTAAAGCAATGGCACAAGCTGACAGAGAGACATGGGAGCGTAGCGTTCCCGATCCATGGGACATTCAATATAAGGATCCTAGAGAATTTGAGATTCGCGATGTACGACATGAAGGTACCTCCAAGGCCAGCACAGTTTGAGGCTCTAGCGATTTGGGAACTAATGGCTAGACAGCAACAGCAAAAGAAGTTCGAGACCAGGATAAGAAAGGTAGAAAAGACACTAGCGGACGCTAGGTGGGATAATGCACAGAAGGTGTGGAGGTCAGATATATTGCAGGGGATAAAATTGTTTCCCGCAATTGCTAAGGAAGAAGAGGCGACAGGCAAGAAAGCTACCTGTAAGACAAACAGGAGGTGTTCCAAAGATAGAGAGGACGAGGAAAAGTTAAGGAGAGAAGACGAGTCAGAGGATGAGGAGTTCATCATGCAATTGCTGAACGACCGTCCACCACCTTATGCAGAGAGTGAACAAGGTCCAAGTACCAGTTCTGCCCCTCCGGCACCGGTACAGAATAATGAAACTCCGAGTTCAGAAACGCCATCGGGATCTAAGGACCCGAGTTTACTGTTCACCCCGCAGATACCGCAGGTTAGGAGAATATATCCAGATGTGCCTATATTGAAAACAGCAGAAAATTATCAGCCGCAGGTCCCAAGGTACTACAGCAGTGACAACAGTACGGGAATGATTCTAGATCCAACCGTAATGGGAGTACAGAATGGTCGCAACCCAACACTGGCACAAGCTGAATCAACCCAGCTTTTGATGCCTCAAAAGCAGATGCAGGGGGGAACCGCACATGCTCAGATGACGGGGAGTCAGACGGGCATGCCGGCAATGATGACCCATAGTGTGGGAATGAACTTGCCTCAGAACCTGGGGAATGGACAGAACCCAGATGCGATATCCCTACCCATTACTGTAGGTCCACCGGTACCTTTGTACATTCAGCCTAACTTAGGTATGAGCGGTCAAGGATCAGTCGTGCAGAATGGGACGGAAAGGAGGTGCATAGAAAACACTCCAGAGACAACTCCAATAGCGGCTCTGCCAACTGGATCTGGGTCCTTGATGGAGATTAGTCCCATATGTGCTCAGTCAACAGTGGTGAGGTCGAGTCCCCCACTGATGATACCGCTATCATCGAACACTGAAAAGTTGCCGCAACCATCAATGGCAGTCGATGTGAATGCTACACTGATGGGGTTGAATGCGCAACAGCTGACACAGTGGTTCAACAGTCTGAATTCCACACAAAGCTCAGCCAGTGGGAAGGGAGAGGATTATCTGAATAGGGTCAGGTTGAACATGGAAGCAGAAGAATTGGTGGAAGGGACTATGGGTTTGAATAGGTTAGAGTCCTACTCGGAAGAAGAGCTGAGGTATCTATGTCCCAGGATTACGAGAGAAGTGAACAAGGTACATAGAAGGTTGCAAGAAATAGCTGACAAAAACGGGGTTGAGATAGACAAGACAAAACACTTGAGCAGGAGCTATAGATTGGATTTCGGGACCACAGACTTTGAACACATGAGGTCAGCAGGCATGAAAACGCACCTTAGAGAATTGCTGCAGAGTGCACAAGTGTGGAGGTGCTTAGACAAATGGGAAAGCAGATGGGCAAAGAAAAAGGAAAAGAGGAAAGAGAGTGTCCCAGAGCATAAGGAGAAAAGACCACAGAGTAGTGATGCAATAACCATGTTACCAATGAGGGAGACAGCAGGGGGAAAATTAATACATGTACCGTGGCACAGAAGCGACATCCAGTCTTTTACGGATGATTTTCCCAAACTGAGAGAGAAACCGATTGAATGGTATCAACAGACTGATAGGTTTGTGAAGCTTGCAAAATGTCTTTGGGAAGACCTGAACACCCTCTTTGAGATTGTGGTTCCGGCAGATTTGTGGGAAGACTGCAAAAGGGCTGTAGGTTGGCCGACAAGTGAACCAGAGAGGGACAGGGATACGGGTGCACCATCACCTATGGTAATGAGCTTGTACTATAAGGTGATTGAGCATTTGAAGACGAAGGTTGCCGCGAAAAATGTGGATTGGCAGAAGATTGATCGAACTGCCCAAGAGGCTAAAGAGTCGATTCATGGTTACTATGAGAGGTTGTTGAAGGCGTTCAAGAACTACAGTGGCACGGAAACAATAGAGGCGAAGGACATGCTTCATTTTGTGTTTAGATTTGTGGAAGGGCTGAGACCAGAGATAAGTCAGATGATAAAGACGCATTTGATTTGTTGGCAGTCGAAACCGATTGATGAGGTGTTGAATTATGCGAAATACTGTAGCGACGAAATTGAAGTGAAACAGAAAAGGTTGAAAGAGAAAGTGATGGTGATGCAACTTAAAGCAGCTCAGACAGGTTTGCAAGGGTTGCAAGGGTTCCAACAGCAGATACCGCAGCCGCAGCCGCAGCCGCAGCCGCAGCCGCAGGGAAATATGGTGTTTCAGCCACAGGCGAGAGGCAGAGGAGGCTTTGGGAGTAATGGTCCGGATTTGAACACTGTTGCGATTCCGAATGGTGTGCAGGCAATGAAAAGGGTGATGCCGTGTCACGTGTGCGGAATCGTCGGGCATTGGAAACGCGAGTGCCCGATGGTGATGCAGGAAGGTGCAGGTGTTGGTCAGCAAAACAATGATGTCAATGCATTCCAGACAATGAGGGGACCGAAAATGAGAGGTCCAAACCCAAATTTTCAGACCATAAATCAGCTGCAGGGATTACAGCCCATGCAGCCGCAGCAGATGCAGATGCCCCGTATGCAGATGACGCAAATGCAGCCAATGCAACAGCAGTTTCCCATGGTACCTAATCAGCAAATGCAAATACCTTTGGCACCAGTGAGTCAGCAGCAAGTGATGGTTCCTCCACAGGTCTCGGGTCAGGTGATGAATACAAATGGCACAGTACAACAGTTCCCATTACATAGTGAGAATGGAATAAACAATGTATGGGAGAGTGAAAGTTCAGATGAGGAGGGAAATTGTGTGCTTGCAGCATCCTTGGAAGTTGATCAAAAGGGTCCCTATGTGGAGGGAAGAGTTATGGGTCATCGTGTTTCATTCTTGGTTGACACAGGAGCCACACGTTCAACTGTTAGGAGCATTGAAGTACCAAATTTGCCACTCTCAGGGAGAACAGTTCAAGTAGTGGGAGTAGCAAACAGGCACCTGACGAACCCAATCACAGATCCAGTACAAGTCAGAATTGGTAACTATCAAGGGTCACATAATTTTGTGGTATGTGACTCAAGCCCGATAGCACTGTTAGGGAGAGACCTATTGTGCAAATTGGGATGTTCGATTATGTGTTCGAACGATGGAATTAGAATTCAGACGAGCAGTGATGGGGAAGAAGAGGACAGTGTAGAAGGGGATGAGATGGAAACTGTCGATGAAGAATATCCTCTGATTAACCTTTTTCCGATGATAACTGAAGAAGATATTCCAGCTGAATTACGGGAAACAGTCGGAAAGGAAGTGTGGGATATGACAGGAAAAGAGGTGGGATTGGTGAAACGAGTGGAACCAGTGAAAGTGACCGTAAAACCCAATGTAACCTTTCCCCAGACCCCACAATACCACATGGCACAAGACACCCTCATGAAAGTCGCCCAACTCATTGACGAGTTTGTAAAACAGGGAGTACTGAAAGAAGTGTTAAGCAGTCCATGTAATTCACCAATCATGGGACTAATAAAGCCGAGTGGAAAGGTCCGAATCGTGCAGGACTTGAGGAAAATAAATGACATCATAATTAAATGCTGCCCTGTAGTACCGAATCCAGCTGTGATAATGTTTCAAGTCCCTTGCGATGCCGAGTGGTTCTCAGTCATCGACTTGTCACAAGCATTCTTTTCGGTGCCTCTTCATGAGGACAGCCAATTTCTCTTTTGTTTCAAATTCTTAGACAGAGTTTACAGTTGGTGTCGAATTCCTCAAGGGTTTTCGGAGTCACCGTCAATTTTCAATCAGATTCTAAAGAAAGACTTGGAAGCGTTAGAATTGCCATTCGAGTCAACCCTAGTACAGTACATTGATGACTTACTGATTGCATCTAAGACAGAAAGTGGCTGCACAGCCGACACCATTGCTCTACTGAACCATTTGGGAAGGAATGGACACAAGGTGTCTCCTTCCAAGTTGCAGTTCTGTCAGAAGAAAGTGAAATACTTGGGTCATCAAATAGAGAAAGGGTCACGGAGAATAATGAAGGAAAGAATAACAAGTGTACTTCAAATGAGTCCACCAAAGACGAGGAGGGAGGTGAGGAAGTTTTTGGGGATGGTGAGCTACTGTCGCCAATGGATTCCCAACTTTTCAACTCTAGCAAAGCCTTTACTGAAACTGACCCAGAAGGATGCCTTGGATGAAATTGAGCTGAAAGGAGATGAGATGGATGCTTTTATTGAATTGAAAGAATGCATGTGCAGGGCTCCAGCTTTAGCTATGCCTGATTACACAAAGCCTTTCACATTGTTTTGTCATGAACGTGATGCATGTTCTTTGTCTGTCTTGACCCAAGCCCATGGTGGCATAAACAGACCAGTAGCGTATTTTTCAGCTACTTTGGATCCGGTCGCAGCAGCATTGCCAGGGTGTTTGCGCGCCGTAGCAGCAGTTGGTATCAGCCTCACTCAGAGTGAAGAAATAGTGATGGGACACCCATTAACAGTCATGGTCCCTCACTCAGTTGAGATACTTTTGACCCGCTCCCGAACGCAACACATGACTGGAGCAAGACTCACAAGGTATGAAACAATAATTCTGGGCTCACCGAATGTGCAGCTGAAAAGGTGCACTACGTTGAATCCAGCAACCTTGCTTCCCGGTGAAAATGCTGAAATTGAGAACGCTGAAGACGTCGAGCACGACTGCCTTCAGGTGACTGAATTTTGCACAAAACCCCGACCTGATATTAGGGATACTAAGCTTGATGAAAATGACCATATTATTTTTGTTGATGGTTCATGTCTAAGAGATGGGTTGGGAATTTTGAAAGCAGGATATGCTGTATGTACTGTAACAGGTGTCTTGGAAGCATCCTGGCTTCAAGGAGTCTATTCCGCACAAGTAGCAGAGCTTGTAGCCCTTACAAGAGCATGCCAACTGTCTACATTGATGAAGGTTACCATTTACACTGACAGTCAGTACGGGTTTGGAATTGTGCACGACTTTGGGCAACTATGGTCACAGAGAGGTTTCCTGACCTCTTCAGGGTCCCCAGTGAAAAACGGGGAGAGAATAAGGGAATTGTTACACGCCATTCAGATGCCAGCCGAAATTGCAGTGGTAAAGTGTAGTGCTCATACAAAAGGACAGGACTATGTTTCCCTGGGAAATGCATATGCGGATCAAGTCGCAAGATTTTGTGCCTTGAACTGTTGTTTGCTCAGGGATGAATGGAATTTGATAAGTGAACCAGAACTCGAACCAGCTGAAGCATTTGCCTTGAAGGTCGTGGATACAATGGATGAACTAAAAGCATTACAGAATAGCGTCAGGGAGGATGAAAGAGTTTCCTGGATTAAGTCACAATGTACAAGGAGACCAGATGAGTTATGGGTTTCAAATGAAGGAAAATTTGTTTTACCAAATAGTCTCTTATCGCAGCTAGCGCGGTTCTATCATGGGCAGGCTCACCTAGGGAGAGATGCCATGATAAGATTGTTCAAAACTGATTGGTTTAACCCCAGATTCCGTCAAGTTGCAGAAGCAGTTTGCCATCGTTGTGTCATTTGTCAGCAGATGAACCCAGGAAAGGGAACGGTTGTGAACGTGAGCCACATTGGCAGGGCGGGTGGCCCGTTCTGCAGAATGCAGATGGACTTTATTGAGATGCCTGTGCATGGAGGTCTGAAGTATGTGTTGGTGATTGTGTGCATTTTTAGTCACTGGATTGAAGCATACCCCACACGTAGAAATGACAGCCTCACAGTCGCAAAACTATTGTTGAGGGAGTTGATACCACGTTTCGGATTCCCGATCTCTTTAGAATCAGATAGAGGAAGTCACTTCAATAACGAGGTGATAAAGTTACTTTGCGCAGCGCTGAACATTGAGCAAAAACTGCATTGTAGCTATCGCCCTGAAGCCTCAGGACTGGTGGAACAAATGAATGGTACACTGAAATCAAGAATGGCGAAAATATGTGCATCGACAAATTTGAAATGGCCTGACGCATTGCCTTTGGTGTTAATGTCAATGAGAAACACCCCTGACAGAAAGACTGGATTGTCCCCGCACGAAATTCTCATGGGCAGGGCCATGAGACTTCCTGCAGTTCCCGCAAACGCGCTTTTGAATATTACAGATGATATGGTGTTAGACTACTGCAAAGGTCTGGCTGACGTGGTTCGCTCTTTCTCTCACCAGGTGGAAGCAACCACCTTGTCACCGATCCAAGGTCCAGGACACACACTGAAAGCAGGTGACTGGGTCGTGATAAAGAAGCACGTGAGGAAGTCGTGTCTGGAACCCCGTTGGAAAGGCCCTTTCCAAGTGATCCTGACGACCACTACCGCTGTGAAGTGTGCGGGAGTTCCCAACTGGATTCACGCCAGTCATACAAAGAAGGTGTTGTGTCCCACAGATGAGGAAGTTGAAGCGCTGAAACTGCCAGTACCTGATAACAAAGTGCTGAGCGCTGAGACAGAGCAAAACAGAACTAGAAGCGAACAGGCAGAAATAGAGGAGAGAGAAATATTCTCTGAGGACGAAACAACCGATTCACTTGGGGAAGACCAAGGAGAAACCTCAGACAGCGACGAAGCAGCTGAAGGTAACAAAGAGCCTGAAGCAGCTGAAAGTGACAAAGAGCCTGAAGGAAGTAACGTGACAAAGGGCTCGAAAGAGGTGAAGAAGCAGGAGAGCCTGATCAGAGGAGGGCTTTCTCAGAAGCAGACGGTACAGAAAAAGAAAAGGAAAACCTGATTGACTCCCCAGAAGGAGGGGACAAGGCAGAACAGAACGAAACTGTTCAAACTTCTTCAGAAGAGATCGCAGGTCCATCAAGTGGACACAGTGCAAAGAGAAGACCAAGTATATCACCAGTAAAACTAAGAACTAGAGAAACGTTGAACGACAGTGAAGGGCCAAGAGTGAAAGAGAAAAGAAAGGAAGTGTCTGTCGTGGTACCAACATCAAGTGAAGAAAAAGACTTGGCCAAAGAGGAAAGTACCAGTGAGACAGAATCAAAGAGAGATGCAAAATTGAAAAGGAAAAGGATACCAAACAGGAGATATTCCGGTCCAGAATGGGCATATGTAGTTAATGACGATTGGACCGACGAATTTGTATCTCTTAGCCTCGAGAACGAAGAAGAAGAGATACCAATAGAAAAGAAAAGTTTTATGGACACTATTGACTGAAAAACTGATAAATGTCATTGCTTGCTATAATCTAACGTGATACAACCAGCTGAGACATTGCTAAACCGGATGAGACATTTGCTAACTTGATAAGACTTTGATAACCTGATTGACTCTTAAACCCGATTTGAGACAACGTTGCTAACTGATAAAAGACTGAGTTATTGCCGAATTGAGACGAATGCTGCTAACCGATAAGTGACTGGGCTCCTGAAGAAAACTGTGTGAACATTGCGCTCGTTCAGCTTTGTAACTAATTGCTAAATAGTTTCTTTATAAGTGCTTCTAGCTCTCTGATTCTATACAGATCATGACTAAGTACGCTACACAAAACAGTAGAGTGAAATATTGTAAATATGCATGTATAGGCTTGATAACTGCATGTGTACTAATAATAATGGCAATAGTGCTTGCAACGCGTGGTAAGGGTGAGAATGAGAAAATTGATGCTTCTACTTCTGCTCCTGTTACTGTCACGGAACTAACCGCATTGAAAAGACTAGAATTAGATGAGAGACACTTGCATGATAAGAAGGAACTTTCGTATAATGTTTTCTATCGCCTACTAACAGAATATGTTGAGACTATGGATGCGAAAGATTGTTATGTGTGTACACAAATACCGACATCGGTAACGGAAGGGGTGACTTATCACCACATGCCTCTTACATATGGGATTACATGTAGTTTAGTAACTTCTAGATTTTATGGTCAAACTAACATACAGTATTTTTATTCAAATTATGATGTTACCTTTGCATATGTTCCTATAATAACGCAACTAAGCCAGATTGCTAAAGATTGGGATGCTAAAATAATGAGGGAATTTTTCGAGCCAATGCAACCTTTTGAAACAGCTCACGCTCATAGGGAAAACCTTACCTGCTCGCTCTCTGCAGTAGAAATAAGCTTTTTAGATCGCACATTTGATAGAAGGGCACAAATGAATGCGAAATTAGAAAAAGAGCTAAGTAAGAGGACTTTAGTAGATAATTATGCTTTTGCCGCAATAAAAACACAAGGAAAAATAGCTTTAGACGCTTGGCATGTAGGGAAATTTTGTATATATCGTGGTGAATCTTATTATGATAACATTTTCGTGGGAGCGAGTGAATGTAAACATACGTTTATCTTTAAGGCCAAATGGACATTCATGCTGAACGGACTTGACCCTGTCATACCTGGTGTATATTACATTTGTGGGCATAATGCCTATTATCGTCTTCCAAAGGGATGGTGGGGGAGATGTTATTTGGGTATAGTGTTCCCAAAGGTTTATCAACTGGATGACCTATCGGTGATTCCAAAAACGCCTGGATCTCATTGTATCCAGAAAAGAGAGACCGCAGCTGCTGTGGTAGGAGATATATTTGGAGCCATGATTCCTTCATTGGGAGTTGTGTTGAATTCCATCAAAATAAGAAAGTTGTCTACTATAGTGGATAACATGTTGACAAAGTTTTCAGGTGCTATAATCCTGATGGATGCTGAACTTGCAGCAGAAAGAGCTATGACTCTTCAAAACAGGCTTGCCCTAGACATTCTTTTAGCAAAGGATGGCGGCGTTTGCAAAATGCTTGGTGCGCGTCACTGTTGCACGTGTATACCAGACAACAGTGTGAAGATTAAAACAATGCTTGCAAATCTAACAAAAGAGAGTGCAGACTTGAAGGAACTGAAAGAACCAGGAGTTTGGGAGAAGGTTGGAAAGGGAGTTGCTTCAGTGGGAAATTGGCTTGGTGGCATTTGGAATGGAATATTACTAAAAATAATACAGGGAATACTAATAGTACTAATTTGCATCTTTGGGATTTGGGGAATAAAGAGGGGAATACTAATGATCATGGCAAGAATTAAGAGAAGGAAGGAAGAGAAAATGATGAAAAGAATGGCAGAAGAATACAAGGCAAGAACAAGGGGAACTAAAAGGCAAAGAGAACTGACAGAATTTTAATGGAATAAAATTTGTGGGAATAGTTTTGTGTGATGACAAATAGTCATCAGAGGAGGGATTGATGACGCAGAAACGAAGGTTTTACATTTATTAGCGCATAAACGTAGTGCTGCAATAATCAAGTGTGACTTTAACCGAACTAATAAAGATTGTACAGGGACAAATGTGCCCTCAGAGTAGTTTGCCAACATTTAGAAGCGTGCTTTATATGACGTGATGTATTAGAATTGTACTAATCTGACATAACCGTAAACGTGTGCCATGATTTGCTTGTTTGAAATGTTTTAACTTAGCATAACTTTAGTGGAGGCTTCGGCCTAGTTGCCTTGTCTCACGGTTTAGATGCTCGTGTTTTTCTAATGTGCTAATAAAACGTGTATTCTTGCTTGAAGCTGTACTTTTCCAGTAAGATCGGTTCACATGCTTATCTTTAAGGTTTCGTGCCAGCCTGGCATCTTCTTCTTTGCTCCAAGGTCAATCTGCAGGTGCAGACAATGGAAGCTCTGAAAGTGAGTTAATTGGTAAAATATGTTGCAACTTACGTTCCCGACTCCAAGGATAATGTATGCCTAGGTAGAAGCTTGTAAATTGTTGTTTTTGATTGGACAATTTGAAGCCAACCTATGAACCCTCCAATGGAAGACCCTACTGGATTTGAACTGTTGTTTATTTAAACCTGGTGCATAAGAAGAAAGGAGCCATTACCCGCCATTTGCAGGACATTGCAGCCATTATGGCCCATCTTGCCGACCTCGTCATTTTGCCATCTTCTACGATGCCAATTGATGTTCGACGCCATTTTGAATGAGACTTTGATGCTTTCTCTAATCGAGAGAAAGAGACTTTAAGTAATTCTCGCTCTAGAGACTTTAACTTTGATTTGCCCCTTTGCATAAAGTAGTAGTTTTGTCCTTTTATCTTGCCGCTGTGAGGCAATTGCCCCGTCCACCCTGCCCCCTTTGCCCCGTCCCATGCTGATCGAAACCGGTACCTGTGAGATGAAGACTTCCTTGAATGCTGATTGAATTTGGTAAATATGAAAGGAAAATGTACAATTGCATTGTGTTTCTTTTTAGGTAACCAACTGCTGATTTTTAGAGCCCTAGTTAGGAGTTTTCCAAATCAATGTTGCTAAATTGTTTTTTGCATGAAGTCCCACATGCAGATGCTAATTTGAGGTTAGATGAGGATTCATTTGTTGCACGATGCAATTTGAGACCTTGTTATGCTGACTAATGTATGCAATTAGCCCATTACAGATTATAGTTTTAGTGGTTTGCGTTGCTATTATCGAATGCATTGTTATTCAAATGCTGCATAGATTGCATCTTTTTCGCCGTTATGGACAGCTATTAATGTTCATTTACATATATCATTTGGTGTTGATACATTTATATCTGCTAGCTTTGTTAATATAGGGAAATAAATTCATTAACTTTGAATGAACTGGTGTGGTTATTCATGGCCGAAAGGTCATGGTTCGCCGAAATGTTTTCTGGATTAATTGTGAAGTGTTATGTTGATCAGGGCATTGCTTATGTTCGTTATTGATTATTGATTTGATTAAATTGACTAATCTCGGGTGAAGAGAGCCCCACTTGGTCAAAAGATTCATCGACCCAAGAGCGTCCAAATACAGGTAATTTATTAGGACGTAACGCTCTATCACATGTACACAGCGTATGCTACCACACCACATGGAAAAATCATGTTTCGTTTCAGTAAACATTCTGGGCTTCTTCAATGAATAAACAGACTGATGCACGACCACGGTCAAATGTACGGGAAGTGGTGTACTGCTGCAGTTAAATAGTCACAAATCAGAGAGAGGCTGTACAGCCTGACAACCAGGTGAGCTGCCCGAAACGTCTGTCTCCTGAACCCCACCCTGCCCTCTGCACCCTTCTTTGCTCCCCATTCCCCTTCGGCTAGAGCGTGGGTGAATGTCAGAGAAGCAAGCCACTGCTCTTCTCTGCGGTGCACCGCATGTCATATTGTTCTCTCAGTGATGCAGTGAGTGCAGTTTGCATACTGCTTGTTTACCGAAAATACCCACGTGTCATGAAATAGCTTCAAGAAGCTCTTAATCGGCTCCTTTCAAACACGGTTAACCTGAACATGATCCTTTGCTACACGGGCGGGTGCAGCGGCCCAGAAAATGGAAAAATACAGTTTACTTGAGGCAAGCTCAGGCTGGATAAGTGGCAGCAGAGATAATCTGTTCACCTCCTAAGGGTGCAGTGTTTATGCAACTGGGTCTCCTGGCACTGCTCCAGCCAAAGAGAAATGCAATACTAAAGCAACATCAAACAAAACAAGCATTGGGAAATTCAATAGGTTTTTCTTTGTTCACCCCTTGGCTTTGCTTTTGTGGATGATGTGGGTGAAGAGGAAGCAACTGGGGAGTGGGGTGTATTAAAGGTGGTGGAAGCAGCATACGAGAGTGAGCAAGAAAATACTCCCAGGAAGTGTCTAATGGAAAAGAAAAAGTGGTGGTTTAAATGTGATTAGTGGAAGGGTACAATACAGATAATCAAAAGAAAAGTAAACACGCTCTGATCCAGATGAAGGAGAAACACAAGAAGAGGAAGGCAATCAGTTGAATAAGAAGCAAGCTAACAAGAGGGACAATAAAACCAACACGAGAGTAAACAATGGTTGGCATCTAAGCCCATTGAATGTTTGTTGGTAAGTCCTCAACAGCCTTTCTCCAGTAAACAGCTCAAAGCTATCAGGTAGACGAGACGTATAGACAAGTTATTTGTAATCATGAGTTTATTCACAGGATCAGGCAAAATGTGGTGATGAACAATCTGAATATATGTTAAGATGTCTTGACTGTAACAATAGCAATATGCTTTCATTTAGTAACAAATATATCCATCTTCATATTTACTCTTCTAACCATCAATCTAACGTTCAACAAGTTGTTGAACCATTTATCAGATGTTGCATGCTACGTACGTTCTATTCGGAGGCCCCGCAATATTGCTGTTTGAAACCAAGACTCAAACTGTGTTCCTGCATGTTCTTTCCTCCATCTCTAGCAGTGATATACCTCTTAACACTGCCTAACACTCTACTCCAAAATTTTAAGATCACATGATGAGCAACTGCTGGTCCTAGGTGACTTCTATTTGCCAGCCTCTGCACACAGGTTGGGACTAGGAGCCAAAGCCAGCCCATATAAAATCTTTTATCCCTATTCTGAACTGAATCAGTCATATGTGGGCATTAATAAGTCTGGCATTATCCGTAGGGACTTGCAGTGGATTCCGTGAAATAATATATATATATAAAAAAAATGGGCTCAAATTCAAAAGAGTGCAGAATATTTCAAATGTGCGGGTAAAAAGCCACATAAAATACTGGCACTTTTGGAGAGGAAAGAATTACCTGCAATAGTACCTGATACAAATATTCTTCCAAAGTAAGAAAATAAGTAGGTATTTAATCAAATTTTGAGAGTCAGTAAACACCTGGATTCACTTTCAGAACATTTGTTTGACAGTTGATAGTGTCAATTTGAAAAAATGCGCCCCACTAAATAAATGCTTATGTAAATCCTAAGTCCATAAAAATAAAACCTGCTGTAAATTCGGTCTCAGGACACAATGCCCATCACTATCCCTCTGCTAATTAGTGATTTAGCCAATATTTAGAACTCCTCCCGGAACCGAGCTTGCTACTGAAACTTAAATGGGGAGGTTTTGCCCATTGTGCCCTTGGGCCTCCACCAGTTCACTTTTTGTAAGTTTGTTCACAATGCCTGGACATTGGTTTAGGAAGGTAGTATAGGTGCTGATAACAGTCTGCCATTGTGACATCAGGAACTGATAACGCGTCCCAATCTAAATAATTTATTCACTCTGGGACTCGTTTTTGGCCGATTAATCTTTTGACCCTGATTGAAGTCTCCTTAAGACGAGATATCTAATCAACATGTCAATCAATAAGTCAGTAACCTTATCAATATTCACAATAGCAAGTCAATCAAAGTAATCAATGGCAACAATAAGACTCGGAAACTACCATGACCTTTCAGCCATGATTAACCACACAAAAATGTGTAAGATTTATGATATTTATTCCCTATTGATTACAATTCTACCAGCAAGTTTATTAGTCTCAAAACCAGATTACACATCAACATTGTCATAATATGGCAACTCGAACATTAGAACATAGCACAACGTCAACATGGATTAACTTTAGCAGAGTATCATTAGCGCATTATTCAACAAAGCATGGATTCAGTCATTTGTCTGCTTGCGTCCGTTTAGTGACCCCCTCGAATCAGCATTAGCATGTTGGACTTCATACAAAACAATTTTAGCAACATCAGTTTAGAAAACATCTACCTATGGTCTCTATCAAAAGAAGCAGTTGGTACCTAGAAAGAAAAGGCAAACAAACAATACAATTTAATCATCATATAGTTACCCTCCGTAATGGGTCAGTATACAGAGCCGGTCTCCGTCCTCAGGACATCAGTTGATTCGCCATCAGCCAGGAAACACAGCAAAGTTCAGTAAGACCGGGCAAAAGGGAATACCTCCCTCATAAGGCGGAAAAGTATGAATCGTGCAAGGCAAAGCAAGTAAGGATGGTTTGCAAAGTTCAAACAGCAAAGTCTTTGGGCAGAGTAACAAAGTGGCTGGGCAATAGCAAAAGGCACGCAATGGCTTGTAATGGCATATAATGGCATGTAATGGCTGATTTCTCCTCGTGTCCAAGAATTTTATATCGATCTTGTTGTACAGTCCCCTAACTTCCAATTGGGCACGTGTTTGGCACACCATCATCTCCATCCAATGCTTTACTTGTTGTCTCATAACGATTGTCACCCCATAACAGTTCTCACGTAGTTTATTGGCTCCTGTAATTGACGTCTCCAACGGGTAAAATGTCAGGTGAGGAATAAATGACATTTGTTACTCAAGTCAGTAGTCCCATTGTCTTCCCTAGTCTAAATGACCTTGTAACTGTTGTGAATTACACTGTTGCGCTCCACAAGAATGTCTCCTTGAGCAAGTCGGGTTCTCATGAGAAGATTTACTACGGTTACACACACATCTCTAACTCCTGGAAAAGTACAGCTTCATGACCTTCAGCAAGTCAGCACACTGCACGTTAGAAAAACACATTTAATATGAAACCGGGCAGCTAGGCCCCGACTCATGCTAACTAAGGCCTAGTGAATAATTAGCAAACCTTAACATATAACTCTTAATACGAATACAAAATCATACATTAGTACATTAATGTTTCATTATTAGTCAGTTTAATTAATCATCGTATACATTGGTGGCCACCCCATGTGGGCACATTTCATACACACGTGTTAACGTTTACATTTTCTATGCGGTTTCACTAAGCATTATATTGCAAGCTTCTCATGTTAATTATTAGATTTTAATCACACTCCATAAATCCCTCCTCTGATGACTCTTGTCATCACACAAATCCTTTTCCCTTCACAACCATTCACTTTCTCAGTTCCCTAATTATTTTACTAATTTTACATGATAACCATAGTCCAAGTAAACAAGCCCCCTATTATTTTTGCAAGTATCCCATGCCAAATATTACTAAACCAACTTCCCACTTTGGCAAGTCCCTTTCCAACCTTTTCCCAAACTCCAGGTTCCTTCAGTTCCTTCAAATCAGCACTATCTCTTGTTAGGTTAGTAAGCATACTTCTAATCTTATTACTGTTATCTGGAAAATAAGCACAACAGTGGCGCTCATTAAGCATCCTACAGACTCTGCCACTTTTCGCTAAAAGAATGTCTAAAGCAAGCCCGTTTTGAAGAGTCATAGCCCTCTCCGCAGCAAGTTCAGTATCCATCAGGAGTATGGCCCCTGTGAAGTTTGTCAGCATGTTATCCACAATAGTAGACAACTTTTGAATCTTTATGGAATTCAAAATAACTCCCACTGAAGGAATTATTGCTCCAAATATATCACCCACGACAGCAGCCGATGTCTCTCTTTTCTGTCTAGTATGATGTAATTCAGACAATTTAGGAAACTTCCTTAAGTCGTCAAATTGGTAAATCTTTGCAAAAAATATTCCCAAATAACATGTCCCATACCATCCCTTTGGAAGACGGTAATAAGCATTAAGTCCACATATGTAATAGATCCCCGGAATCGCTGGATCCTGTCCATTTAACATGAACGTCCACTTACTCTGAAACAAAAACACGTCTGCACTCACTCGTTCCCACAAATAAAGTGTCATGGTCAGATTTTGGCCTATATATACAAAGCTTTCCTACATGTAGTGCATCTATAGCTAATTTGCCTTGTGTCTTTATTGCACTATAAGCATAATCATTTGCAAACGTTAGTTTCTCTAATCCATTTGTTAGCTTTTCTTTTAACGCTTTTCTTCTATCATCAGTGTGATCTGAAAACTCTTCTCTACAGGTGTTAGTAAGCAGGTTAGATTACTGTAATGCGCATAAGCTGTACCAAATGTCAGTGTAGGCTCAAAGAAACCCCTAACTATTTTTATGCTATGATCTCCAGGTATCTTACTCAAATATTCATTTATAGGTGCAAAAGAAAACACTACATCTAGATTAGAATAGAAGTACTGAATATATTCTTGATCATAAAGCCTTGTTAATAGCAAACTACAACTTATCCCGTAAGTTAGCAGCAAACTATGATAAGTAACCCCTTCTTGTACTGATGAAGGAATTTTCGTGCACACAACAATTCTTCGCATCCATTGTTTCAACATACTCATTCAACAAGCGATAGAAGACATTAGTAGATAGTTACCCTTTTGTGTTACTTCCCTCATGCAAATATTTTGTATCTTGCTCAAATCTCTCCCATGGAGTTAGTGTAGCAGTCTCAGGAATTGAAGCATTGTTAATCTCACTCTTATCCACCAATGGCATTCCCACAATCACAGCTATGATTAATATCACACAACAACACCCAAAATAATACTCAACCATCCATGAATCCTACTCCTATTATTGTCATCTCTAAGGGTAATCATGATCTGTAAAGAATCAGAAAGCAAAACAATATAAAGGCAAACAATCAACGGAGGAAGGTCTAAAGCACTTCTTTTTTTTTTTTTTTTCTTAAGCAAAGTCTTTCTTTAGCAAGTATTTACAGCGTTTCACTCACTCCCAGGATCCTTGTCAAATCAGGTTAGCAGCTTGTCAAAATCTGTTTTTCAAAAGTCAATTCAGGTTAACAGTGTCGCATCCGGTAATTTATCAGTCTCTTTTTCTCTCAGCTTTCCAGCTTTACTTCAAATTTAACACAATCTCTCTTCTCTGTGGTCGAATTCAGGTTCTGTAGTATTGACCTGGAATCTCTCGATCAAGACAAAATGCCAAGAATTCTAGTTGCTACTCAGGTGATGTTGGGTACGCCCATTCAGGACCTGTTTGCAATTCTCTTTCTTTTCAGCTTGTGATCCCCCTGCAATTCTCCTTCACTCAGATCCTCCCTCCTTGTGGTATCAACTTCTTCTGCTATTGTTTCATCTACTACCACTTTCTCTTTTGCAGCTTGTGGCTCTGGCCATTTATCTCCTTTCAGTGTCCTTTTACTGTTCGGCTTCTCAGGTTGCTGGTCAATACCCTCCTCTTGTGCTATGGTGTTTTCTCTTGATGGCTCTGCAAGTGGCTCAAGAGGAGTCCGAACACTCTGACTTCCTTCTGTTTCGCCTCCTTCGCCTTCCGGGTCTGTCAGGGGCTCAACTTCAAACCTTTATCCGTCTACTTCTGGGAGAACCTCTCTTTGCGTCGGTCCTCCTGGTGCCTCAGTTGAGATAGGCTCACCGTCACCCCTCTGGATCTGGTTTGCAGTTTGAGTGACCAGACTATCCTCAACAGGCTCTCCTGCAGTCTCCGTTCCCCTTTGATTACTCTCCGGCCCTGAGACTTCCTTTTCTGTAGCTGTTAATTTTGACAACTCAAGTTCCTCATCAGTTGGACTCGTCACCTTCTTTGTGTGACTGGCATGGATCCAATTTGGAACTCCTGCACATTTCACAGCAGTAGTAGTTGTCAGTATTATCACTTGATACGGCCCCTGCCAACGTGGCTCCAAACACAACTTCCTCACATGTTTTTTTACAACAACCCAGTCACCGGCTTTAAGATTGTGACCTGGATCAGTTATCGGTGGCAATGTGGTGGCTTCCACCTGGTGAGAGAAAGAGCGGACCACATCAGCCAGACCCTTGCAGTAGTCCAACACCATATCATCCGTGATATTCACAAGAGCATTTGCAGGCACTGCGGGCAATCTCATAGCTCGGCCCATGAGAATTTTGTGAGGAGACAGTCCTGTTTTCTTGTTAGGTGTATTTCTCATTGACATCAGCACTAATGGCAACGCATCAGGCCATTTCAAATTTGTAGCTGCACATATTTTCGCCATTCTCGACTTCAAGGTACCATTCATCTGTTGCACTAGTCCTGATGCTTCAGGGCGGTAGCTACAATGCAACTTCTGTTCAATGTTCAGTGCAGCACACAAGAGCTTAACCACCTCGTTGTTGAAGTGACTTCCCCTATCTGATTCTAAAGAGACCGGAAACCTGAAACGTGATATCAATTCCCTTAGCAACAACTTCGCTACTGTGAGACAGTCATTCCTATGTGTAGGGTAAGCTTCAATCCAGTGACTATAGATACACACAATCACCAAAACGTACCTCAAACCTCCACATACAGGCATCTCAATAAAATCCATCTGCATCCTGCTAAATGGACCTCCTGCTCTCCCAATGTGGCTCAAATTCACCACGGTCCCTTTCCCCGCATTCATCTGCTGACAGATGATGCACCTGTGACAAATCACTTCTGCGGCTTGCCTGAACTTCGGGTTAAACCAGTCAATTTTGAACAACCTAATCATTGCGTCTCTTCCAATATGTGATTGGCCATGGTAAAACCTCACAAACTGTGACAAAAGACTGTTTGGCAAAATCATTTTCCCCTCATCTGAAACCCACAGATCATCAGTTCTTTGTACACATTGCAATTTAAGCCAAGATCTTTTCTCTTCTTTGCTGGCACGTCGCTGCAACAATTTTAACTCTTCCATTGTGTCAACCACTCTCAATGCATAACCTGTGCATGTCTCATTTTCAGTTTCCGATAACAATTCCCACTGATCCTTGAACAACATACAGTTCGATGCACAAAACCTTGCGACTTGATCTGCATATCTGTTTTTCCATTGACACAAAGTCTTGCGACTTCACATGAGCATTGCATTTCACCACGGCAATTTCATGAGGTAACTGAATCGCGTACAACAATTCCTTAATTTTCTCACCATTTTTCACTGGAGAACCAGAAGAGGTCAGAAACCCCTCTGGGACCACAACTGGCCAAAATCATGGGCAATTCCAAATCCTTATCTGCTATCAGTATGGATAGTCACTTTTAGGTTCTCAGCTGCATGGCATGCCCTAGTAAGAGCAATTAATTCAGCCACTTGAGCAGAATACACTTGTTCGAGCCAAGATGCTTCCAGGATACCGGTGATTGTACACACAGTCTCCGGCTCTCAGTACTCCAACTGAGTCTCTTAGACAAGAGCCATCAACAAAGATAATGCAATCATTTTCCTCCAATTGGGTATCTTTAATATCAGGTCTAGGTTTGGTGCACAGTTCAGTTACCTCAAGACAATCATGTTCTACTTCCTCAGCGTCATCAATATCTGTATTCTCATTGGGAAGCAAAGTTTCCGGGTTTTACACAGTACATCTTTTCAAAGACACATTAGGTGACCCCAATATAATTGTTTCATACTTGGTCAGGCAGACATTGGTCATATGCTGCGTTTAGTCCGGGTGAGTAGTATTTCAACTGAATGTGGGACCATTACTGTTAAAGGATGTCCCATCACTATGCCTTCACACTGTGTAAGGCTTTGACCAACTGCTGCAACTGCACGCAAACAACCCGGTAAGGCTGCTGCAACTGGGTCTAAAGTAGCTGAAAAATACACTACTGGGCGGTTTGCACCTCCATGGAGCTGTGTCAAGACAGACAGAGAACAAGCATCACATTCATGACAAAACAGTATAAAAGGCTTTTGTGTAGTCAGGCATACCTAAAGCTGGAGCCCTGCACATGCTCTCTCTCAGTTCCATGAATGCCTTCATTTCTTTCTCGGACATAGTCAGGGTACACAGGGACATTCTTAATCTCCTTGACAGTCAACCTTACCAAAGGCTTGGAGATAATCGAGAAGTTGGGAATCCACTGACAACAGTAACCCACCATTCCCAAAAATATCCTCACGTCTCTCTTGGATGTCAGGGGATTCATCTGCAATATGGCTGTCACTCTTTCTTTAGAGATTTTCCTCGACCCTTTCTCAATTAGATGGCCTAAGTACTTCACTTCTTTCTGACAATACTGCAGCTTCTTTGGGGAAACTTTATGTCAGTTCTTTCCCAAATGATTCAGTAAGGCAATTGTGTCATACCTGCAGTCATCTTTCGTTTTGGACGCAATTAATAAGTCATCAATGTACTGCACTAAAGTCAAATTAAAAGGCAGTTCTAATGATTCCAAATCCTTCTTCAATATCTGATTGAAGATGGAAGGCAATTCTGAAAACCCTTGAGGAATTCGACACCAACTGTAAACCTTGTTTAAGAATTTGAAACTGAAGAGAAATTGGCTATCCTAATGAAGAGGCACCGAAAAGAATGCTTGTGACAGGTCCACAACCGTGAACCACCCTGCATCACATGGAACCTGAAACATGATCACGGCTGGATTTGGCACTATGGGGCAACATTTTAACACTATCTCATTAATTTTTCTCAGGTCCTGGACAATTCGAACGTTCCCACAAGGCTTTCTCAGTCCCATTATTGGTGAATTACATGGGCTGCTCAAAACTTCTTTCAAGGCCCCTTGCTTCACAAAGTCTGCAATTATCTGTGTCACCTGTATAAGGACGTCTTGTGCCATGTGGTCCTGCGGTACCTGGGGAAACACGGCATTTGGCTTCACATCTACTTTGACTGGTTCTACTCCTTTTATCAGTCCCACTTCTTTTCCTGTCAAGTCCCACACCTTCTCTGTCACTGTTCCCTGTAATTCGGTTGGCAAATCGGTCACTGTGAACATCGGGAAGAAGCTTATCAAAGGGTATTCCTCATCTGTGGTCTCCGTCTCTGAGATCTGACCATCATCCCCCTCGTCATCACTGTTTGTCTGCACCTCAATCCCTTCATTGGAACGGGTGATCGAACACCTCGTTTTACACAGCAAGTCTCTTCCCAGTAGGGATACAGGACTTGAATCACAGACTACAAACTTATGTAATCCCTGGAAGGTACCAATCTCAACTTGGACCGGATCTGTAATCGGATTTGTCAGGAGCTGATTTGCTACTCCTACCACCCTTATGGTACGCCCCGAAAGCAGCAATTTCGGAACCTCTGCACTTCTGACTGTAGAGCGTGTAGCTCCTGTGTCAACCAGGAACGAAACCTTGTGACCCATCACGTTCCCCTGCACATAAGGTCCCCTCTGATCTACTTCTAGGGACGATGCAAGCCTGCACTCTTCACTATCTGAACAATCATCCGACCATTCATCGTTTATTCCATTCTCAACACGCAATGGGAACTTTTGTACTGTATTATTTTGACTCATTGTTTGGCCTGTGACCTGTTGAGGAAGCATCACCTGTTGCTGTCCCATCGGAGCTAAAGGCAACTGCATTTGCTGTCTAGGTACCATGGGAATCTGCTGTTGTATTTGCTGCAACTGTGCTTGTTGCATTTGTGACATTTGCATTTGTTGCATAGGCTGGAGACCCTGCATCTGAACCATATTATACTGGAAGTTCGGATTTTACCCCCTCATTCTTGGACCCCTCGCATTCTGAAATGGACAGACATCATTGCTTTGCTGAACAACACCATCCTGCACCATCATTGGGAACTCCCGCTTCCACTGTCCCACGCCCCCGCACGCATGGCATGGTAACATCTTTTTCATCCCTTGTACATAATTTTGAACCACAACTGTATTTAAGTCTGGACCACGGTTCAAAAAACCTCCCCGACCTCAGCCTCTTTGTTGCGTCTGAAACATTGAGGGGGTCATTCTGACCTCGGCGGTAAAAGGCCCTTACCGCCGGTCAGAAGACCGCCATAACACCGCCGCGGTCACGGTTAACCGCCACGGTCATTCTGACCCACAACGGCCAAACCTCCAAAAATCCGTCCTCCACTGCAGCCCGCCACATCAGCGGGCAGCGAGAAACTGGAGATGACCAAACCTCCACCGTCACGCCAACAGAAATACGCCCATGCCATTACGACCCACGAATCCACACGGCGGTCATTCAAACGCGGTATTCCATTGGCGCTACACACCGCTGCGGTCAGAATACACACACAGCACCAAAACACAGCCACATTGGACAATTTGAAATACACACACCTGATACACATACACACACCACTCCCACACAATCAACCAACTATAAAACACACACCCACATCACCCACAAACCCCTGCGACCATAATTACTGAGAGAAGGAGAGAGAGACACAGCAGACAATCCATAGCAAGACACACTGAGGCACACTACACCATCACACACACCACATAGTAGCACAAAGCACCACTCACCAACATACTTATCATCACATACACCACCCCACACCTCACCCACACCACCCCATGGCACCCCAAAGGCACCCACGCTTTTCGGACCAAGAACTCCGGGTCATGGTGGAGGAAATCCTAAGAGTGGAACCCCAGCTCTTCGGCTCGCAGGTGCAGCACACCAGTATAGCTAGGAAGGCGGAGCTATGGCAGCGGATCGTGGACAGGGTCAACGCGGTGGGACAGCATCCCAGGAATAGGGAGGACATCCGCAAAAGATGGAACGACCTACGGGGGAAGGTCCGATCGATGGTCTCCAGGCACAACATCGCGGTCCAGAAGACTGGCGGCGGACCCCCACCCACCCCTCCCGAATTCACATCGTGGGAGCAAGAGGTCTTGAACATCCTGCATCCTCAGGGCCTCGCAGGAGTAGCCGGAGGAATGGACTCTGGTAAGTCCAATCTCAACTACTATATCCCCCCCACCCCACCAGCATGCCAACCCACACCCCCACCCTCACCCCCAACCCCCCAGCACACATCCTCCCTGACAATGTCTCACCAGCACAACCCACCCATCCCAACACCAACTCCTGCATGCCAACACAAATCATGGGCACCCATCACCTAAGCATGACCACTGCACTAACCCCCCCCCCCCCCCCACTAACTACCCTCACAACACCTCCCTCAAGGGAATGCCTGCACTGGGGGACAAGGGCACCCATAACACGCACGCTATTGCACACACAGAAACAATAACCAAACTCTCTTACCCCATGCAGGACCCGAACGACAACACACCAGCCAGGAGGGTCCAGAAGTGTCCATCCCACCACCGGAACAGGCCCACACTGAGGATAGCAGCTCTGTCGACAGTGAACCTGATGACCAGCCCGGACCATCGGGGACCTCTGGGTAGTCGGTTCCCCTCAGGCAGCCACAGGCCACACCAGACCCGACCCCCTCTGCCAACACCAGCACAGCTCCCAACCAGCGGGCCCATGCCTCTGTCTCTAGGACAGCTCAATCAGCGGTGTGTCTGCCACTACAGGGCACCCAGGCTAACCCAACACCCCAACAACAACAGGGACCTTGGGGCAGTGGTAGCGGGCACACCGTCCAGGGGACAGAGGCCGGGGGAAACCGGGCAGCTCGGAGGGCTGCTGTGCGACAAGGGGGGGAGGAGAGGCCCAGGGAACCCACTCTCCAAGAGGCCCTCACCACCCTCATGGGGGCATACCACCACTCCCAAGAAATGATGGCGACGGTACTGGCCAGGTTCACAGAGATCCAGGCACAGCAGGAGGAACGCTACATGGGGTTCAGGGAGGAGCTGAGAATCATCGGGACCGCAATGGGGACCATCGTCCTGGCCCTCCACAGGATAGAGGACGCGTTGCGGGACCATGGTGCACCACACAGGGCCCCTGTCACTAGCCCGGACCAGGAACAGCCTACCACCTCCACCGGCGCTAGTGGACAGGAGGTCCCAACACCTCGACAGCCCCCCAGAACCCCACCTCCTGCTGAAGAACAACCACCCCGTAAGAGGAGCCTGAGACCCAAAAAAAAGACAGAGTAGGATGTCAAGACCCCCGCCAGCAGGACATACCCCCTCAAGTCTTCCCACTGTCCCACATTGCCACCCTGTCCAACCATGAACTGCCTATGCTCCATCCTTCCACAGGCAAAAGGACAATGCACCTGTGAGACTGAGAACTGGACTCTGCCATGGATATTCCTCCACCCCCACCCATCACCCTTAGAATCACATGTACCGATATCTAGCACTGTAAATAAATCACATTTTGCACACAAATCTGTTTTGAGTCATGCTGTATTATTAACAAATTTATTACATATTACTGTTCAATTTCTGTTCTGTCAATTAGTCATGACAACATACCAATGTCAATACGCTGTATTTCATGGGCGAACCAAGCAGAAGTCAGGTACTGAGTCAGACAGCACTGAGAAGGGAAGGGAAAGGCAAAAATTAATGAAAAACATCTGTGGGGAACTACAGAAAGTACAGATGCAGGAGGCTATAAGCAATTGTGAAATGGCGTGGGTGATTCTTACCTGTGTGTTACTGGAAATACTGTTGTATCACTCTGTCCCTATTGTCTGTGTCGTCCTCAGAGTCTTCCTCCTCTTCACTCTCCACGGCTTCTACAACACCACCATCTGGACCATCCTCCTGCAGGAAAGGCACCTGGCGTCGCAAAGCCAGGTTGTGGAGCATTCAGCACGCCACGATGATATGGCACACCTTCTTTGGTGAGTACATTAGGGATCCACCTGTCATATGCAGGCACCTAAACCTGGCCTTCAGGAGCCCAAAGGTTCGCTCAATCACCCTCCTAGTACGCCCATGGGCCTCATTGTACCGTTCCTCTGCCCTGGTCCTGGGATTCCTCACTGGGGTCAATAGCCACGGCAGGTTGGGGTAACCAGAGTCACCTATTAGCCACACACGCTGTCTCTGTAGCTGTTCCATCACATAGGGAATGCTGCTATTTCGCATAACATACGCGTCATGCACTGAACCTGGGAACTTGGCATTTACATGGGAGATGTACTGGTCAGCCAAACAGACCACCTGGATATTCATTGAATGGTAATTCTTCCTGTTCCTGTACACCTGTTCATCGTCATTTGGGGGGACTAAAGCCACATGGGTCCCATCAATTGCACCAATGATGTTGGGGATGTGTCCAAGGGCATAGAAATCAGCTTTCACTGTAGGCAAATCACCCTCCTCTGGGAAAATGATGTAGCTCCGCATGAGTTTCATCAGGGCAGACAACACTCTGGATAAGATCTTGGAAAACATAGGCTGAGACATCCCAGATGACATGGCCACTGTTGTCTGGAATGAGCCAGTTGCAAAGAAATGGAGGACAGACAGAACCTGCACTAGAGGGGGAATTCCTGTGGGTTGGCGGATGGGGGACATCAGGGCTGGCTCCAGCTGGGCACACAGTTCATGGATGGAGGCTCGGTCAAGTCGGTATCGTAGTATTATGTTGCGTTCTTCCATTGTGGACAGGTCCACCAGCGGCCGGTACACGCGAGGATTCCTCCTTCTCATCGCTAGTCCCAGCGGACGGTGCCTAGGAAGGAGAATATGGAGTACAGAGTCAATCCACTCACAGGTACGTACAACACAGCTTGCACAGTACAGGTAAATGTATGGTTTGATATGTTTGTATGTGTGCCATTGCAAGGCCTAGGCCTGTGTGACGCATTAGAAATTAAGCCATGTGGGCCCTTGAAATGGCCGATGCCTGACCTGTGAAGTGGGACAATGGGATGTGAGGTCACTGCGCTGGCGGGGCACACCGTGGCGGTAGGCGGTCGAAGACCGCTGTGCGAAGACACATTGGTTAACATTGAAGCCTATGGGTTTCAGGAGCCAATGACGATGTGCGCCGGCGGTCGCGGGACGCACCGCCGCGGTACGCACCGCTGCGGGCGTGACCGCCATTTTCTATCTGCTCAATCATTCGAGACCTGATCATCCACAGGAGAGGACCTATACTGCAAGTGCTGCTGTGAACTCGGTCTGGAAGTGACAATGGCTGCTGCTACTGGTGAAAGGGCCCCCGCCTTCAGTTCAGAAGAGTTGGAGAAGCTTGTGGACGGGGTCCTCCCCCAGTATGCGCTACTCTACGGTCCTCCAGACCAACAGGTGAGTACACTCAGTGCACATTGAATGGGTTATGCCTGTGTGGAGGGGGGGGGATGTAAGTTGGTGGGGTGTGGAGGGAATGAGGAGTGCAACGCACGACAGATGAGAGAATGGGAATCATGACAAGGTTGGGGAGGGGGGGGCATGTACTCCAAACATGCAGATATGTGACGGTTTCTCTTTCCCACCCTGTACATGTCAAACAGGTGAGCGCCCACCAGAAAATCGATATTTGGCGTGCCATCGCCAAGGAAGTCCGGAACTTGGGGGTCTACAACAGACGGGGCACCCACTGCCGCAAGAGGTGGGAAGACATCCGCCGCGGAACGAGGAAGACCGCAGAAACACTGCTGGGGATGGCCTCCCGACCTAGGAGGGGTGCCAGTCGCACCATGACCCCCCTGATGTCCCGGATCCTGGCGGTGGCCTACCCTAATTTGGATGGGCGCTTGAGGACAGCACAGCAGACACAAGGGGGTGAGTATCCGCACATTCTCCTATCTGTATGCGCATTGGAGGCGTCTGGGTGGGGGAGGAGGGCTGTGGGTGACATTAGGCCAGGGCGCTCTCTGTAGTGTAGTCCGCTCCCTTAGGCATGGCCCTGTGCCCCCGCCCCCCACCTCTGTAGGGTGCCAAGTGCAGCTACCCATGCTCCAGCATCACACATGTGCGCATGTGTTGTCCCTAGACCTGTTTGCCTAGTCAGAAGTACTGAGTAGTGTACCCCAAGTTCGCGACTTAGTGCACGAGGCACCTGTGTCTGTCCTCTCCGCAAAGGGTATTGCTAAGGCATGCACTCAACTTTGTTTCATTTTTCCCCCACCCTAAATCTTTGTCTTCTTGTGTTTTAGCATCATCAGGCGGAGGAGATTTGGCGTCGGAGCAGGAGGGAGCTGCAGGTCACCAGGCCCCGGTGGGCACTGACACAGACACCGAGGGCACCAGTGATCCGGAGGGCGAGGGGAGCACCACAACGGGGGCCGGTGGAGACACCAGCGACACGGACACGTCCTCGTTTGGGAGCTCCCTAGCGGTGGCGGCACCATCTGTGCCCCCCGCAACAACAGGTACAGCCGCCACCCAGCGCACCAGCACCGCCCTCCCAGCAGCCCCTCAGTCTTCACTCCGTGGCCGCTCGGCCAGGAAGGCGCGCGTCTCCTTCGCCCCAGGCACCTCAGCCCCTGCCTCTGTTACCCCTGCTGCCCTCAGTGCGGAGCTCATTGACCTGGTGAGGACGGTCATTGTTGGGCAGACTACCCTTCTGAATGCCATCCAGGGGGTGGAAAGGGAGGTGCATCGGAGCAATGCCTACCTGGAGGGCATTCATTCGGGTCAGGCTGCCCATCAACGAGCGTTCACTGCTCTGGCCTCAGCACTGACGGCAGCCATTGTCCCTGTCTCCAGTCTCCCTCTTCTATCTGCCTCCACCCTTTCTCTATCTCCTGTACCTCAACCTATCCCATCCACACCATCAGACCAGCCTGCACACACCTCAACACCCAAGGCCAGCTCATCCAAACATAAGCACCACAGAAAACACAAGCATTCACCCAAGCAACACACAGATGCAGACACTACCACCTCTGTGTCCCCGTCCTCCTCGTCTCCCTCCTCCCTCCCTGTGACGTCTACACTCACACCTGCATGCACCCCAACATCAGCCAGTTCTTCCACCACCAGCAAACCCTCCACTACAGTCCGCACACCTGCAGTCACCACCCCCACTGGCATATACACGTCCCCTGTGTCCTCTCCCACTGTGTCTGTCACCCCCTCTTCCAAGACACATAAACGCAGGCAGACACCCAAACAACAGCCAACCACCTCACCACAGCCTACGTCCCAGTCACCTGCACCCAAGGACAGCACACCTGGCTCTCATACAACCACATCCTCTTCCTCCACTTCTCTCACCACTACTCCTACCCCTTACCTTGGTCCCAAGAAAAATTACCTCTCCAGTTTTGACCTCTTTCCCTCCCCCGACCCACCCCCTCCAACTGGGAAAAGTCCCAAGGGCACCTCAGCCACCACCAGCCCAACTTCTACAGTGCAAGTGGTGCATGGCATGTGGAGTCCACCCTTTGGCGGCAGTAACACTTCGGTGAGCAGCAAGGGGACAGCCAGCCCCCCCCCCAGGCAAGAGGACCCGGAAATTGAAGGGCCGCCGTGAGCGGACAGAGACGGCTGCCCCCAAGGAGGTGACTCCGGCCACTTCACCGGCCACAGCAGCCAGGGAAGGCAAGGGCCCGAGAGCCCCATCTAAGGAGCGGAAGGACAGCAGGGCGGAGAGGACAACCACCAGGAGCGCGAAGCAGGAGGGCCCAACAAGCCCCATCCCGGCTGCAAGGGACGACACCAAAGGGCCCAGGACTCACTCCCCGAAGGGGCCTGACACAGCACGGTCGGAGGGCGAGTGAGCAGGGTGTCCAGGCCAGGTATGACTCCCTTGACATACTGCAAGAGCACCGCTGAACAGTGCCCCGCCGTGAAGACAGGTACCGCTGAACAGGGCCCCGCCGTGAAGACAGGTACCGCTGAACAGGGCCCCGCCGTGCAGAAGAGCACCGCTGAACAGGGCCCCGCCGTGAAGACAGGTACCGCTGAACAGGGCCCCGCCGTGAAGACAGGTACCGCTGAACAGGGCCCCGCCGTGCAGAAGAGCACCGCTGAACAGGGCCCCGCCGTGAAGACAGGTACCGCTGAACAGGGCCCCGCCGTGAAGACAGGTACCGCTGAACAGGGCCCCGCCGTGAAGACAGGTACCGCTGAACAGGGCCCCGCCGTGAAGACAGGTACCGCTGAACAGGGCCCCGCCGTGAAGACAGGTACCGCTGAACAGGGCCCCGCCGTGCAGAAGAGCACCGCTGAACAGGGCCCCGCCGTGAAGACAGGTACCGCTGAACAGGGCCCCGCCGTGAAGACAGGTACCGCTGAACAGGGCCCCGCCGTGAAGACAGGTACCGCTGAACAGGGCCCCACCGTGAAGACAGGTACCGCTGAACAGGGCCCCGCCGTGAAGACAGGTACCGCTGAACAGGGCCCCGCCGTGCAGAAGAGCACCGCTGAACAGGGCCCCGCCGTGCAGAAGAGCACCGCTGAACAGGGCCCCGCCGTCTCAAGCACCGCTCCGCTGGGCCCTTCCTGTCAAGCACCGCTCCGCTGGGCCCTTCCTGTCAAGCACCGCTCCGCTGGACATCGCCATGTCATGCACCGCTGCGCTGGGTCCCGCCGTCTCAGGCACTGTTTATGGTTCACTGTGCCCACCATGCCTCCTCCTTGACCAGTGGACTCTGTAATCCACCTGAGAGACTGTGGCTTTGCACTCCCCAGGATGGCACAGTGGGCAATCCACCCACTGTAGAGACTTGAGAGACTGTGGCTTTGCACTCCCCAGGATGGTCCAGTGGGCAATCCACTCACTGTAGAGACATTGAGAGACTGTGGCTTTGCACTCCCCAGGATGGTACAGTGGGCAACCCACCCACTGTAGAGACATTGAGAGACTGTGGCTTTGCACTCCCCAGGATGGTACAGTGGGCAACCCACCCACTGTAGAGACATTGAGAGACTGTGGCTTTGCACTCCCCAGGATGGTCCAGTGGGCAACCCACCCACTGCAGAGACTTGAGAGACTGTGGCTTTGCACTCCCCAGGATGGTACAGTGGGCATGGTGGCTACTCGTGGATCTGGCGTCGTGGACTCATGTGGCTGTGGTGGCCCCCCCTTCCCTTTCCCCTGAGGTGCCTGTAGTTTTGACATCAGATGCCCCTGCAGTGTTCTCTCCAAAGGACTCAGGTCTTGTGTGTGGGCTTTGCCCTTGTTTCGCAGAACCTTGGCCCACGGACATGTTAGATTCGTAGGAGGTGCAGGACTTGTTACTTCAGTGATACACTGATGTGTATATCTTTTTGGTTTTTGTAAATATTTTTCACGGTTGCTCAATTATTTCCATGTGCTTTTTTTGTACATGAAAATTTATTCCAAATTTGGTTGTGTCATTGTATTTTTAAAGGGTCTTTGTGTGGTGTCACTGTGACTTCCTGCTCTGCATTGGTGTGTACATATTGGGGGGGTGGGGGGGTCGCATATGTGTATGCCCATAACCTTTCTTCCTCCCCCCTCCCGTGTGTCGTAGGTGCAGTACTCACCGTTGACGTCTGCGCCGGAGTTCATACTCGTGGTAGATGAGCAGGTAGACGAGAGCAGGTATGATGTTCAATTCGGGTTACATGCTGTCCGGATTCCGCATGGTGTGTCTCGAGGTGAGCGTTTTCCATTGGAAATGTCTGTTTCCGCAGTGTTTTTATCGGCGGGGCTCCCGCCCCGGAAAAGGTGGCGGATTGGTGGGTCGTGATAGGGTGGGCGGTACATTGTCTGCCGCCTGGCTGTTGGCGGTGACCGCCGCGCTGTTTGTTTGTTCCGCCGTGGCGGTCGGAGTGTTAATGCGGCGGGCTGTGTTGGCGGTTCCCGCCAGGGTCAGAATTGCATTTTTTTGTCCGCCGGCCTGTTGGCGGGTTGGCCGCCGCTTTATCACCGACCGCCAGGGTCAGAATGACCCCCTGAGTTTCCTTGAGGTTGCTGTTGTACCACCTGCTGTACTCCATTTCCCTGTCTGAGCTGCCTTAATTTGCATCACCATCACCTTCTCTTTCAGCTTTCTCTGTTACAATTCAATCTCATCGCTACAGTATTTCGCATACTGCAACACCTCATCAATCGGCTTCGCTTGCCAACAGATCAAATGATTCTTAATCATCTGGCTAATCTCTGGCATCAGTCCTTCAACGAACCTGAACACCAGATGGTTCATGTCTTTCTGTTCTATGACCTCCATGCCACTGTAATGTTTGAACGCCTTTAACAACCTCTCATAGTAAGCATCTATTGACTCTTTGCCTTCTTGTGCCGTTCGATCAATTTTCTGCCAATCAATATTTTGCGGTGACACCTTCTGCTTCAAGTACTCAATCACCTTATGAGAATACCTCACGTCAGGAGACGGTGCTCCAGTAATCTTATCCCTTTCCGGTTCCTCCGGCGGCCAATCCACACAGCTGGAACTATAATCTCAAACAGTGTATTTAAGTCTTCCCAGTTACATTTCGCAAGCTTCACAAACCTGTCCGTCTGCTGATACCACTCTATTGGCTTTTCCCTCAACCTGGGATAGTCATTCGTAAATGACAAAATGTCACCTCTAGACCGCGGTACATGAACTAGAACCCCTCCAGCTGTTTCTCTCATTGGTAGCATCTTTATTGTTCCCGTGTCTGGTGCAGCTTTAGCCTGCTGCGGTTCCGGGCAGTCACCTTATCTCTTTTCTCTTTTCTTTGCCTATCTGCCTTCCCACTTCTCTAATGCTCCCCAAAATTGAGCACTCTGTAGTATCTCTTTGAGGTGTGCCTTCATTCCAGTAGACCTCATATGGTCAAAATCTTTAGGTTCGAAGTCTAACCTATAACTCCTCTCCAGATGATTAGTATTGTCTAAGTCTATACCATATTTGTCTGCTACGTTCGCTAACCTCTGGTGCACCTTATTCACTTCTTTGGTTATTGTCAGGCACAGAAACCTCAATTCCGCTTCAGTGTATGATTCTAATCTGTTCACTCCCATAGTCCCCTCAACTAATTCTGCTGCTTCCACACCCAACCTTATAAAGTTCAGGTATTCCTCTCTCTCCGATCGTTCTGCTGTCACAGGAGTAGTCTGTGGAGCGCTAAGCTTGTCTAACCACTCAGTCAGTTGCTGAGCTGTCAAGCCTTGCAATGAGATATTTCCAGCCTGCACCGTCGGTGTCTGTGATGTATTTGCACTCATTCCCTTTAGTGCCAGTAGACCCAAACCTGCTTGTCTCACTGTCTCTAGAGGAACCCCCATCGGACTGAAGTCCAACAAGGACCTACATCCCTCGACTGACTGTTCTCCCGGTGTCTTCCCTTGGGAATTTCCTGTGAACCCTCCTCTTATCACCTCTTGAGTCATTACCCCTTGATCACATACACTAGGCTTTGACTGCGCATATAGTGGTACTGGCGGCCAACAGTAATCGGCAATGATATAGCAGCTGGTGCCTGTCCGTTTCCCAATCCTGGTGGAGCATTAACTCCCATAGCATGATTCATCATAGGTACTGTAACTGACTGCGGTCCTGCGACTGAAGTGTAATTCGGGGCCACCTGTTGCTGCGGCACCAATGGTGGAGTTGGCTCAATCTGCACTAACTTTGATCTTGTGTATACTGGATCAGGCAGCACCATCAAACTCGTAGTTGTCTCTAATACTGGGACATCAGGAAAGAGCCTCTGAATTGGTGGTGGCTGCAACTGTATCTGCATGTCTGGTGCGGTGGATACACTAGCACCATTCTGTGTCGGAGCTGATATGATAACATTATTTGCCTGTGCTGCGCTTGTGGTTTCCTGATTTTGTGTTGGATTTACAGGACTTGCACTAGTACTCGGTCTATTGTCATTTATGGCATATGGTGGCGGTCGATCATGTAACAACTGATTTAGAAACTCATCATCATCAGAATCATCTGCATCCGCCCAAGACTTCTGAGTCTCCTTTTGCTTACTAGACCCATTGTCTGTTTTACAAGTTGCCTTTCTCCCCTGTGTTTCGGCTTCTTGAATTATTGCCGGAAACATCCTAACTCCGTCTATTATTTCCCTTCTCCACATCCTGGTCTCACTATCCCATCTAGCCTCCGCTAGAGTCTTCTCTGCTTTCCTCATTCTCCTCTCAAATTTCTGCAGCTGTTTCTGAATTGCCGCCAGTTCCCGAATTGCTAATGCCTCAAACTGAGCTGGTCTCGGAGGCGGCTTCTGCTCATTTAACACCCTCCACAAATTTTCCAGAATCCTTATATTGAACGTTCCATGCTCCAGAAACGCCAAGCATCCTTCCTTTTCTGTCAATTTGCACCATTGCTTTAGCCAAAGGCATGGCGCTACTCCCTTCTCCTCCATTACGGCATAAGCCGGAGTATCCTCTGGCGGTGTAGGCTCCTCCACACTTGCGGTAATATATATATCTCCCCTCAAAGCACTCCTTAAAGCCTTGAAAAACGTCATTTTTGCGTCTTTAATTTTGTTTAGAATCTAATCAGGAAGTGACTTTAGTTCCCAGAACACTCTTCGCCTACCTTCTCAACCAATTGCCTCTGACAGACGGCTGCCAATCCGTGCGCGACCCCTCTCGGCAACTGGCCTATCCCAGCGCGGCTCCAATGACGTCACACTCACACACTGCGGCTGACAAAGTCTTGTGGCTTGTCGTCCTCATCCTCTATTCACACAAAAACTAATGCAATATTTTGCGAGCACTTTAACAACAACCCAAATTTGCCGGTTTACTAAAGGAAGGGTAACACAATCGCTTCAGAACTTTACAGAGGTTTCACTTGAAGCCTCGGCTGCTACTCTCTCATTCTCAGACCCCGCACTCGCAAGCAAAATTTGACCCACAAATTCTACTCTCGACTTGTCAATGGTTCATTCTAGTGCACTTTAAACTTGCCAAATCTCCATCGAAGGTTTCACTCACACACTTGGACTCAACTCGACTCATCAATCACGCCCGATTGACCTACTAAACCGTGCAAATTGCAACATAAACCAAGTGTCTCATACACTTATCAATATACTCCGGAGTCTTAGACCAGGCCGGGTCTGTACATCACCAACAACCACGTGGACAATTTTTTAGCACAAAGCGCCACACTCACATGAAGTTCGCTGACTTCCCTACTCTCATACTGCGGAGTACACCCACTCCTACTAAAACATTACCTGGCCTAAAATCTCACAAACTTCACAATTCACCTGCGATATGCATAAGCTGAGCAAGCGCAAATTCTACTTCACTCATACTATCACTAGAATGCCAAGAACATACCCAACTCACTTCGGCAAGCTCTGAGATTCCGGGAAAGTCATTTGGGACTTAGGGGCACATCATACCTCCAATTTGCATTATCTCAAAAACAATTCCAAAACAATGGTCCTCGTCCTAGGGCCCCAAAGGGCCTAAACCGTCCTCTGCTACCAGAACTGATAACGCGTCCCAATCTGGATAATTAATTCACTCTGGACTCGTTTTAGGCCGATGAATCTTTTGACCCTGATTGAAGTCTCCTTAAGATGAGATAACTAATCAACATGTCAATCAATAAGTCAGTAACCTCATCAATATTCACAATAGCAAGTCAATCAAAGTAATCAATGGCATCAATAAGACTCGGAAACTACCATGACCTTTCAACCATGATTAACCACACAAAAATGTGTAAGATTTATGATATTTATTCCCTATCGATTACAATTCTACCAGCAAGTTTATTAGTCTCATAACCAGAATACACATCAACAATGTCTTAATATGGCAACTCGAATAAGATTTCATCAAAGCAAAGACCATGAACATTAGAACGTAGCACAACGTCAAAATGGATTAACTTTAGCAGAGTATCATTAGCGCATTGTTCAACAAAGCATAGATTCAGTCATTTGTCTGCTTGCGTCCGTTTAGTAACCCCCTCAACTATCCTCGAATCAGCATTAGCATGTTGGACTTCATGCAAATCAATTTAGAAAACATCTATCTATGGTCTCTATCCAAAGAAGCAGTTGGTACCTAGAAGGAAAAGGCAAACAGACAATACAATTTCATCATCATATAGTTACCCTCCGTAATGGGTCAGCATACAGAGTCGGTCTTCGTCCTCAGGACATCAGTTGGTTCGCCATCAGCAAGGAAACATAGCAAAGTTCAGTAAGACCGGGCAAAAGGGAATACCTCCCTCATAAGGAGGAAAAGTATGAATCGGGCAAGGCAAAGTAAGTAAGGATGGTTTGCAAGGTTAAAACAGCAAAGTCTTTGGGGAGAGTAACAAAGTGGCTGGGCAATAGCAAAAGGTACGCAATGGCTTGTAATGGCATATAATGGCTGATTTCTCCTCGTGTCCAAGAATTTTATATCGGTCTTGTTGTACAGTCCCCTAATTTCCAATTGGCCAAGTTTTTGGCGCATCATCATCTCCATCCAATGGTTTACTTGTCGTCTCATTAGGATTGTCACCCCATAACAGTTCTCACGTAGTTTATTGCCTCCTGTAATTGACTTCTCCAACGGGTAGAATGTCAGGTGAGGAATAAATGACATTTGTTACTCAAGTCAGTAGTCCCATTGTCTTCCCTAGTCTAAATAACCTTGTACCTGTTGCGAATTACACTGTTGCGCTCCACAAGAATGTCTCCTTGAGCAAGTCGGGTTATCATGAGAAGATTTACCACGGTTACACACACATCTCTAACTCCTGGAAAAGTACAGCTTCATGTCCTTCAGCAAGTCAGCACACTGCACGTTAGAAAAACACATTTAATATGAAACCGGGCAGCTAGGCCCCGACTCATGCTAACTAAGGCCTACTGATTAATTAGCAAACCTTAACATATAACTCTTAATACTAATACAAAATCATACATTAGTACATTAATATTTCATTATTAGTCAGTTTCATTAATCATCGTATACATTGGTGGCCACTCCCCTTGGGCAAATTTCATACACGCGCGTTAATGTTTACATTTTCTATGCGGTTTCACTAAGCATTATATTGCAAGCTTCTCATGTTAATTATTAGATTATAATCACACTCCATCAATACTAAGGTATGGATGATTCCAATCACAAAACGTCTACTGCGAAGACCTCAGTACCTCGAGCACCAATGCATGCCAGAAATCACATTTGCTTGGTACATAAAGCACCATTTCCATGCCAGAAAGTTTCACACTAGAATTCACGCAGTGCAGTATGCCTTTCCAGCAATCAAACTGGCCTGATTTTCATTCAGTACTAGTGGCTGCCCCACTGCAGCTACCCAATAATGGCTCAATAAACTGCTCCAGACTGAGGGATGTTAAGTGTTTTTTTCTTGTCTACAATACTTCATTTTTCACTTCCCTGGGGAGGTAGCTTTGTGGATATTTTACTGCGGGATAAACACCAACCCACTCTAGACTGAGGCCAGGCAATTCGGCCATCCCCCCGTAGGCACCCAACCTCACTGCAAGCACAGCCTTCCGCTGTGCCCGGAGGTAGGCCGGCCACAAGGCCTGACCTGTGGCCAGGCCCTGCAGCCAATCCACCACAGAAACCCATCTCCGCTCCTCACACGGCCTTGGGGACGGCTGTAGGGCCTGGCCTGTGACTGTGACCAGTGGTGCACCACCCCATATGTAGGCAACCAAGAAAGGGGGCACTCAGTCCCCCCTCTCAGGCCAATTACAGCCACCGAGCACCCCATGCCCCCTGGGGCCACCCCATTACTAAAAGGGAAGGGAACGGAACGGCCCCTCTCCCCTGGCTGACTTTGGCCCAGGAAACCCCATCCCCGGCCAATTTGTGAAAAGGGAGGGGGACCCCATGCACCTCCCCGGGCAGATTCTGGCCCTGGGGACCCCATACCTGGGAACCTGGCCAATTATTAAATGGGAAATGGGGCCGGGAGGCCCCCTCTGTCGGGGCTGATTTTGGCTGTGGGGCCCCTATCCCCTGGGGCCCGGCCAATTTGTGAAAGGGGAGGGGCCGCATGGTCCCCCCTCCCTGGGCTGATTTTGACCCCGGGACCCCATCCCACAGGGGCTTGCCACTTGTTGCTGTGTGCCGTGGCCCCACCCATAGCAGCCAGTGTACAATTATGGGGACCAAGGAGGAAGCCTCAATTCCCCATGGTCCCTGCCTCCAGCGGGAGCCAGCATTGCTCATGCATGCAGGGAGCGACAAAAAATGCTTCTCCCTGAAAATTAGAGCAATTCTTTCATTGATTTTCCAAAACAGATGAAAATTCTGCTCCCAGCAAGCGGGAGCAGTTTTCCTTCTCCCGTTCGCTGGAAGAGGACTTGTTGTTTGCTCTCACTTGGCAGGAGCAGTAAACGACTATGTCCCGAAAGTGGGCACCTCCGGACATCAAGAGCAGGCACTGTGGGGTGGAGGTCCCCAGGGCCATGAAAGGATGCAAGAGGGAGGCCACATGGGCCCCCTCCTTTGTTATTAGTGGTCCTGCCCCGGGGAGGTGATGGTCCCAGGGGCCACGCGCCCCCCACCCTGCTGTAAATATGGCCAAGCCCAGGGAGGGGGTGGTCCCCAAGGCCATAAATGTACATGCTTTTAGCCCCGGAGAGATAGTGGTCGTCTCTGGGGTCCTAATGGGCTAAGGAGGGAGGTCCACACAGCCCCTCTCATATACTGGCCTAGCCCCGGGAAAGTGGTGGTCCCTAGGGCAGTAAACGGCCCTCTTACTTACAATTGGCCTGCCCTGGAGTGGTCTCACACTTGCTTCCCCCTGCCCCAACATAACATAAATATGAAGTTTTTCCCCCAGGACCTGGAGAGCGATCTGAAATGAGCGTGGGAGGCAGCATTTTTTGTTATTTCAAACTTTTGCCAGGATTCGCGGATCCTCTGCAGTTTTTGCAGCAAAAATTTTTAAAAACAAAAACATTATTTTTGGCCATAGCAGGATGCCTGGGGGAATCCCTAGGGGCTGGTCAGGGTATTGCTTTTTTTTTTTTTATATAACTTTTGGGGGGCTAGGGGGCGGGACTCAGCTCAGTTTGAGTCCCAAAATGGCTGCCAGCACTTCTTAGTTGAAGCGTTGGCAGCCAAGCATATATGAGCATGGGACTGTCGGATCTGCGGGATCCGTGCCCCTAGATATCTATATTTATTTTTTCTTTAAATATCTCAAAACTACCGAACGGATTTCCACCAAATAACAAAACGTTTTTTCTGGACCAAAATCAATCTCGCTGCCAAATTGGGTGTAATTCCGTTCAGCAGTTCGGGCTGTGGTCATGTTCAAAATCCCTATGGAAAATTGCATGGGGAAAACGAGTTTTGGGACCCCCGCCTATTTCTCAGCCCCCACTTCCAGATCACCCTAAAACTTTCAAGACAATGGCATACTGAATTAGCATACAAGTTTTTAAAATTTCATGAAGATTCATCAAACTGCAACAAAGTGATTGGCAAAACATGAATGCTTTGTCTATGGGAATTAGGTCCTAACTACAACTACATATTGGCTACTGCCAGTAGGTACTATATCAGAGGCAGCACCCGGCCCTCAATATAATGAGTCATAGAGTAAACAGTCCCCGCTGGCTCTCCTTTCTTATTCTATTGCCTTTGATCACTCATAGACGTAACATTCTTGGTATAACTACATGCACTGTAGCACAGATTCATAGTTCACTTGTTTCTCTGGTCCAGTAGATTAGGTTAGACCTAAGGGTGAAATGGGGCACTTATGATCTTTATTCTTGGTCATGGATAAGAATTGTTGCCATTTTGGACTGCTATTACTTCAATTTGTTGTCTTATTCTTCTAATACATCAGGCTGTTGTGGATAAGGCATAAGGTATTTTGCAAGGATATACAGGGCTCCAATGGGTCAGAATTCCCAGTGTTTTGCATTATAAGCCTCTTATCTCTAATACTGTTTTACAATACTTGCGACCCTCACATTCCAGGGGCATTGGTCACTCTACTGACTACTCTTATCCCCTTTGTTCCAGCTAGCGGCCCATGCCTCGATGGGTGCATGCCTCTGATTTCGGAAAAACTCTCTCACTTGGTAAGTGTTCTCAGTCTCGAGTGAGAGTAATCCAACAGGTGCTGCTGGGAACACAACAGTCTATTTGTCTACAAAGTAATTTTCCTCAATATGGTGGAAGGCAGCTTAACCTAAATTACATCAAACTACACAATGTGTGATAGGACTTTGAAGAGGACAAGCATTATGCTGTGAATATATAGGAGGAGAGGGAGATTCTTTACAACCATTTTAGGTTGTAGAAGGCTAACCTAGTCACTGCCTTCACTTGCTGGAAGACTGAGAGCTCTAGATTGGGGTGGGAAAAATTATTTATTCTGCTAGCAGAATTTAAAGAATTTAGTAATTCTGAGTTACTCTTGTATCATGGAATTACTAATAAATTCCATTGCTCTGCAAGCAGAATTAATCAGCACTATTGATAACATGAGCACGTTCCAGGACATATCTGTGTTCCTTTCAATGTTGGTGTCACAGATGCTCAAAACATGCCACTAATCCTTGAGCATGGAATCCTCCTTCAGCATTTGTGTTCAAGTTCATGTGTCATTGTGAGAAAGTAGCCTCTTTCTAGCATGGTTACCCCCATTTTTGGCCTGTGAGTGGGTGTAGGTGTGTTTTTACTGTGTCACTGGGATCCTGCTAGCCAGGACCCCAGTGCTCATAGTTTGTGGCCTGTGTGTGTGTGTTGTCAGTATGCTTAACTGGGTCACTGAAGTTCTGCTAACCAGAACTCCAGTGCTTATCTCTCTCTACTTACCAAATTTGTCACTATAGTTTAGTGACATCACATTCCAATTCTAATAGGCACACTGGACCCCCCCTTTATAAGTCCCTAGTATATGGTACCTAGGTACCCAGGGCATTAGGGTTCCAGGAGATCCTTAGGGGCTGCAGCATTTCTTTTGGCACCCATAAGGTGCTCAGACAAACCTTTCTTCAGGACTGCCACTGCAGCCTGAGTGAAATAGTGCCCACACTATTTCACAGCCCTTTACACTTTACTAACTTATAAGTCACCTATATGTCTAACCTTCATTTACTGAAGGCTAGGTGCAAAGTTACTGTGTGTGACGGCACCCTTGCACTAGCAAAGGTGCCCCTCCGTTGTCCAGGGCCAATTCCCTGGACTTCGTGAGTGCAGGGATACCATTACACTTGTGCACTACATATATGTCAATATGTATATGTAGCGTCACAATGGTAACTCCGAATATGGCCATGTGAGGTGTCTAAGATCATGGAATTGTCCCCCCATTCCAAATCTGGCATTGGGGGGGGGGGCAATCCCATGCACTCTGGGGGCTCCACCATGGGCCCCCAGTACTGCCAAACCAGCTCTCTGAGGTTTGCACTGCAGCCCAACCTGCTGCCACCTCACAGATAGGTTTCTGCTCTTCTGGGGACTGAGCAGCTCAATCCCAGGAAGGCAGAACAGTGCATTTCCTTTGGGAGGAGGGTGTTACACCCTCTCCCTTTGGAAATAGGTGTTACAGGCTGGAGAGAGATATCCTCCCAGAGCCTCTGGAAATGCTTTGAAGGGCACAGATGGTGCTCTCCTTGCATAAGACAGTCTACACCGGTTCAGGGAACCCCAGTCCCTGCTCTGGTGCTAAACTGGACAAAGGAAAGGGGAATTACCACTCACCTGCCCATCACCACCCCAGGGGTGGTGCCCAGACCTCCTCCAGTGTGTCCCTAGCATTAGCCATCTTTGATTCCAAGGTGTGGGGACACTCTGGAGACCTCTGAGTGGCCAGTGCCAGCAGGTGATGTCACAGGCCCCTCCTGATAGGTAGCCAATCCCCCTCTCAGGGCTACTTAGGGTCTCTCCTCTGTGTGTTTCCTCAGCGTCGGCTTGCAAGACTCCTACAGGAATCCTCTGCATCCTCTGCTTCAGCTTCTGACCGTCAGATCAACCGCAGACTGCTCCAGGAACCAATGTAACTGCAACAAAGTGTCCAGGATGACTCCTGTGACCTGCAACTTCAGCTCCAGCCAGCATTTGCAACAGTTTCCAAGGTGGGCACGCTCTGAGGAGTGCCTGTCTTCATTCTGCACCAGAAGAACTGAAGGAATCTCTCATGGAGTGACGAAGTCACTTCCCTGCTCCTGCAGGCACTTTTCTGTGATGACAACTGGTTCTCTGGGACTCCTCTCTTGACTACTAATGTGCTCCCTGGAACATAGGTGGTTGACTGACGAGACCCAGACTGTCGTAAGGTCCAGCTGTCCAAATTCGGTGGAGGTAAGAGCTTGCCTCCCCATTCTGCGACAGTACCCCTGTGCACTGTGTCTTCTCCAGCTCCTTGGGCTTCTGTGAACATCTTCCAAAAATTCTTTGTGCACAGTGTAGCCTAGGTCCCCAGCACTCCATTCTGCAATGCACAACTCGCTAAGTTGTTCTCCGGCGGCGTGGGACCTTCCTTTGTAGTACTGCGATGACTGAACTTTGCAACTTTTGTCCCCGTGTCCTGGGACTCCCATGGGTGCTGCATGGTCTTCTGTGGGCTCTCTGAAGTGCTGAGAGCCCCCTCTGTCTCATCAGACAGAGGTGAGATCCTCAGGTCCCTCCTGGGTCCAGGCAGCTCCATTTTGACTCAAACTGTGTACTTGTGTGAACCAAGGCATGCTGGCAGAATCCTGTGACGCAAACAGCCTGCATCCAACAACTCGACATGGGACATCACCTGCACCAAGATTGCTGTGGGTTACTGCCCCAAGCAGTAACCCACAGCAATCTTCTTTGGTGCTCTTCTGTACTCTTCTTCTTACCGGAGAATCCACTTTTGCGCCATCGTCTAGGTTGGCAGGGGCTCCTTCCTTTCTGGACTCTTCTTCGACTTCTGGACTTGGTCTACTCTCTCCACAGGTCTCTAGGTCCAGGAACCCATCATTTGTTGCTTGCAGTCTTGCTTGGTTCTTGCAAAATCTCTTATCACGTCTTGTAGTGTGTCCTGAGGAAACTTGCACTTTACTCCTGCTTTCCTGGACTGTGGGGTACTTTACTTACCTTTGGTGTCTTCTTGCACTCCCACCGCCCCTCTACACACTACACTTGCCTAGGAGGGAATTCATGATTCGCATTCCACTATTTTAATATATGGTTTGTGTTGCCTCTAGGCCCATTGCAATCTATTGTATTTTCTACTGTTTGCACTATTCTGTGACTGTTTACTTAACTGATTTTGGTTACTAGTGTATATATTGTGTATAGTACTTACCCAGAAGGAGTATTGCCTCTAAGATATTTTTAGCCTTGTGTCACTAGGTACATTTATTTTTGGTAACACTTAGTATTGTATATTATTGTGTATACGTACTGGGTAACTATAGTGGTACTGCAGGAGTTTGCATGTCTCCTAGTTCAGCATAAGCTGCTCTGCTACAGCTACCCCTAGACAGCCTAAGCTGCTAGAAAACTGCCTACATTTCACTATTAAGGGATAACTGGACCTAGTATAAGGTGTAGGTACCTTAGGTACCCACTACAAACCAGGCCAGCCTCCTACAGTCACCTGCCAACCAGACCATGCTGTAAACTTTTCAACCCAGCTCAGAGCAGCCCTGCAAGGAATCATGTGCAAGTAGCAAAGCCTGACAGCACTAGTACACACCAGAAAGCATAGCAGGGAAACTTTTGTTCAGCGACAACATGGAGACAGGGGATATTGCTGGTGTGGGGGTACAGCCCACTGTCGTGCCCTTCATGGACACGGTTGTGGGCAAGCAATACTAAGTGACCATCAGCAGCAGAGGCTGCAGCATAGAAATACAGGTACCTAATAATCCCCAGGTACAGCGCAGATGTTACAGGGGGAGTTTGTGGGGATACAAGAAAGGATACAGGAGGAGAGCAGCCATTTGAGGCAACACAGATCAACCATACTCAATCCAGAGCACACACACAGACACAAACCTAAAAAAGATAGAGTCCACAGATGTGAAGTGTGGGAGATGTATTCTTAATTTACTTCAAGAGAACCTACACCCCTGATGGCAATGATTTATGAAAGGAAAGTTTAGAGCTGGATTAGTAGGTGTGGATTAATAGATGTTTCACAATAAGCACGCAGGCCCCTTTCCTTGAGGTGGCGTGATCTACGTGAAGGGCTCAAAGTGTATAGCAATCATGCCCAAAGTGGAGGGCGAAATAAAATCCAGAATTCACAAGGACGTGATGGTGCCCCAAATTAGTATTTATGCTAGCAGCCGCTGGAGCACCTATGCTACGTAGAAGTGAAGTTGGTTCATGTTGGCAAAGCACCAAAGTTCCCTACTTCCGTGCATGAGCCGGAAGATACAGGCTTCTTGTTGCATGCTAGAATTTGTTATCTTGTGGTGAACTACTTATGCTTGTAAATGGGAACGTGAGTGTTTTGAGAAATTTTGGGAAAAAGTCAAAGGACACCAAATAGGGGTGGATGGAACTCCACAGAATCTTGCAAAGTTGTTATGTAACTCCAGGAAATTCCACAGTGTACAACTCTGTGAGCACTGCCCACCCCTAGTCTAGACCGAGGGTAACCTCTAGATTTTCAAAACTCATTCATCCCCTTTCATGATTAAATGTACCATGGTTTTTCATCTTTTTTGGCTTGGCCATCCAGCCAGCATTCCACATATAACTTCATAAATGTTGAGAACGCCTTTCTTAGAGAAGAAAATGACTAGGCTAGATCTCTTCTACGACTGACTGGGGAGGCAAGTTACCTCTTTTATGAGATGTTCTTTGGTTGCCCTTACAGTGAGGATCCAAGATATAGTTATCTTCCCTGGTTTTAAATCCCATACAAGTTCCTCCCTTTAACCGTCTAGAGTAGTGTGATGGACAACACTTTTCCATGCATAGGTGTGACCAACAACTGTAAATAGCAGGGAGTAAGGAGCCCACACAGAGTCGGACTGCCTACGGTGCAATCAGGCAGTGCCCGGAGGGTTGGTCTGATAGATGAGTGAGTGAGCCATTTTTTTGGCTACTGTGGGACCGATTTATGGCCAGAAGGGCCAGCTTTTACAGTGGATTTTCCCGAAATGTTGCAAACATTGCCTACAGCAAACACAAACAAAGGCAGTCTCAATACACTTGCAAAATACCCATACATTGTGTCTTTACAAGTTCAAAAGTTGCCCGATTTGCAAATGTGGACCACTTTTTTCCAGATATCTGGGTCAATAAGAAGCCACTTTTATTTTCGTACGCGGGACTTTTTTGCACATTCGGACCCTGAACCTAAACACAGAGACATCTGTTTTCCACTGCTGTTCAGCCTTCACACATCAGTCCCGTTTCTTTACAGTATCAATTCTTCCTAGCAAGGGAATCTAAAATTTGGAAAGGTTTGCCCCTTGAACTGAAACTCTGCACTGGGACATCTACAAAATCAGAATAACATTTCACACTTCATGAAAATGTATATGTATTGATGGAACTCATGTCCTTTGTGGTCACATAGTTTTTGCTTGTAAGCCAGTATGGAGCAGATGCCACACTTTCAGAGGTAGGCCGTGGCTGCACCGACTGGATAGGTCAGACGAGGCCGCTCATTAATTCGAACTACATCTGCAACAGAAGCAACCACAGGGAAGAAGCGGTAAAAAATAAAAATGCTTTACCCCGTTTGTCTTGGCATCAAGGGCTGTTTTAGTTTGGTTAAAAAGTAAATATCTATATTCTACCCAATATGGGGCCATACTTTTCTAGATGAATAAATCATAGTTCAGCATCCGAGTGGTCCTTGCCGTCTAGACAGCACATGACGCGGGGCTGGACGGAAAGCTCTTCCCTGGTGACATAGGATGGGCACAGGCTGCACTGTTCCTGGGAGAGGCACAGTGTGACGCGTGGGAATGTCCAGCACAAATGGGGCATTTATGGGAAGAGGTCATGCTAGCGCGAATTTCACTTTAGTGCTTTTTTTCTTAAACCTAAAATAATGACTTTTCTGTGGGAAGCAACTAAGGGAAAGAAACTGAACTCACTGCATTCTTTAGAGCTACTGAATTGCATTAAGTGTCTTTTAAACACGATTAAACAATGTGGGCTCTTGAAGGGCTAAGCCATACATGCTACTAACAGGAATGTGTCTTTCCTTTAGTATGTTTCTTTTCAACATTTACTTTATACCCGCCATAACATGGACCTTGTGTTGAAATCTGCCAGTTCAAACTCCACTAATCATATTATTGGCAACTGCATCATACTGATGGGCCCAAATAAAAAAAATTCAAGCTATCGCGTCAAGAATTTTCAATTCTATTGTGGACACGGAGGCGAAAATTATGCTTCTCTTTCTTTACTGATCAAACACAGCAGCCAAAGAGTTAACAGAAAGAAAACTATAACTCCCATGAGCACCTGTAGTTCGGCTAGCCCCTACTATAAGAGTCACCATAGCAACGGTCCTTCCACTTTCTTTGCGCCAGACGAGCAACTCTCAGGCATTCACAAACTTGCAGCGGAACATGCTGTCGAACCAACGGTGACGACTGGGTCTCAAATCAACCTCTGGTCGAGGAATCATTCACCTTTGTTACCTGCACCTAAGAATGAAAGAAATATACCAATAATACCATTTGGAAAGGATTGAATCTCAAGGGGGGGCGGAGGTAACCATGACGTTATAAACATCTCTCATCATAACAAATATGCATTTCAAGAATACCACTTAATAGATATTATAGTCGTACTAAAAAGGGGTGGAATAATCCTTGCCTCTGTGTCCTTAATAGAATTGAAAATTTTTGACGCAATAGCTAGAATTTTTTTTATTCTATGTCAGGACCGAAGGCTTCGGATTATGCTAGTTTAAAGTTGATCCACCACAGTAGACACTATGGGCCTGATTCAGACCCTGGCGGCCGGTGACCGCCAGGGTCACCGGCCATTGGAGCACCGCCGACAGACCGGCAGTGCTCCAAAGGGCATTCTGACCGCGGCGGTTCTGCCGCGGCCAGAAAGGGTAAACCGGCGGTCTCCCGCCGGTTTACCGCTGCCCTTGGAATCCCCCATGGCGGCGCAGCTTGCTGCGCCGCCATGGGGGATTCTGACACCCCCTACCGCCATCCTGTTCCTGGCGGTTCGCCCGCCAGGAACAGGATGGTGGTAGGGGGTGCCGCGGGGCCCCTGGGGGCCCCTGCCGTGCCCATGCCAATGGCATGGGCACGGCAGGGGCCCCCGTAAGAGGGCCCCACTGTGTATTTCAGTGTCTGCCTAGCAGACACTGAAATACGCGACGGGTGCAAACTGCACCCGTCGCACATGCCCACTCCGCCGGCTCCATTCGGAGCCGGCTTCCTCGTGGGGAGGGGTTTCCCGCTGGGCTGGCGGGCAGCCTTCTGGCGGTCGCCCGCCAGCCCAGCGGGAAAGCCAGAATGGCCTCCGCGGTCTTTCGACCGCGGAGCGGCCATATGGCGGTTCCCTCCAGGCGGGCGGCGACCGCCGCCCGCCGGGGTCAAAATGACCCCCTATATCAACAATAGGTTTATGATCAAAAAAACCTTGAACGTAGTGTTCGAAGACCAATCTGCCGCTGCCATGATATCTTCCAATCTGGAACCTGCCCCAAAAGACTTAGATGTCATAGCTCCCCGAATTGAATGAGCACCAAAAATAGAAGTGTCTATACCAGCTTCCCTCAAAAGCCACTTAACCCATCTAGCCAAAGTAGCCGCTGAGACAGGACCAAAGGGTTTCTGCAGAGAAATGAACAATTGACCCCCTACATCTCTGCGACAATCTCGGGTACAACTCTCATAAGCCTTCAAACATTGTACAACACACAATTTCTGATTATGGGGAAAAGCTGGGTATGATATACACTTAGTTGCAGTTTTTGTGTGTCTAGAAATTGTGAATGAGACTCCTGAAGGAGTAAATACTCTACCTGTCAAGTCCAAAGCTCTCACATCTGTTACGCGTCTGCATGATATTAGACACAAAAGAACGGTAAGCTTGGCGGATAATTGCTTGTGTGACAAGTCGTCATTGCACGGCCAAGACCTGATAAACCGAAGGACAACATCTACATCCCACAAAACCGAGTATCGTGTTTGAGGAGGAATAACCATCCGAACACCCCAAAGTATCTTAGAAATCAAAGGGTGTTCTCCCACGGGTTTACCGTCTACATGGGGATGGCCTGCAGAAATTGCAGACCTGAAATTATTAACAGTTCTGTAAGCGAGGCCTTGAGTAGCCAATTTCAAGAGAAAATTAGCAATCATGGAAATCTGGCCTCCCAAGGGATCAATACTCCGTTCACTGCACCAACCCACCCATCTCCTCCGGGATGCTTCATATCGTTTATGGGTGGAGGGAGCCCAGGATTGAGACAGGAAGAACATTGCTTCTCCTGAGACTCTCGGCACTTGCCAGCGTCTCCGGAAAGTCTCCAAGCCATGAGGCTCAACTGGCCCTGCACTACTAGAGGATGAGGGAACCCCAATGGGTCCAGAAGAAAGGATGGGAACAACGGAAGACGAACTGGGGGTGCACATGATAGTGACATCGCAACTGGAAACTAGGCCTGAGCTTTCCAGAGAGGTGTCACTAATATGATCTCGGCTAGTTGCCTTTTTACTTAAGCAAGGACCCTCTGAATCATTGAAAATGTGGGGAAAGGATAAAGAAGGCCCTGCGACCAGTTCTGAAGGGATGCGTCCGCTCCCATTGCTAACGGATCCGATCTCCAACTGAAAAACCGCGGCAGTTGGGAGTTGAGGCGAGATGCAAAAAGATCTATAGAGCAAGAGCCCCATCTCTTCGTGAGGTTCTGAAAAATCGATTTCTGCAGCATCCAATAGCTGCCGTCCTTCAGAAAACGCGAGTTTCAATCTGCCACCACATTAGAGCGGCATGGAATGTACTCCGCTATCACATGGATCTGATTCTGAAGACAATAATGCCCAAACTCCTTGGCAATCTCCGCTAGCATGTGAGATCTGGTTCCGCCCAGTCGATTGATATATCTCACTGCTGAAATGTTGTCCATTCGCAAAAGAATGCAACAACTGGCTTTGCAGGGGGAGAGCGAGCGAATCGCAAAGGCTCCCACAAGCAGCTCCAAATAATTGATGTGGAGGCTCCGCTCCTCCGAGGACCACCGTCCTCTCGTCTCTACCAAACCACAACGAGCTCCCCAGCCCCATTGGCTGGCATCTGATTCTATCACAATCTCTGGTGAGGACGCAAAAATGGCTTTGCCGTTCCATGCTTCCATATTGTTCAGCCACCAGATAATCTCCATTTTGGCTTCCTCTGATAAGGGGATCTGATCCGTATAAGTTACACCCATGCTAAGATGCAGGATCTTTAGTCGTTGGAGAGCCCGATAATGCAAGGGGCCCGGAAAAATCGCCTGAATGGAGGAAGCAAGAAGCCCTACCAATCGGGCCAAAATCCGTAATGATATAGTCAGAAAGGCAAGGGCTTTCAGCAACTCTCTCTTGATGGAGGTCCGTTTTGTCAACGGTAACCTCAGTTGGGCTTGAACCGAATCTACCTGAAAACCTAAGAATTCTATACATTGTGAGGGGAGTGTTACTGATTTTTCGCTGTTGATCAAAGATCCCAGATCTTGAAGGGTCTGAATCGCCCAGGTCAGATGAAGTAAGACTAAATCTCTGGACTGGGCCATGACTAACAAGTCGTCGAGACAGATGAGGCAAACGCCTTGTTCTCGAAGGAATTGCGCTACTGGGCGCAACAGTTTTGTGAAGCACCATGGGGCGGAAGATAGCCCAAAGGAGAGAACACTGAATTCATACCATCGGCGTCTCCATTGAAACTGTAGGAAGCGACGATGAGGGGAAACTATCGGGACTGTAAGGTAGGCGTCCTTGAGGTCTAAATGCACTAACCAGTCCCCCTCTTGAAGCACATCTCGCAACATGTGAATACCCTCCATCTTGAAATAACGGTAGACTATCCAATGGTTGAAGTCTTTCAAGTTTAAAACGAGGCGAAAACCTCCTCCTTTCTTTTGAACGAGGAAAATAGTACTGACAAAACCATTTGAGTGAGGTTCTGAGGGAACTATCTCATGTTTGCGGAGAAGACCCTTGATTTTTGCGTCTATAAAAATACTCTCTGTTTCTGGAAAAAAGGAGAGGAAGAGGAGGGAGATTTTGGATTGGGGTGGAATAGAATTCTAGTCTGTAACCCTGTACTGTTTATAGAACCCAAGGGTCCTGAGAAATGCATCCCCATTGATGAGCATGTCTCTCCAATCTCCCCCAAAGGATTACTTCCGAAAAGGGGGATAATTCTCACATGAAGTGGAGGAGTCTTGGCTACGATCGGAACCCCTTCACGAAAACCATGGCCTCCGCCTCTTCTGGCTCTGGAGGGATAAAATCCTGAGGACTGGTAGTATCCCCGACCTCTAGGGATGTAGTTGGTGGAGGTCTGCTGGAAACCTCGGCCTGACGCTCGACCCCAATAGCGTCCGGCCCTGGTAAAAAGGCCACCAGTAAACATCCGCTTCATTGAAGATTGGGCCTTATCCAGCGCTGTAAAGGTTGACACATATTTGCCAAGGTCCTTAACAAATTTGTCCGCGAAAAGGAGTCCATTCGCCAGGGATCCAGGCTCAGTAGGGGCAAGTTCTGCCAATTTAGGGTCTATGCGCATTAAGAACGACTTTCTGCACTCTGTGGACATGGCACAGTTTACGTTTCCAAGGAGACAAATGGCTCTTTGGGGCCATTCCAGAACGGCCTCAGGATCTAAAGGCGTACTGGTCTCTTTAGCTTGGACTGCTAATTCGAGACTTTTTGTAATGAGGCTTGAAAGATCTAACGTTTTGTCTTGGCAACCCTTCCATGCGCGTTCAAGCCCTTTCTTGGGGTCTTTGGTGAACTTTTTTAAGAAAGTCGGCACACTGGGGTCAAGCTCAGGAGTGTCAGCAACCTTACCAAGTAGAGAGGGGCGAGGACATTCGAAGCGTAAGGTACTGCGCACATCTTTGTCAAAACTTTTACACAGCCTGTCCTGCACATAATGGGCCACTTCCGCATAAGGAACCCATTCTGTCGACCGGGGATGAACAATATTTCCAGGATCAAACAATAAATTCTTCTGTGAGACCATGTCATCAGGGGCATAATGTTAAGACTTATGTTTGCCCTTGCCCGATTGTCTGGGTTCAGGGAATTCTGAATCTGAGTGGGAATCTGAAGAGTGCGAAAGCTCTTTGTGTGAACCTGGAGGCAGTGAAAAATTGTCAGGGACGGCCGTGAGGCCAGGACCGTACTCATGATCTTTAAGAACCACCGTTGCCATCTGCAAAATAATTTCTGCCGAGGACAATGAGCCCAAAGGTGCTCTGTTGGGAAAGCTACTTTCTTCAGATTGAGGTTCTCTATTCCTTGACCCAGAGGGTGGGGGTCCCATTAATTCTCTTTGCCCATATCTGACCAGGGGCAGTGTAAAAGGTTTTAGCGCTTTAATCAAAGCTTGATTAACTGAGTCTTGTACATGGTGGCCAAGGGCCTGTACCAATCTTTCCTCTATCTGTTCTGGGAAGGGTCCTTCCACCTCTTCTTGATAGTATTGATCCTCCTCGGCAAAATAAGCTATGGTAGGATGCAAGACGGAGTTCAAGGGGGGAGGAAACCCCAACAGGTAAAGTAAAACAAATGATCTGTCTAATATCACAGATATGTAGTCTCAATAAGTCCCAAATTAAGTGGAGGGAGCACCTGTATTAGCATCCTAGGCAAAAGCCTGATCGTTTTTGCGCTCCGTCGGGTGTTCTGGGGACAGATATATACTTCTCTTGACTCGCACGCAGCACACAACTGAGATCGGCTGAAAACTCGAATCTCCGATGTCGCGCATGTGCGCAAAGCCAGAAGTCAAGAAAACAGAGAGCGGACTGCTCCCAGATGCACCGCTCGGTCGGTCTCAAAGGGAGACTCGAATAAAATAACTTTGACCGCCGAACCGCAGCGCGAAGTCAACAGAGGACCTCGCAGCCTGCGGGCGGGGTCAACAATATGTGCGATGAATCTTAACGCGCGGTCGGAAGGGAAGGTCAACCCCCCACCCCTGATTGCACACGCGACCCAAAACAAACAGGGCAGGACCGCAAAGCGAGTCCGGAGAAGCCCTTGCCGAGCGCCGCTCAGTCCCGCTCCACGGGCAAATAAATGTTTAACAAGAAATTTAGCAATACCAGTTCAGAGAAAAGCGAAGGGAACTTAACTTCGGCTGCGCAGCAGCAAAGAAAGAGGAAGGACCGTTGCTATGGTGACTCTTATAGTAGGGGCTAGCCTGGGATTTTACAAGCCGAACTACAAGTGCTCATGGGAGCTATAGTTTTCTTTCTGTTAACTCTTTGGCTGCTGTGTTTGATCAGTAAAGAAAGAGCAGCATAATCCGAAGCCTCCGGTCCTGAGATAGAATTAGAAAACCATCTGTGATTGCTGAACACCGTTGAGAGGTGCCCATCTTCAACTGATAATCACATCTAAATGTACATCATTTTACACTGTGATATAATGTCGAACTTTGTTAGAAATCTTTGAGGCTAAAAGGCAGAATCTTAGATGAAAAAGAAACAATTATATATTACATGCTTTGTCATTTAATCTGGGGGGGGGGGATCTTGATTCAGGGATGCAGAGATATAGCATGTAGATAGTCAGATAGTCGCAAGAAACTAATTCGTGTCCTCTGCATTACATTAGAGTTCTTCATTTTCTCAAGAAGTTGTTATCACCCCCACCCCAGCTTTGCGAGTTTCCTCAGGGTTTTCTCGCTGCTCCCCCATTTACCTGCAAGAGAAAGAATACCAAGACCTTCTGGTGTGAGAACAGTTTAATATCCATTATGAGCTGTTACATACATTATCAAGACAGCATCAGTCACTGATATATTCAAACACCTTGTACATGAATGTAATCTGCGCATCATGGCCATACAGTCAACCTCGCCATTTATTGCATACCCAGTCTTTCATAACTTGCCATAAATCATTACAGTCATGTCACTTTAAAATGGTGAGCCATAAATCATTTTCCATCACCTGTCATGACAGCTTCCTTTGCTGCTTACTTAGTACAGCATGTTGCGGCTTCGAGGCTTCCCTTGCTACCAAATATCCAGGTTTTGAGGCCCTATGGGCATGCCTGGCCTGCAAGTACAGTGTTCACTCTGCACTGACCATTATTACCCTTTTGTTTGCCCTCCAGAGTCCCTTCTGTGAGGTATCCCAAGGACTCTGTTCGGGAAATCGTTCTTTAGTGTGCTCGGGTGATGTTATTTATTCTCAAAACCCTTGTATTTTTCCCACCACACCGGCTGTGGTTCCCCGACCGCTACCAGATCCTCACTTCCTGCCTACAAAGAACCAAGGAGCTCAAGGGCAGCACAAACAGGTCTAACCCAATTCAGGATAAGTGTACCTTCTCTTCCTCGTAGTAGCCTGGCATTTTTATGTTGATGTGGCAATGCCTGACAAACTCCCAAGCAATACATCTACAAAACTTGCTCATTGCACTGTTCAGTTTTCGCCAGGACCTTTCCCCTGCTCAGTTGTTAACTGCCCCGCCACTCAAACCTGGCTATCCCTTCAGACCATAGTACGTCAGTGGGGGGTATTAGTCAGGATATAGTTGTCAGGTCTGACTTCACAGATTCTGATAAATTTACAGACTAGCACCGTGAGGTTGATGCCACATAGATTCACCACTTTGGCTTAGGGTGGGTCCTTTGCACTAGCTGCGTGTCCCACACCTTCAAGAGGAGCTGACTCCATACCTGGCTTGCCTAGCCACACTACTTCAGTGTTACATAGCCAGATTGCTTCGTATTGCTTCTGTGCGCTAGTCCACCGCTGCATCATTGTGATGCATGAATGGCCCATCATCCAGACTATCTACTTGCCAGCACTGACCCCTACAGTGAAATGTTATCCATTTTTAGTTCTTTGCCGGTCTAATGTATGCATTAAATGCTTTTGATCTTCTGATATGCTTGATCCCCTCCACTACCAAGCAGTGCGCAGCAGGGGTTGTTGCCACCCTGATGCAGAAGGAATGGGACCCGAAGAAGTTTGTTCTTCACCCTGCCTTTGCCAGTGCAAAGTGCAGCACAACACTGAATTACACAATTTGTTGGTAGCTACCATCCTCTTGTATGAGCATGAGGGGGACCACCTTGCGGCCTCAGCCGCAGGTAATTGTGGGATAGACCTACAGGGCTGTGCTTGCCCAATGTGAGGTAATCTAGCTGCGTTTGCCTACCCTTGCCCTCTTGGTCTGTTTTTGTCCTCCTTAGATGCAGCACTAGGTATGTGTCCCCTACATAAAGGTCCCTCAATTGTAGACATGCATTCCCCAGGTCAGTTCTGGATGGCGCCACCAGCTGGCTTATCCTGTAAGCTTGAAGAATGCTAGTGAGAGAGATGCCCTGAACAGCTGAATCTCAAGGTTAGACCTGCATATGGCGGGCAGCAGGTGTAACATGGCCTCCAATCTAGAGAAATCAATAGGAAGCCTGGTGTATTTGGGCTTTGTTTGTATGCAGCCACAGCCCCACATTGCTGTGCGACAGTAGAAGGTGCTCATTCGTGCAACCCCCTGTAAAGTTGTGAGTAGTGGGCTATTGCGCTTAAGTGAGACTGGGTCCATGCTCTGCACTTGCCCTGTGTGAAAGCCCAGTGTATGACTTTTTCCACCTTGTTGCTGGTGCAGCTCTGTGCGTTACCCTCCAGCTATCCCGGTGAAACACTCCCAACACTTGCGATAGGTGGAAGTGGTTTTGGTGCTACTGCGCTGTCAATGAGTAGTGTTTGATCCGTTCCATTACGTCCCACAGGTCGGCCAGTAATGCAGTCATCCACTCCTCTGCCCACAGACAACTGGTAGAACCTCTCCTAATGTAAATAGGAGCACGTCAGCGATGTGGTTGTCGCAACCTGAAAAAAGTCTCTGTTTTATTGCTTTGCTGGTGTTCAGCTGGTAACACACCAGGTCCCCGAGTAGCCCTAACACTTTGGAGCAGTGTGCCCCACCTGTTTTAGCTGCATGGTTGTCTGATCAAAGTGTAACTTGTCTGTGCTCCACGGCAACAATGGCGGGGGACTATTTGTTCCCGCCCCCTTATCTGTGATGGAGGGCATGGGAGGAGACCCCATACCCTTCCTCGGATTGGTTCTTTTGAACCTAAACATGGAACACACTTTTGCAACTTCTCAGGCTACTACCCCCTTCATTGGTGCCAATATGGTGAGGGTAGCAATCACCCCACTTAGATTCAGCTTACGCCTCATGTGCAAGTGGTGACTGGAAGTTTTATTTCTAGAAAAGGGTGTCTACTGCATCATGCTGAGGAGCCCCAACAATAGAAAGTGAGTTGTTTTAGAACATTTTGGAAGAAGTTTGCCTTTGCTAACATAGATACTCTAGTGTGACAATCTAAATGAAATACCTCTTTAAAGCTACTTTATCAAAATGTGTCTGTAACAAATGTTTAGTCTTTCAAGGAGCTGTGGGGCAGATTGACACAAGGAATATATCTTTTGACTCCCCTCTCCGGAGTACTGAATCATTAAGGTTTATTGGTATTATTAGTGAATGCATTAATAGCCAAAATTTCAAGATAATTTGCTAAAGAAAGGGGTTGTAAATGAACAAATGAATCGCCAAACTATTGTTATTCACTTCAGCATTAATCTAAGTGGCAGGCTGGTATTTCAGAAAAACTATCAGCAATTGCAGAGAGCAATAATATTTTCAAAAAAATGCTTACTATGAGATAGTCCGAGTCAACAAGTTATGCTTTTGGGTTGCAGATGCTACTGAGTATACAGGATTACGTTTTCATTTAAAGCAAAGATAAACTTTTAATAATAAAGAAACTTCAAACAGATATGTTTGTCACCATATCTTTGAAATGGTGTCTTTATTAATCTTAGTATTCCTGCAATGAGCCTAATATTGGCCAATGTGACTGTTTCAAGGCACATGAAAGCTATTTCATCAAAGGCAAATTAGTGTTAAAAACATCAAATTTAAGCTTTTATCTAAAAACACAATACTGCTAATGCAGTGCCATCAATGGTGCCTCCTGATTTACCTAGATCATGTCTCTCATCATTAGAAATTTGAAAGGTTTATAGAAGGAATAATTTGGCACACATATGAACCTGATGACCACGATTAATGGTGATCCTCCCTACAGTTATATAACCATCTGATAGGGACATTGCTACACTGTGATCCTAAATAGAATGCTTAATATCACCGCTTTCTATTCCTGATATAATTATCACTAACTCCATTTATGTACTGCAAATATTTACATAATGCTGAAGACAAAACTATGTATTTCTTAAAAGAACCATCTGTTTGATCAGTAGTGACTTATGAGGGTTTCTGTCCCGTTTTGAATTATTTTAAAAAGACAAGATCTTTCTCCATAAAAAGATTTGCTTCTGAGACTTTAAGACTAAAGATCTTGTTGGAGCACGGATTTAAAGTTTTGTAATTACACATCCAGGAAGTTTTGTGCAATAATGTATTTGAAGTAAACAACAAATAGCATATCAGTTTGCCAGAATGCCATTATACCACAGTCCGAGAACCATCAAAAGCACAATAGTAACAAGAACTCATTTTTAAGTCTCGCCTAGACAACAGAGGCACTGTCTTTTCAAGACATGTTGCTTACAATAAGTGGGTTATAGCCTGCCCTCAGGCTTACAATTTGTTCGCTGTAACGTTGCTCTTGTATCCTTTATTCCAGTTTGTCCATGACATGCATGCATAATGCTTCTTCTTGAGTTTGACCCCCTGAGCATGGACCAAGTACTTATCTTCATCCAATGCACCCATTTTCTTTGGAGCTACTTTTTTAGTTGGGTTTAAGCACTCCATATGAGTGCTCATGCTTCCACTCTCTCGGTCCCCTCCCACCAGCCCTCAACTCTGTTACTTCTTTCCCCTCTCGAACCCGATAGCACTAATAAAGAGAGGATGTGGCATAACAGCCACAGCTATCAACATTTAGAGCTGAGGAACAAGGTTCGAGTCTCGGCTTTGGTTCTGACCTAAGGTTCACTCAGTATTACAGTGTCTAGGGTTGCAACCTGAGGAAAGAGAGCTTCAAGTAACTTGTGTTTTCTCTCAGCTGTCCAACTAACTAATTTACATAATTCATATTTATTCATTGACACTTTATCTCCATCTTGAACATTTTGCATTGATCCAAACCTCAGGGATCTGTGTTGGACCCCCTGGGTTAGTGTAATTGTACAGTATATTTGCACATTTATTTTCTCCTTTTTTATTCACATGGAGAGTAAGTTTTTCTCTGAAGAAATCCCTTTCCCCGCAACCCAAGGAAAACTGAGGGAGTTTGAATCTCAATGCCATACATAAAGTATGCAGTGAGTTTAGAATTGCAAAACGATTAAGTGAAAAGGCTTCGCAATTGTCTGTTAATTCTCTCAAAGTTACAAATTAGTGGTGTTTCATTGTTTTTGCAAGGAGTCTTTACAAGTCATCCCCAAGTGAAAACACCATTTTACTTGGAATTTACAGATATGATTGTGCAACATTCACATTTTTTCGACTTGGGAAAAGTTAAATTTATGCAAAAAAACATTACAGCCTTGAATTCCTTCATGGAACCGAGTCCATCTATTAGTAAAGTACCAAAGAAGTAGGTTTTTCTATTATGACACATTAACAATGCAAGTTCGAAACAGATATTAATACATGATCTATCACAATAGCACAACCTATGATCATTGAAAACTTTCACCAATTTCTACTGAATGAGACAGATGTGCCAGCAGAGAATACCGGATCATGGTGATCTTCTCCAAAAAGGTCTGTCCTCCCAAACAACCCTAGTGTTTCTTGCATAAGTATAGCGTTTTGATTCAAAACTCACAAAAGTGAAAGGTGTAATTTCTCACCCATAGAATCTATGCTTTATGATATGTCCCATTGACATATATTAACATTAAATCACATGCTCTTTGCACTAAAGTGTAAATTCACCAGACTTTTTTTTTTGCCAGATGATGCTCCAGAGTCCAGACCCTCATGTCTGTACTGGCTCCCCTTATTTTATGTGCTATCATGACAAAACACACAGTTAATATGCTCCTGCAGTTCAAAAGCGGCTTTATTTCAAATTCCTTTGCCATCTGTTCTTTACTGTCTTAATTGTTTATGTAAGTGAGGCACTGAACATGAGCACCAGGGTCAGGTGATTCAAAATTGGTATGGGGGGGCTTGTGCGGACCCCGCACAAGATGGACACTTAACTCCAGAGTTCCTGTGCGGCTACGATGATCGGATGACACTGCGGCTTCCTCTGACTTTGTTTCGTCAGACGAAGCATGTGAACACATGCCGGAAGCAGAGCACTTTTGCCTCATGACTTTTTCCTGCATTTTTATTAATATTATGGAGGAGAATTCCTTTGTTCTATTATTTCAAAATTACTATGGCCTCCATTTTGATATCCACATCATGATTTAAGGATAACCCTCTTTGCTTGAGCTCTTTTGCTCTTATTTGGATTTACAAAGTTTTTAATAATAATTCCCAACTTCAGATAACTATTTATGAGGGAAGTTCTTTGATAAACTCCTTTGCAATTGATTACTGGAATGAGAAATTCTCCTGAAGTATTATATAAACAGCAACAGGTAATTTCATGATTTCCTTGGCAGTGATTGATGCTTGGCGGGGGCATTTTGCTGCAAAGGAATTTAAGGTGACATTTATTTCTTTACATTCCTCTTCTTAACCTTTTCAATTTCGTCATCCAGGCACTTCATTTCAGGAGAAAATGTTGCACCTCAACTTGCAGGAGATATAAACATCCTCACTCCTCATGGCCAAACCTCATAAGATGAAATATAAATCTAATTTACCTTCCATTATTGCCAAGCCTAGTATCAGGAAACCTCATCATCAAAAGTACATTTGCCCAAACTATCTTACAGCTATAATGGATGGAGACTGCGACCACAAGGAGGCCTCACCGTCACCTGCGACAAGGGCCATTTCCAAGAAAACACCTGGGTCAGTAAACTGTCCCGAAAGGATGTAGACTTGCCTCTACGTCACCTTCTCCTTTTACTTTGGAGGATATTATGGAAGCGATAAGAGTTATAAAGCCATTCGTTGTGGAAACAAATGCCTCAATTCAGCGTACTGAAGAAAAATGGTCTTCTAAATATCAACAAATTTCAGTTATTGAGCAAAGAGTCAGTGACGTTGAGGATTCCCTGCCTAATGTGACTCATCTGTTAAAAGAAATATCACAACTTAAGAAATCTAGAGACTTTGAAAAATAGGAATTGCAAGAACAACCTCAGGTTGTACGGTATACCAGAAAATTGTGAAGGTTCTAATATTATTGCCTTTCTGCAAAATATAATTCCTACAATAATTCACTTACAAAATCACAATCCTCTTAGCACTCAAAAAGCGCATTGTTTGGGACCTAGGCCTACACCATCTGCAACTTCTAAGCCAAGAGGTTTCATTATTCTTTTTTTTACAGTTTTCTGAACTGATGCAAATATTAACAGCAGCCAAACAAATTCGAAATCTGCACTGATCTGGAAATACAGTCTCCTTCACAGAAGATGTTTCTAATGCAACTGCTGCCAAACAAAACAATTTCTGGAGATGAGACCTCAATTAAATCTTTAAATCTCAATATGGTTTGCTGCATCCTTATTTCAAAATTACTTATCAAAACAAGCAATTTACAATAGGAGAACCGGATGATCTCCCAACTTTCCATCAGCAACATTGTTATGAAAGCATGGAAACTGTTACAAACACCTTAACATGATATGATTATGTATTCATTTGTGTCATGTTATAATTATTAATGCCTTTTTCTTGTAGGTTATAATCTATTAGATGATGATTCTGAATTTCCTTCTCCTCTCCCTTTTGTTCCAGTATATAGTCATGTCAGACGACCCCATACCTCAGTGTGTTTTCCTTGAGGTATGTCAATTGACTTTATCTTCCTTCGTCATTTATGGTAAGTTTGTGATCCATATACCTTTTTGTTATCTCCTTTTTTATCTCTTTCCTTTTATCATCTATCTTTATTATGTTCATTGTTAAATATTATATCCGCGTTTGTTCGGAGCTGAGTCGTGTCCGTATTCTTTAGGTGTTCTGACCCCTCAAATCCATTAAGATGTTCATTTTTGTTATTTTTCTTTCACCCCCAATTAAAGATAGCTGCTTTCCTGTATTGCATGGTCTATTTACTATTCTAAGGGCCAGATGTATCAAACCATTTTGCATTTGCAAACAGTGCGAATAGCAGAATTTGACCGTTTGCGAATGCAAAAACATGGCCTGCGATGCATGGAAGGCATTCGCAGGCCAAAAATAAGGAATCGCAAAAATTGCAATTTTTTGTGAAGCAACATGGTTTTGCGGGTCGCATTTTGCGTCTCGCAATTTGCGACATGAAATACCGAATCACAATTAGCATTTCGCAATTTGCGAGTCGGAATAGCGACTTGCAAATACCGATTTGGTATTTCACGTCGGAAATTGCAAGATGCAAAATGCGACTCACCATACCATGTCGCAATTCGATGCATCGAAAATTCGCAAATTACCACTGAGTGAAACCAGGTGTAACCTATATCAAGAGTCCCAGAATGCCTCAGACTCTTTTCCACAATGGCTGCACTCTACGTCATGGCGAGGAGAATGAGGATCTTGGCAGGTTTGAGGAGAGGGAGGAGGAGACAGGAGCGCATTTTCAGAGTGCGCATTACCATTTTTGACCAGACTGAGGAGGACATACAAGATTAGTACAGGTTGAACTCAGCCATGATACTTGACCTGATAGCTGAGCTACAAACCATACTGCAGCGCACAACACATAGGACAAATAGCATACCCACCCATGTGCAGGTATTATGCTCCCTGCACCTACTTGCCTCAGGGAGCTATCAAGGGGTCATAGCAGCAGCTGGGGGAGTATCACAGAGTACCCTCTCTAGATTTTTCAATGCATTTATCAATGCCATGCTGAGTAGGATACACCAGTACATCAGATTCCCCCACATCTCACAGGAAATACAGCAGACTAAAATAGATTTCTACCAGATAGCACAGTTCCCCCACATCCTAGGTGCCATAGATGGGACACATGTTGCAATCTGTCCACCATCGGCCACAGAGTATGTGTAACGCAACTGTAAATACCAACATTCAATGAATATACACGTGATATGCAATGCCTCCATCATAACCGATCTCGTGGCCAGATACCCAGAGAGCACACATGATTTGTACATCTTTCGCCACAGCGGGATTCACACAAGACTGCTAGCTGGGGTGCTTGGTGAACAATATCTACTAGGTATTGTCCCTCTGTACACTGGTGCATTGATGGCGTTGTGACGTCAGATGTCTCACTTAATCATTATACCCTCTGTTCCTTTCAGGAGACAGTGCCTACGCAGTGCGCACCTACATGATGACACCCTACCTAAATCCTACAACACCAGATACAATTCAGCACACAGGGCAACCCGCAATGTGGTTGAGCGCACCTTTGGTCTGCTGAAGAGTCGCTTCCGGTACATCCACAAAAGTGGAGGGGCACTACAGTACAGCCCGGACTCGACCTGTAGAATAGTGGTCACATGTGCGATCCTGCACAATATAGCTACCACCAGGGGCATACTGGTGAAAATATCTGAGCCAGACTCAGATGAGGATGATGATCCCATACCCCCTAGAGCCAGCAGACCGGACCAGTGCAGCAGAGGGCAGGCAGAGGCATGCAGACATCACGCACAACCATTTTCAGATGTAAGTAATAACAACACAACTTCGCTGACATGTGTTCTGGTAGTTAGTACCTTTATTACCTTAATGTCAGGTAACATAAGTGTCACTAGCAAAAAAAATAAACATATGTGTCATAAAATAACCATTAAGTGTCTCACTATTCATTCATAGTTCACTGTAAAACAAAAACTGTTGACAGTCCCCTGTGGCCATTAAAGTCACTTTTTACGGCCACGCAAACCACTTGAGTGTGCAGTGGCCTCACAGGCACCTCTGGTATCTGCCTCAGTGGCAGTGCTGTGCCTGGCACTGCGATGCCTAGGATCTGTCGTGGGCACTGCAACGCCGCTGAGTCCTCAGTCTCCCTTAGTCCAAGTTCACTGGGTGTAGCAGAGCGGTTACCCAGCATAGTATCCAGCACATTCGTTATCTGGACCAGTCCCTGGGCTACATCCCTACTGCTGTGCGCTGTCTCCACCTGTGCAGCCACAGCACGCAGTGATATGAGGGCCGTAGATGTTGCAAGGCGATTGACCGATCTACAGAATCCCCTAAACATGCCCATGAATCACCTATCATGCCTGCGATGGATGACTGTCATGCCTTAGCTCTGTGCAGAGTTCCTTCACTGCATTGGTCAGCTCCCTGGTGTTCTCGGCAGCTGTGATCTGTCCCTCATGCAGCTTGGAAATGTTTGAATTAAGGCTCTCCAACTGCCGATGCAGCCCCCCCATGTTGGCATTGTGTGCCTGCATCTGCCTATGCATTTCCGTAATCTTCTTATTTTGCAGGTGCTGCAGTTTAAGCATAGAGGATTCCAGGCCACCGAAGACTGATGGGCCCTCTCCTGCTTCCACGTGCTGTGTGCCTGCATTCTGAGGCCTCCTGCAGGGTGTTGAGTGATGCTGGGGCTGGGACTCCTGCATTACGGTGGATCTGCCGTCTGGGGATGGAGTGTGGCCGTCATCCCGCATGTCATCTGGGTCCTGGCTCAATTCGGGAAGAGGTACAGCCCTTGCCCTGCGTCTGATAGGCGCAATATTCACTGACTCACTGGTGTTGGAGTCTGATGGAGGCTGGGTTTCAGCATCCCCCACAACGGCACATGCTGATGCTGCTGGGCCTGGGCCATCTGCAACGACAATGTGCAGCATGTCATTTATGTATGTATCACCAAATGTTACACAATGGTAATAAATGTACAGTTACATCATACCACTATGTAGTGGGTGTTGTGTTGTTCTGGGTGTCGCTCTACTTAATTACATTCTATGTGCTACTTTCAGCTCTGGGTTGTGGACTACCACTCCCATAAGGCATTGTTGTGCCGCTTCTAAGATGTGGAATGGACTACTTATCACAATGCTTTGCACTAATTGCTAATTCCTAAGGGGCATTTGTACATACACTTATGGGGTTACATTTCAATATTGCGCTTACCTTTACTGGTGCTTGGTGAGCCGGATGTGTCTATGTCGGTGACCCCACTGACAGCTTCTGGGATGAGTGTTGACTTCACCAGGTCTTCCATGGGGGTGGAGGGTGTCTCGGTGGATGGTCCGCCTCCTGTGCTCCTTGCCTCCTGTAGTCTTCTGGCCACCCGCTCCTTGGCACAGGAACTCAGGTCGTACCACCTCTTTCTGATCTCCTCCACTGAGCGCTGCGCAACCCCCACAGTGCAGATTTTGGTTTGTATGTCTGCCCAGAGTTTGCACTTCTCACTCTCAGGGACCTGGAGCGAGCTCTTACCGAACAGCAGGTCATGGCTCCTCCCCACCTCCTCAGTGAGCACCTCCAGTTCCTGCTCACTGAACTTGAGTTTTCTCTTCCTCTCTCCCATCTCCTTTCCATTTGCAGAGTTGCCCATGCTGATGTGAAGTCCTGCCTTGTTCACAGACTTGCTCCCTGTGGCTGTGGCTGGGCTGTGTCTCTCTCACTGCTCCTTTGGGTGTGGCACCTGCAAACTGCCTGGGATGACTCACTTTCTGCTTGTGATGTCATCAGGCTCTGCCAGGTGTGCGTTCTCGCAATTTGTGATTTTCAAATACCGAATCGCAAATCTTTTTGTGATTCTGTATTTGGGCCTCGCAAATTGCATTAGCGAATTTTAAGAAATCGATAATTCCGAATCGCAATTATGTTACGTTGCATATTGCGACTCAGAAATAGTGATTTCTTAAAAATCGCTATTTGCGATTCGCAAAGGCGTTTGTTCATACATCTGGCCCTAAGTTTTCTCTTTATTCCCCTTCTCTTTCTATCTGCTTATATTCCTTACATCCTCTTTGTTTCTTTCCCCTTATAACTTTTCTTGAATATATATATATATATATATATATATATATATATATATATATATATATATTTATTTAAATAATGCATACTTCAAAAATGTTTGAAAGTTGTTATTATGTCTGACCTAGCAGTTAATTTACGAATTGTTACATGGAATGTTAAGGGTCTAAAGAACCCGGTTAAACATCAGCAAGTTTTGTCACATTTATCTAATCTCAAATGTCAAATTATCCTTCTTCAAGAAATACTGTCAAAGATGCAGGCTTGTTAAGAAAAAAAAAAAGCTTGGGTTGGTAACTTGCATTTTCCTCCTTCTATTAATCACAAAAAAATGTGTTATTATTTTATGTCATAAACACCTTAATATTTCATTTGATTTTCAGGAATGTGATGATAAAAGTAGATGGATAGTACTGAAGCTTACCATCAATGATATCCCCTTCACTCTCCTTAATGTTTGTGGTCCAACACATCCAGACCTTAATTTTTTTACACTAATGCTAGCACAGGTGTTTTAATAAAAATTATTAATGAGTGTGCATGTATCCTGAATAATGGATTTGGATAGAAAATATAATAACATAGAAAAATAACGCACACATTCGAAAATGTGATTACGTTGAGTGGCCGCCAATGTTCACAAAGTGTGCTTATTAATAGTCTAATACTATGAAATGTTGACTATATGTTTTGACTAATGTAGTAATATGTCATATTAAAGGTTATGCATTATGTATTAGCTTTATTAATTGTAGGCCTTAATTTAACGAACATTTTGGCTTATTTGCCAGGCCTCATGACAAGCTGCATTTCTTAACGTTTAATAAATGGCGGTCCTAGAGAGTTAAACTGTGATTTTCCATTTGCATTGTTTAATTGTGCTCATAGCTGGAAAGTTTCTCATGAGAACCAACTGCTAGAAGATGCTGTTATGGTTAATGTAACATTTTGTGTGTAATGTGTGCAAGACTGACTTTCTCAGGAGAACAATGGAGATATTCACTGGAGTAGAACCTGCAACAATATTGTTACCTGATGAGGCCATTGCAGGACAACCAATCAAAGACATGTGAACAGAGTAATAGTAGAATTCATAGATTTGGAGTTTTAGTTTTATTAGAAATAGTGTGAACATGCGATTAATTAACCAATAGGGATTTGAGACAGTTTATTGGTTTTGATTTAACAAGACTGCACTCAGAGGAAAACAGCATTTTAGCCTTTAACATTCTGCCTTTTGCGGTTTGCCTTAAGCATTCCGCATTTGCCCATAGCTCATTCTTGCCCATTTTCCATCTTGACAAGAGATGTGCTTAACTTTAATGCTTAAAGAATTTGTGTTCTCTGAACTTGGATGCTGAATCCTGATTCCTTGCTGATCGGCAGATGTTCTGAGGACGAAGACGGACTCTGCTTGCTGATCCGCACTGAGGAGAGGTATTCTGAATTAGAAAAATGATTATCATGCATATTTGCTTTTTCTTATTAGGTACCAATTGCACTGTTTTGATAGAGCCATAGTTAGATGTTTTTCCAAGTTCATGTTACTAAATTGTTTTGCAAAGCCCAACGTGCTGATGCTAATCTGATGTGAGTTAAGGAGCCTCACTAATGAAATTCTGCTAGTAGGGAATAATACTTGATGAATTTCTCTGCTGAACTCAAATGTATGTAATCACTTTGACGCAGTTGATTTTGGTATTAATTTGCACTATAACCTTAGAATGTGTTGTAGTTAAAGCTTGGATTAAATTGCGTTTCTTCTGACGCTTTGGACAGCCAGTATTGTTCCTGTATGTGTTTCATTTGATATTAAGATTAATCTACCAGACGTTAGCATTGTTAATAGATGGAAATAAATACTCTAACTTTTACTAAAGGTCTGGTTATTCATGACTGAAACGTCATGGTGCGTGACACTTACGGACTCTATTAGTGATTACTGTTATTGATTATTGATATTGTGCGTTAGTTATTGATTTGCATGTACTGGAGTTATAGTAAGAACATCTTAATTGCGAGTCAAAAGGTTCAGTGACCTATTTGTGTCCCCTTGTAAGTTTACTTACTAAGATCAGATGCGCCACCACTAATATCTCATAAAATGACACAATATAATTCATAAAATTTCATATTGAGTGAGGATTGTAATCAGGTGTTCGATCGTATCCTTGACAGTTCTTCCAATACAAAATGTTTACCTCATAAAGCACACAAAGCGTTCCAACATACTATTTCTCAACACTCCCCCTCTGATTCCTGGAGAATATATAACCCAGACCTTAAAGAATATTCCTTCTGTTCTTTCCCTCATCAATCCAAAACTAGAATTGACCATATATTTTTAAGTACAGATATTCTAAAAATACTAACTTACTCTGACATTTTGATTCCTGATCATGGCCTTGTTCTAACAAATCTGGAAATCTTAACAAGCAAACACAAGTCAAGATGCTGATTCAATAACTCCTTGCTTTCACAAAGTATTTATCATTGCATTTGAATCCTTTGCTTCCAACTTTTTTCAACAGAACGATACTGGTAATATTGCCTTTAATTTTGTACGAGATGCTTTTAAGGTAGCATCCAAGGGATTTATAATTATGTTTCATCTAGGAAAAAAAGCCAAAGAAAAACAGATTACACTCTTATTAACTAACATTTCCAGATCCACATCACCCCTAAGTCCACCTTTCGTGCCACCCTAATCTACAGAACATCCGGTCCCCGCCCATCTTATAGCAACTACGTCGTCAACATCATACCTCCCCATAGACTCGCCTCCATGAACCTTCTCTTCGGCGACCTCAGCTACAACATCAATACCACCTCCCTGCTCGAGAACCTGGCCACAATGGGCCTCAAGCAACTGGTCACTTCGCCAACACGCATCGCTGGACGCACCCTCAACCTCATGTTTTCTGCAAGCAACAACATCACCATCGACAACACCTCCACGCTACACTGGACCGACCACCACTGCTTTCATTTCTCTATCACCACACTGACCGTCCACCTCTGCGCACTCCACCCCATGCAGGAATTTGAATCAGATTACCAAGGAACACCTCACTGACACCCTCAGCAAGTCACTTCTTCCCCTCACCACAGACACACCCATCTCAGCACAGAACTTCCACCAATGGATCTCCGAATGTGCCAACACCCTAGCACCATTCCAAAAGACCTCAGCAGAATGCAACCTAAAGGCCAGATGGTTCTCCCCCGCAGTACAGGACTCCGGCACACCTGCAGGTGGCTATAAAAAAGATGGGTAAACAGCAAGTCCCCAGAAGACATTGAGGCCTTCAAATCCGCTGTCAAATCTTTCCACTACCTCATCAGTTCCACCAGGAAAGCCACCCTGCAGGACCATATCAGCGCCACCACACACAATACCATAGAGATTTTCGCCTTGGTCAAAGAGTTTGCCAAACCCCACTCAAAAGCGGCAAACATCCCTACATCTCAGGACCTCTGTGACAGACTAGCCACCTTCTTCCACCGGAAAATCAAAGACACCTACAACAGCTTCAGACCCAAAGACCCCCTGAGCCCACCAACAACCCTCCAGCTCAGACCCTCTGAACCTTCACAGATCCTGCACTGCTGGACCACCCTCACCATGGACAAGATTATTCCTAGAAGCTAAATTCACTTTAGATTAACTTCAAACAGCAATTAAATGCTTCCCAAAAGGTAAAGCACCTGGCACAGATGGTTTTACCATTGAATTTTATCTTCAGTTTTCTCTGATTTTATTCCATCTGCTTTTTAAGCTTATTACTTCATTTCTATTAATATTAGTCCAAAAAAGGATTGTGATTTGACCTTATGTAAAAATTATTGTCCTATATCCTTGATCAATACAGATTGTAAAAAAAAATCCAAAGTCCTTGCTCTTCGACTAATGGATCTCGTACCGGATCTCATTTCTCAAGAATAGTCTGGCTTGGTCAAAAATAGGAACAATGCAGACAATTTATGTGTCTTCTTGAATATAATTAGTGGAGCAAATAAACTTACATCTTCTCTAGTGGTACTCACTTTAGATGCAGAAAAGGCATTTGATAAAGTTCATTTGCAGTTCCTCATGAAATCCTTATAATGGTATAGTTTTGGTCCTAAAATCTTACAATTGATTTCCTTATTTGTATACTTCAACCCTTTCTACAGTATTGGTTTATGAAATCCAATCACCATACTTTCATCTAAGGAGAGGTACCAGACAATTAAGCCCTTTATCCCCCATATTATTCATATTAGCATTAGAACCCTGTGACGGGGTGCACGGGTGGTACGAAGGACTCTGAGACTTATTTTTAGGTGACGGTGCTATTTATTTAAGAGTTTGTGCCAAACAAGAAAAAAAAAATTGTTTTAATTCTCCGTGCTCTTTTCTTCTTTAATGTCTCTCTCTTCGTGTTCTTTATAGGCTCCCCTCTTGACTGGCGCTGACTGGATGTGGACTCCCAGGTGTACTGGAAAACAAAGGAACGGAATGGAAGGTAAGTCGAGCGCAGAGATATCTCTAACACACAAGTGAGAGTTTAAGAGATAATGGGAGAGGGAGAGGGGGAGAGAGAAAAAGAGGGGGAGAGAGAAAGAGAGGGGGAGAGAGAAAGAGAGAAAGAGAGAGAAAGAGAGAGAAAGAGAGAGAAAGAGAGAGAAAGAGAGAGAAAGAGAGAGAGAAAGAGAGAGAGAAAGAGAGAGAGAAAGAGAGAGAGAAAGAGAGAGAAAAAGAGAGAGAAAGAGAGAGAGAAAGAGAGAGATCCGGTTGTGTATGCGTGGGAGGGCAGGAACATATGTGTTGCACACAAACACCCTTAATGCTCCCCTGTAGGTCCTTGTTAGCACTCAGGTCGGTCTTCCCTGTGCCTATAAGTATCAGTAGTGGTTTCCCCTTCAAACCCCATCCTCTGCCACTCTCCCCTCCTGTCTCGCTCCCCTCTCCCCCTGTGCTCTGGGATTTTGTGAGGTTATGGTGTCCTTGCAACAAGGACCGTACCTTGTTGAGCCACGTCCCTCCAGGGGCGTGGCGGAAAGTGCTCGTCTCCTGCTGGCTGGTGTTTTCTTCGAATGTTGCCCACGTTTTGGGAAGCTCCGGCTTCCCGGTCTCGCCTTCCCCTGTTGCTGCTGCCGCCGCGTTCTCTAGCTCCCGGTGTTCTTCCCTCGCGTCCGTCGCCGTGGGAAACTCTTCTCTTTTCTTCTCGAGTCCGTCCTCCTTTTCTGTGCCCGGGACCCGGAAATCCGAGTCCCAGGTGTCTGTTGCCGCCCCAATGTTGTCATGGGAACGGGAAACTCCGTCCTCCGACGCGTGCGAACGGCGCCAGTCGGAGGAGTTTGTAGGCGTGGTGGAAGACACCCGTCTACAAACCCTTCCTCAACAACTTAAAACTTCTGACACATTACAAGAATTTCTAGTCAAAGATACTCATATCAAGTATACTGCATACACTAATGGCATTCTTCTTTTCACCTCACAACCTAACAGATATCTACCATTCTTTTTTAATGAGTTGAGATCCTTCTCCGTGCTTTCGGGTTATATGCTAAATTTAGATAAATCTGAAGTTTTATCTCTTAATAAATACTCCACTAAACATTGCTTTACAACAGCAGGGTTTTTGTGGAATACTGTTAATCTTAAGTGTCTTGGAATTTTTTACACTAACAATCTCAAGGATACATTAAAAGTTAACCTCGATAATGTACTAACTAGAATTACTTATTGCATCCAAAAATGGCCACCCCTCTTTTTATGTCTTGGTGGGGACGCCTTGACAAAATTAAAATGGTGATTCTTTCCATTATTAAATGTTTCCCTTCAGATCACCAATTAGGATTCCTAAGAAACATTTTATCTCCTTGGATAAAATTCCATCTAAATTCCTATGGAATGGGAAAAAATCTTGCATATCACTGAATAGGCTTATATTGCCTACATTATCGGGTGGGATTAACTTCCCTAACATCGATCTTTATTACAAGGCCTTTCGTATTAAGCAGATTCAATCTTTTATCTTTCACTCTGATGTTCGGGGAACCTAAATTATGGTTTGCAATGGAAACTTACATTGTTTTGCCTTTTTCACATGAACAGTTTATTTATATGTCTCTACCTTCAAAGTTTTGGCTGCCTCCACATATCACATTCCTGTTCCCTGATAAAAAAACACTTCTTATCTCCAATTTATCTTTAGCTCAGCAATTTCTTCACAGTTCCATTTGGTATAATAAAATGCTTCTTTATAAATGAAAGCCTCTTTTGTAGAAGAGATGGATTGATAAAGGTCTTCCTACTGTATCTCAACTTATAACAAAAGATTAAATCGCACCTTTCTCAATTCTTTCCAAACCATCTTCATTCATTAATCAATATAATATATTACACGTTCTTCTTTCAGAGGCTCTCATCTCTCTCTTCAACCCTTCTACTAGCACAGTTGCAACACATCCGCCTTCGTATTCACCACATAAATCTTCCACAGCCTTTCTTATCTATAAAACACTTATCACAACGATGCCAAGTAGACTCAAGTCTATACATGAAATACTATGAGAAACTGACTTCCAACTCACTTGGCCACTCTCCTTATGGGATAAAATATGTGCAAAAAATAATTCTACTGGTGGCTCAGTCAATTTGACACAGACACTATATTATTTTTAAAATAGGATGCTTTATACGCCTGCACATATGTTCAAACTCAAATGTATTAAGCAAGATACTTGCTGACACTGAAATTCATATCCTGGTACTTATGTTCATATTTTCTTTTCATTGTCAAGTAGTTTCTAATTTCTGGAGACAAGTTTGAGATAAAATTACCACCATAACCGGCATCTATAGACAATTCTCTTTTGACAAAGTATTTCCTGATGGATTACATATACATATGGACTAAAAATAAAATGCTAGGTGAATTTGTAGACTTATTGCTTGTATTAGGCTTTCTAGTTGTAACATCCAATTGGAAAACCACAGAAAATTTCACTATTCAGCAATGGTGGAACTTGGTATGTCACAACCATATACTTGACAGGTATAATTTACAATAGTTTCCTATGTTGGCTAAAAAAGATATTTTGTGGTATCCTCTCACCACATTATCTTTCTACTGTTGCTAAAACTTGAATTATTTAACTATTCCATGTACTCAGTCATTTGTTGGAATTTGTTTTTATTCTATAGTGTTCTATAATATTACTCATGAAGGTATATATTTTCCTATTTTTCTTTCTTTTTCTCCGCTCTTTCTTCTAACTATACTTCCTTGGTCCCTTATAACTGCCATTCACTTTTTAGATCTAAATGATTATTTTTACAGTATTAGATTTTTCCCTGAGGTTCATAGTTCTATTTGTTAGTTTCCATACTTCCCTTCTAATTGAATGGCAACATTGTCAAGTATTTAATTGTTCTTTATTGAAAATAAAAATTCTTAAACTAAAAAAAATAAATTGGTAAGTGTTTCATCTCAAAAGAATCTAAGCGATTCTGAATTTAAGATTTTGCATAGACCAAAACAAGGCATGAGTAGGTTACCATAAAACGACCAGTATGTGTGTGTCCATATATATATATATATATATATATATATATATATATATATATATATATATATATATATATATTTATGGTAATTCTGAGTAATCAATTAATACTTGTATGTAAATTTGGGCTTCAGAACCCTGCTACAAAATGGCAGCAAAATCTGTAGTCCTCACAAACCTGTCCAATATTATGAATCCTTCCATATAAGAGGAGGTCCACACAGAACACTTATTGAAAGCTATGTGGATGAGGTTTGCACCCTTCAGTACAATGCAAGTCGAAAATAAATCCCGCTAGCCTATTATGCATAACAAGTAAATATGGCCATCTGGGCATATAGTGGAATGTGGTCTTCCTACTATGCCTTTTGTACTAATGACACTACCCTTCCCTTCTGAGGGTCTTTAAAAAAACAGAAGTGCTGCCAAAAACAGCTGTGCCTCAAACTATTGTTGCGGTGAATTCAAAAGGATCCAATTCCCTGTGGGTAGCTGTCTTACTCATAGTGCCCAAAAGATTAAAACGTTGCCACAATACTCTGCAAGGTTCTGCCCTCAACTCAAAAACCAATATAAATGCCATGCTATTGGCTTGGGGGTGGTGGTTTGGAAGTTGGGCGGGACACCAATAAGGGTAGGCAGAGGACCAGAGATGTATGGATGCACGTTACAGCCAGACCAGCCCATTTCCAGTACCTCACCATCTTAAGCTGTTCCGACTTCTACAGCGCAGGACGCTAATGACTTGGAAGATATTAGGGATGGGAAAACCGCAATATGTGGAGGCAGGGGAGTCCAAGTGCCATAGTCCATTATGTTAGAGCCAGATCCACTCATTACCGGTGCAGCAGCTTCTTAAGCAGATCCATCGTCCTGCAGTGCTTGACAGTAACGCCATGGAGAGTAGAGGGGGGCTAAAAGATTGTAACAAGGGCATGCATGGGTCACCAAGCAGAGCTTTTTATTTTTTACAAATTAGGTGCCAGGGCCCAAGGGTGCAGCTTGAACCACCCACTGACTCGGATATCCCTGACAAATGCCAGTGAAAACAATAACTACTACCGAGCATACTCCAGCAAAAGTCACAATTTGGAGGATTCTACATCACTGACAATGGCTGGGTGAACTAGTATTAATTTTTTTTAACATATAATGAATTGCTATACTCTGTTGCCGATATACTGTGCTCTAAAATAGACAAACAGGGCAACCGTGTGGTGGACTGCCAGAAATAAGTACCAGTTCCGATCTACGACAAACAGAGGCACAAATTAAGCACCAATTCAAAATGTCAGAGTCTCCCATGTTAAAGTTAGATCTGCATATTTGCACTGCTCCTATGTTGTATGCAGCTTCTTTCCACATTGAGGGTCACTCTTGACTTTGGAGCAAGAGGGGTGAAAAGATGAGATACAGACAGGCAGGAGACACCAAGAACCAGAGAGCCTCATCTGTAGCCAGCCTCGCAGAGTAACAGTGATTCCTTCTTACAGTAGTGCGGGACATGCGCAGGTGTTTCTGGCAACAGCCCAGACACAGGTCAGGTCAAGCAGGGGCCATTCTGCTAACATCAGAACTTGGAGGAGTTTGGACTGAGCCACATCTCTTGAGCCTGAAGCTTCTATTTGATGTGAGGGAGAATGCCAAAGCCAATTGTGCTTCTACCCCTTCTTGCATCATCTCAAACCTGTTAGTATTTGGATCCCCCAAAAAAGACTGATTAAACCCTTCCCTCTGACGACTCCTCCTTTCCTTTACTCATCACAAACCTTCTCCTACTGCTATGAGCTCCAATCAAACACTTTCTAAACCCTTCCCTCTTCTATCCCTCCACTATCCCTTTCAATCCAACTAACAGACTCACATGTCCTCTAATCAAATGAATTTCATATGTCTGTGTACTAGTTCATCACTAATCCTTTTTGAGTTTCAGAGTAAAAAACGCTTTGAAGCCTCATCAGGGTGATTAAGCACTATATAAACACAAACCCTTCCGCTCTTCCATCCCTCCACTATCCTTGTTACAAATCAACTAACAGACTCACAAGTCCACCGCTCTAATGACTCTCATATTTCCCTATACTAATTCACCACTAAGACTTCTTGGGTTCCAGAGTACCGCACCACTAGCCAAATAGCACTGCGACACCTCGTCCGGGGTAGTAAGTGCTATATAAATGCAATTACAGTTACTGACAAAGGTACATTCATGTTACAACTCCAACTCAAATGTGGCTTCCATAGAGGGTTTCTTAGAGAAAGTGGTGGGGTTGGGAGTTGTATGACAATACTGCCCTGGTTATTAGTACATCTGAGACGGACCTTATTTACCCAACATTTTTTTCCTGTGGTTCCCCAACAAGAGCCTCTCATACAAAACATAGTTTAATGGCTGACCCTAAAGCAGAGATAACAGAACATCTAGAAAGCTCCCTTTCCTCAATGAAGGCAAAAATTATAAATTTGAGATATTAGCCAGTTCTAATGTTAAGAGTGTTAGTAACGTTCTGAAGAGGTCTAAATCTATTCAGGCGTGTCTCTTATTGTGGGAGAGTGGAGAGAGGTGATTGGAACCTTCAGTCTGGTTTAATAAGACTGCCCCTACACAATTTTCTGATATGTCAACACAAACTGATTTTGCATTTCCATCTGTGCTTTGAAAATTCTGTATTATCGGTTGTAATGTGCTTCCATCATCTTCCCTTTAGATGTTGGACAGCACGAACACTCTTGGTAGGGTAGAGAGTGAGTCCTCAACTTTTGCTGAGCTTAGGGAATATAGCCAGGGTTGCCCAGATTTATTTACATGCTTTGTTCATACCTCCCTAGCCTCAAACTTACAACCCCCTAAAGTTTAATGGTGGCCAGTACATCTGAGACTCCTTTCTTGACCATAACTAAGTTTGTACACAAACTAAAAAAAGAACACTTTCGCAGAGAGAATTTATCCAATATTCTTGTGCTGCAACAACTTTTGCGGGTTGGCCCCCTAGATAAATGTGCCCTTGGAGTTTGTACTGCCCTTACACTTCACTGTTGTGTGACTATACATTCAGTTTTGACATCTACTCTGGTTTTAATTAATCATGCTTTATTAAGGTTCTGAATCCAGCTTTTTCAAGAGGCCCAAGGCAAGGTCAAAATAAGACATCAAGGTGGTGGGGGGGGGGCATAGAATTGTGGTAGAGGCTGGGCAGATAGTTGTTCTGGGGGAGCTGGTTCAAAAAATATATCTCTCACCCCTCTAGGACTAAGTAGGACCTAGGCACCTTTAACCCTTAAAACACCTAGTGGTGGCTGGCTTTTTGGAGAGTCAATAAATACTGATCCACCATTTGAGGGACTCCAATCATGGCTAAGATATTCTAGGGGTGGAGGATGGGGCAGTATCAGATTGCATTTTCCCTTGATGGCTAACCAGGTAGTGCTAGCAAACACGTTTAAGCCACTATCCTTGCTGGATTCAAATGATTGCCTGCCTACGCTAAATTCTGAAGCAATGGTGGTGGATATCTTCAATCAAGCGAAGAGTAACAAGGCGTATAATTGTGTGGTGTCTTGATAATGAGAACGGAGCTTTGAAAGACCTATGTTTATTATTTTGGAATATCACAGACCTGACGTTTAAGACAGGGAGTAAGATCTGCAGATCTTTAATTGAGTAATATGTTGCCTTTCTACAGGAACAATGGCTGCAAGTGCAACCTTATATGGACATTTTATGCCTCCTTTGTCTTGAACACTAAAAGGGAAAGAGAGAGAGACTGTTTAGTAGTGAGTTACATCTTTGGGTGTCCCTTTAATTATCTTGACCCCCCTCAAATGTATTCACCTTTGAAGAATCTGAATGTCTTACTAGAAACTTTCCCCAAATGGTTCCTCAGTTTTCTTGATGTACTAGTAAACTAATTGTTTTTGGGAAAGGACCCTCTCCATTATTAGTGGAACTCAATTTCTTGTTTCTTTGGAACAGGGTATTGACTCAGTATCATCCCCACAGCTTTCTATCATAGGAAAGTTTAATGCCAAGGTTGGTGTTGGCAGAGGACAAGTACTGACCTGTTGCAATGCAAATGCTACTGTAGATAATTATAATTGTGAGCAGGGTATTGATTTTGTTTCTATACACAGTCTTTGTAGTAAGTATGGGCTTTTGAGGTTGATTGACCAGTTTGCTTTGCTTTTGCTAGAAAAAGCATGCTCTCAATTATTGATTATTTTCTAGTCTCTCCGACTTACTACATAGTTTTCACCATAGTCCAGAAATTGACACATTCTCTCCTTTATCATGCACTTTGGGTGGATAATACTACACCGTTGGAGACAAAAGATGCAGTGTTTATACTGGGGAAAGGTGGCCATCTGATTTGATCTCAGAAGTGATACAACATTCAGAGAAATATGTTATGTTGTGCTTAGAGCAAGACACCACTGTTGAGACATCATCAAGTAGTTTGAGCCAGCAATACATCTGTTGACAGTTATACTGTACAGACTTATCTTGCTTTATTCCCGGGTTTAACAGGTTTTACAGTGAAGTATGAGTTTAGTAAAGCCCTGAAAACGTTTCCTAAGGAAAAAAATGTTTTAATATCTAAAAAAATAAAAAAAGAGAGAAGTGTTTACTGCTATGTAGTCAGAAGAGCTAAACAAGATTATGATTGACTAAGCTGGTAAAATCTTCTAGAAACTATGAAAATGAGATGGAATCTGGTAAATGGCTGCAAACAGGGGGCCTGCTAATCATAACAATCCAGGTGGTGGTACAATTTTTGGGAACTTTAAGTTTAATGGAGATGATAGTGCTGTTCTCTTTTCCTTTATGGACAACCAGAACATAAGTTCCACAATGGAAGAGTTGCCAAGGCAATCCAATATAGTCTGCTTAATGAAAGCCCTCCAAGGAAAAACAGAACGGCACTTGTAAATCTGCTAATACTCAATTAACCATTGTTATGTTTTCTGATATTGATCTTTCGGCCAGCAGTTAAGATTGGATACAGTCTAGCTTAAAATGTTACTAAAACAGGTTCAGAAGTTAGGGCCCAATTTAAGACGTTGGCGGTAACCGCCATTGACTTTTTGACTGTAAACCTGCTTGCCTCCAGGACAGTCTGCCTGCCGTATTTAGATGTTGGCAGACCCACAGATGAAAGACTGCATTTGAACAGCTGTCTCCACCAAGAAACACCACCTGCGTCGACAACGAGAAAGGGAAAAAGGTATGCCAGCAGGATCACAGCCAACCTTCCCACCGTGCAGATTTAGATGAGCCTTACCACTGAGGAAAAAGATGCGGTCTGACCACCACTCCTCAGTTGACAGATTGGGGGTGGCGGTGTAAACTCAACCTTGTTACAACTTACCTCCCACCCCCCTTCTTCGACTGGACAACATCTGCCATCTGTGCTGCCACAGACCGACAGAGAAAGCATAAACTCCCCCCTGTCAACAGACTACAAGGTAGGGATGCTGCATTGCCAGGGTACATTGGGTGCGCACTGCGTGGGAGGTGGGGACCACTGGAGACGTACATGTTACAGTAATTTATTTTAGATCACAGTGACATGCATATGTCTGGGACACAAGTGGGTCAGACATGGGTAGGGGCACACTGGTAACAACACATATAACACACATACACAACTGTCATTATGGTGCCATGATTCATTGCGAAATGAAAACTGTCCCCACAGTGATGGTACATTCACACCTGTCAACTGTGTCCATGTGTTCACATTGACAGGGAACCTGTACCTGTCATATTGTTCTGCGAGTTGTGTGTGCGTGAGTCAATATGTGTATGTGTGTATGCGATGGGCTGGGTGGGATGTGTGTGTAGTAGTGTTTGTTGTGGTTTGTGGTGTGTGGGTGAGGGTCAATGGTGTGGGTATATTGTGTCATTGAACCATGTTATGTGTGTTTTTGGCATGTACGGGTTGTGGTGTGTCAGACTGGCAATAGGTAATTGTGTGTATTGTGTTGTGCAGTGTAGGTGTGCACCTATGGCTAAAGGACAGTAGTGTCACTTACATCCATTCCATAGCCGCTGTCATTGTATGAAGTCCATCGAGTCCCACCTCCATCTCCCGCTGTCAGCGAACTGCCACCTGTCCCCCGTTTGCAGACCAGTTAAATCTAAATATGGTGGGCAGAATAACACAGACTCGACGGTCTTCTTGGGCTCGACGCGGCTTGACGGTAACATCATCAAGATCTAAATCATGCCCTTATTCTTTTTGCCTGTAAATATGTGTTTTGACTAGGTTTTATCAGGATTAAGGCTGGATGAGCATTGTCGTTATGTTGTTACATCGGATTTCTTATAAATATATTATTTTGCATATTGTTTTATCATTTATTTTATGACCTATGTTTGAAATAAGCGAAAAGTAGATGAAATTAAATGCCTCAAGTCATCCCTCTTGCCCATGACCCACAGCCCAACCTGTCAAAATGTTTGGTGAGTTGTTGAATTCTGAACCCCAAAATTAGGGTTTTTCAGACGTCATCCTAAATATTGCTCCCCCATTTACAAAGATAGCATATGCTAAGTGAAATAATACTGGGTTTCTGTTGGAAAGGGGTTATACAAAATAAGTTATTTCATATACATTCTATTTTAACATTTGTTGCACGTACCAATCAAAAAGTCTTTGTATGTAATTATATTAAAACTTTTTGCAGGTGTTTCCTGTTCGTTAGCTTTGATATCTTTTTTATCAGGAGTCTTTCAAGTAGTAAATGACAAAGAAGGAGTGAATGGATTAAAGTATTTGCGAGTAGGACAGCAGCATGTCAGCTAGGGTACTTCGGGGCAAAGTCATCCAGCAGATCATATCCAATGCACACAGAGTTACTATGGACCTGATAAAACATGAACATCGTCATCTACAAGTATTATGATGGTATGAAACTGTTCCTAAGGCTACAATCTCACATCACTTACAAAACATCGGGATGCATGCATTAAGACACAGATACTACGGGTCACCCATGCTATCCCTAACTATAACAGAAGATGTCAACTCACAGGATGATGAGTTATGAGCTAATGTATACCTTCCAACTGTTCATTACACTACAAAAACAAGACCTTTCAAGAAGGAACTATTAAAGCACCCAGATAGTGGGCATGTACAAATTGATTTAAAAAATTGAAAAGAAGAATAATACACCCTTCTTGTAGCAGGGCAATTGGATCCAACACATTTTCACATATCACTCCCTTCTAAACAAGCTAGATAATGCTAGACGAGAATGTGTGCTTCTATGTATCCTACACAAAGTCTGCAAATATGGTAACTGAATATCCAACAAAAATGTAAAACCATCCCAGTCAAGGACACAAAACCTATTGACGGGTGAAAATGGTTTTATTTCTTTATAGTGTATAACAAACAAAATTACTGCTGTAGAATTATGAACAAGCAAACTAAATAACCCAAGAAAAATAAACTGTTTTGAAAGCAAAGCTCAGAAGGCCTACAAAATAGTGGCTAGATAAATCTGCAGCAGTTTTGTGAACAATGTAAAAAGGCACCTACCTGATTTGGATGTATGCACTTCTATTACATGATCTTGGCAGTGCGCATTGCTGTTAGTTTAGGATAAAGAGGTAATGGACATTGTCATGCAAAAGACCAAAGGAGACACCTTCTTCCACAACTAGTGAAATTGAATGCTCTCGCCACTCACTTCTGTGCCTATTACAATTTGTTGATCTTCAAGAAAAATTGGTTATTCTCAAAAACAATTGATTCCTCAAAGCACACCACCAGTAGGATCAATCCAAACATCAAATAAGTACACTAAACAATATTGAGCTGTGCAAAGAAAGATCCATTACGCAAATTCATATCCACTGTCCACACATCAACCACTAAAAAAACGTTAAAACATTTTGACTAAAATGTTCAACACAGCAAGTGCAAAACTGACACTCAATCTTTACTGTCATGGTGTGTAGGAATCTGGCCTGGTTTGTAGTGGGTACCCTAGGTACTTACTCCTTATACCAGGTCCAGTTATCCCTTACTAGTGAGATTTATTCAGCGTTCTAGCAGTTTAGGCTGATAGAGGTAGCTGTAGCAGAGCAGCTTAGGATGAACTAGGAGACATGCAAAGCTCCTGCAATACCACTATAGTTACACAGTACCTATACACAATAAAAGACAATACTCAGTGTTACCAAAAATAAAGGTATTTTATTTTAGTGACACAAGGCCAAAAATATCTTAGAGACAATACACCTTCTGGAGGTAAGTATTATACACAATATATACACTAGAGACCAAAATCAGGTAAGTATATAGTCACAGAATAGTGGAAACAGTAGAATGCAATATGCCTCGGGCAAAACAAACCATATACTAAGAAAGTGGAATGCAAATCACAAATTCCCCCCTAGGCAAGTGTAATGTGTAGAGGGGCACTGGAAGTGCAAGAAAACCACAAAGGTGAGTAAAATACCCCACCTCAGAGCTCAGGAAAGTAGGAGTAAAGTACTGAAAGTTTCCACAGGACACACTACAAGTTGTGATAAAAGTTATTGCAAGAACCAAGAAAGACTGCAAGCAACAAATGGTGGGTTCCTGGACCTGAAGACTGTTACAACTCTGTCGTCCCATTTCTATGGGGCGCTGTAAGGGGACTCTCGGTAGCCTGGAAATCACCTTGAACACTTATCTAGAGTCCCTTGCTGACTCCTGTTTGTTTCTCTTTTCGCCATGGTATACTTGTGTAGTACTACATTTGCTTCCTGACACTGCAAATCCCATAATGCACAGTCTGGTAGTCAGGAAAGCCTGGATTCTGTTCCCCATTGTTTTCTATGGGAGAAGACCAGTTGCTCCTTTTCACCGGATCCTCTCCTCCAGGACTTGCAAGTGTCTGAAATTACACACACCTGAGACCTCTCCTGTGCAGCCCAGCTTGGAACTGCTTATAAGCTGCCATTTCCTCAAGATCCCCGTTGTGCATTGGAGTTTGATTCCTTTGCGTTACAGACCCTTTATCAGATAGAGTTGCAGTTTTGTTCCTGTTCTGTTCCAGCTTGATCCTGTTTCCTGTTTCTCTGCCCTGCTCCTGATTGTTCCAGCCAGAGTCTGCTCCCTATCTCTTAGCCTTGTACCGGTTTGTTTCTTCCAGAGCCTGCTCCCTATTTCTCTGTTCTTCTCCTGCCTTGTTTCAGCCTGAACCTGCTCTCCGTTTCCCAGTCCTGTTTACTGCTTATTCCTACTCCCTGTATTCCAGCCAGAGCCTGCTCTCTGTTTCCCAGTCCTGCCTCTGTTTGTTCCAGCCAGAAGTTTGCACCCTGCTTTCCAGTCCTAGTCCTGCCTTTGATTCAGCCTGAGCCTGTTCCCAGTTCTTGCCTCTTAGTTTGTTCCCTTCTGTTTCCTCTCAGTATTTGTGTCTGGTAAGTGTTCTATCAGTCTTCACCAGTGTATAAGTGTCCTCCTTTGTACTGGGGTTGGCTCCTGGGTTCCAGGTGGCAATTCCAGCCCCCCTCCTTGTCTAGTGTTATACGCTGTCTTTCATGACTAACAGTGAAAGTGTGCTATTTCTGTTGTTCCAGGAATCGCCACTGTGTTTCCAGCTGGACCCACAAGAGCTTGTTGTGTGTATGTAAGTACTATCCTTGTTTGTGCTCTAGGGTCCAGAGACAGAATCACTTTTGCTGCCTTCTTTCTATGGTGCTGGCAGGGTGACTATCTGTAAGAGCAAACTGCACAGAGGCATTGATATTCCCTGTCACTGTGGGAGGTTCTGCGCCCTACTCTGTGTACAACCCCAGCATGTTTGTCCATTAGTAATCCGTTTCCTGTTTTTTCACACAAGGGTTGCTCTGCTTTTACTTTCCTGTGCCTGTCCATAGCTGTCCTTTCCGTGAATGCCTTTAGCAGTTCTTCTGCCCCAGTACACTACCTCTTTAGGATATTCAGTGACTTCAAGGGGTGCCCCAACCAGAGTCCTGATCAGACCTGCCCAAAACCGTGACAAAGACCTGTGATGAGAGGAGACCAAGTCCAGAAGTCGCAGAAGATTCCATGAAGGACAGGAGTGCCTGCCAAACTAGAAGATGATGCAAAAGAGGATTCTCCGGTTAGAAGAAGTCTGCAGAAGAGCACTAAAGAAGATGGCTGCGGGTTCCTGCATGATGCAAGAGATGTCCCAGATCAAGATGTTGAATGCAGGCAAGTTGCAGTGCTGGATTCGTCCAACAAGCCTTGGTTCAAGCAAGGTCGTGGTTTGCATCAAAATGGTGCTGCCTGCACATAGGAGAGACCTGGGGGCCTCAACTCAGACTGAGGAGGTGGATGGGACTTCCAACACTGGATGGAACTCACAGATGACCAGGCAACACCCACGGGAGTCCCAGGACACTAGGACAAAGAAGGTGCAAATTGTGGTTGTTGCAGCACTACAAAAGAAGGTCCCACGCCGAAGGAGAACAACTCAGCGAGTTTTGCGTCACAGGATGGAGTGCTGGGGACCTGGGCCACGCTGTGCATGAAGGATTCTTGTAAAAAGTGCACAGAGGCCCCAAAAGCTAGATATGACGCAGTGCACAGGGGTACTGATGCAAACCGGGAAGGTAATCGCTTACCTCTGCCAAATTTGGACTGCTGGACCTTAGGCCAGTCTTGGTTGAAGGGGTACACCACCTGTGTTCCAGGGAGCATGCTCGTCACCGGGTGAGGAGTCCCAGAGAACCAGTTGTCTTATAAGGTGCCTGCTGGAGCAGGGAAGTGACTCCGTCCCTCCACGGGTGATTCCTTTGGTTCTTCTGGTGCAGGGTGAAGGTAGGGATTCCTCAGAGCATGCACACCTTGAAAATGGTTGCAGTTGCTGGCTGAAGCTGAAGTTGCACATTAGCCTTTCTAGATACTTTGTTGCAGTTACAGCGGTACCTGGAGCAGTCTGGTTGAAGCAGCAGAATATAGCTATTCTAGTTGAGAGCCTGATACAGTGTACTTTTTGGTATTATTTAACAACACTGAGTCCTGATGATGGTCAGACGGACCTCTGACTGCCACTACAGGCTGAAATGTCGACATTACCTTCTCATCTGACCAGCTGAATTGAAAGTCCTTGATATTGCTTGAACTGGGACTGAAAACCAGGCAATTATTGTGCAGAACTGTGTCATGAGATGGGTTATAACCCCTTCCTGGATCTGCAGTTGGGATTCAATCTTATGATCTAGAGGGGTTATTTAGAGTGTTGTTGTTTATTAAATGGACATTCGTTGGAATTGTTGTACATGTTTTTGAACTTCCTAAATCCTATTGAGTAATATATTGGATTTTAACAGTACGGAGTTGTCTTATTCATTAATTGAAGACTGTATAATATGTACGCATATTATATCTAAATAATTCCTCTAGGAGCATTTTTAAGTCAGACACTTTTAGAAAGTGGGCATTTTCTTGCTTAAACCATTCTGTGACTCTGCCTACTTGTGTATTCCCTGTCTGGGTCAGTCTGACAGTTGGGCTGTTTTTGAATCTCCACTAGACATTGACACAAAGGAAGCTGGGGCATAGTCTGCAAATCCTGATGGGTCATCTGGGCTAGAGTGGAGGGAGGAGCTTACACACGTGAATGGGTTGTGCCTGCTCTCTCACAATGCAGTCTCCAACCCCTGAGGCCAGGCCTGGGCAAGACAGGAAGTTGTGAACAACAGAGACTTCCCTTTGAAGTTTGCCTACTTCAAAGGCAGAAAGGGGTATAAGTAGTGGACTCAAAGCCCCAGATTTCTAGATAACTTCTTGAACCAAGAGGAACCTCTGCCAAGGAGAAGAGTTGGAGGAGGAACACTACCCCTTTGCCTGTGCTTTGCTGGGTTGGCCTGCACTTGCTGCTTCTGCCTGAAAGAGGACAAAGACTAGACTTTGTGGTATATTTTTGATTGTGAAGTGTCTCCAAGGGCTTGGATTGAGATTGCCTCCTATTTTGAAGTCTCAGGGCCATCAAGGCTTCCTCTGCCAGCACCTGGACTCTTTGCTGAGACTACTACCCTGCCAAGTGGTACCCTATCCAGTCCCTGGGCCTTTGAAAGGTGAAACTGGTGGAACCAAGGTAGAAATCCATGGACAGGAGCTGTGCATGGAACATTTCAATGCACCACCTGCAACGCAGCAGTAAAAAACTACATGCCACCTGCCTCACAGCTGAAATTGACACACTGACTGCATTGCAGCTGGAAAATAAATAAATAGATGCAACACCTGCTCACGGCTGCTAAAATCGACACAAACGCCACGCAGTGCGGATTTTCGTCCTTGTGTGGCTGGATTTTGCACACATCATCGCTGGGCGTCAAAATCAACATGAACCTGCACGGATCCGAGGTGCCCCATCTCGAAATTGGCGTGTCGTTTTCTTGCTGGAGAGAAAAACAACACATCGCCTACCCGACTGGAAAAGAAACGATGCACGGCCTCACTTGCGAGTAAGGAATCAACACATTGCTGACTTTTCAGACGCACGCTCGCCTATGTAGCTTTATTTTTGACGCAAGCTAGGTACATTGTGTAACAAAGTTTCCATTGTTTTGTATGGAGTAAGATTCTATTAGTTTGAAAAATCATATCTTTGCTTGAGTGTGTTGGATGTTTGTTATTTTGGTCTTGTTTAATTTAGATAAATATTGGCTGTTTTTCTAAACTGGTGTGGTGTCCATTTTGTAGTGTTTTTACTGTATTACTGTGTGTGGTGGTACTAATACTTTACACACTGCCTTTGAGATAAGCCTGACTGCTTGTACCGAGCTACCAAGGGGGTGAGCAGGGGTTATTTTAAGTGAGTATCTCCCTTGCCCTGACTGGAGTGAGGGTCCATGCTTGTTCAGAGTGCAAAATGACTGCCAACCAGAGACCCCATTTCTAACAACCTAACGCATAGTGTTTCTTGGTAATAAATAGGTGCTAGTTCCCACCCCTCTCAAAGGTGTCCATTTTATATCAGTCCTGTAGGAATGAAAGCTCTTGATGCATTGCATAGTAATTTAGGATTTCATGCACTTACCCTTATGTGGAGCACTGAAGTGCATATGCACATAGTAGGCACTATACCTTGTGGGTGTGTGGTTGAAAGTATGCTACTGTAAGCCTATCGGAGAACTCTGTCCATGTGATGTATGATGCCCATATTATGGAATGCTGCAGGTACAAATAGGATATGCTGGCAGCTCCAATTAGCTCTACAGGGCCCCTTTAGTTAGACTTACAGGGATGCAATAAAAATCTAACAACTTGTTTTTATATAGTGCTTCATAGTACACAGCTGCAGTTTTTAAGTGCCACAAATATCAGGTCTTACTCTCACCCAATTAAATGGCACTCGCTTTTCTAAGCTCGGAAAGATACTGGGTCCGATTATCATTTTACACGAGTTGTAATAAAATAAGGTGCGTGGCTCCAAGGGGAGTGTTTGAGGTGTGACACCCACCTAATAAATTGATTCTGGTGTGTGTGTAGTTTGGTTCAGGTGCCACCAGTGTCTGTGGTCGGTTTCCACTTAGATTAGCAGCCATCATAGCACAGACACAAGCTTGCCAGAGATTTATACACCCACCCCTCCTATTCCCTCACTCAAAACAGGCCAAGAATAAACAAAGGATTGGAAGGCTATTAAGTGGTGCCGAGAAGCCTTTTAATTGTATGACTATTTCACCCATTTTGCCATTACAATGGCAGTGATGGTTTGGTAATCTCTGTTTCACACAGCCAAAATCTAACTGACTAAGATGCGCCCCTGAATAAAAGCTTACCACTTGCCCGACAGGACCCTCCTTCTAAAGTATTTTAGTCAAAGTTTCAAGTATAACCAGCACTTTCATATCGCAGAAATGAATAGGACCCACCCTCGACCATTAGAAGTTCAACAGGTTAGGTGTTAACCTACAGACAGTGACTTGCACAAAGGGATTAGGTTGGATGTGTAGTATAAGGCTTAGTCGGCCGCATTTCGGATTTCTGAACTTTGTTCTTTCTACTGAGATGCTGGATGTTAAAGAGCTATTAATTCTGCACACAATGTTAATGTTGAGAGGCCTCTGCAACTTTGGAGAATGTACTCTCTGATGTCTTAGAAAACAGCTTGTATGGAAGTGGCATGAGCTACGAGTTATATATGCTTGTTATTTCTCAACAAGGCATTTAACACCTGATGTTCTTGTCCATTACTTTGTGTCAGATTCTACTTTGTATGTAAACGAACTTAATTCACAGTTATCTATTTTTTAAGAGCGTGACAAATTGATGACGGATGGAAAATTACTTTAATTATTAATTTATTACAATCTCATTGAGACATAGAACAAATTCAAAGAACTTGGGTTCCAGAGTATTTTTTTCCATTTACAGTTGATGTATCCATAAACCATGTCGAATGAATTAGTGTTCATTTCTAACTTCTCGTGTTAGGGGAGTGATCTATGCCTGATTAAGATCTTTTTAGCAACAGTACAGAGGAAAAAAATAAATAAAAAAAAAATACTTTTAAATAGGTATTCTTCAAACAGACAGAAAACGTGCCCAGGTGTGGTCCTAGAAAGTAATAAACAACCTAAGCCACATTAACGTACTCTTCTCTCACTCTCAATGTACATCCATAGGCATGCTCTGTATACTCTCAGTAGGGCTGAAAAGCTCTTTTTTGGCGATGGAATACCACATACCCTCTCTGGACAGGCTATGTGCCCTTTTTCTCCTCTCCCCGAATAATCCAAGTGAGACTGCATGAAAAGCCACCATTCCGAAACACAGCCTTCTTTTTTGGTGCCCAGTCCAACTCTGGTTGTTTCTGCGGTGACCGAAGTTCATGGAGCTGGAAGGCAACATCTTATGTGCACCAGATATATATATATCATCGAGAAGCCACATTTCAGAGGCATCTTTAAACTTTTCTGGGGATTTCTATGACCAAACAAGCCCTAGATCTAGGGCTAAAACAGCCCATGTACGTCACTAATGAGAAACTGTTTATGGCAGAATGAGTCAAAAAGAGACAAATTGCAAGGGTGGCGATAACTCTCTGGAGGATAAAACAAGCATTCTAGAAGCCATTAGTTCTGGATTCAATGTGCTAAGACATGCACAGCTGCCGCTTGCACGTGTTAGCATATAAAAGCTTGGTCTATGGCCTTTACCAGTACTTTTGCATGCTATTTCTTGTAAATCTGCATCTAAAATGAGGAAAAGCAAACCTACAAATAGATTTTCAAAGAATAAAACAGCAAATATTAAGTGGCATCCCACAGGTATCTCTAAATCTCTGGCAAAGGGAATTTGGGGGGTACAGCATAAACAGCACCCTATTCCCAACCTAGCGGTGTGCACGTGTGTAAATGGGGAGTGAAGGCACATCTGATATCTCTACACAGTCTCAGATCTTGCTGAATCTCTTGGAGAAGGGTTCTCTTAGCCTTATATGGTGCTGCTGCATGCATGCCCTAGGAAACATTTATGACGAGTAATTAGAGTTTACCCTGATACTGGGCCCACAGACCTCCAGGTTGAAGAGAGAAAGTTGGGACAGGGGGGGTGGGGAAGGGGTAGTGGCCTTTCTGTGTCTGCCAGCAGTGATGTAAGGCAGCATGGGCTATGGGAGGAGCGCTGTGAAATGGAGTGGGGTTAAAGGAAGGGGAGTGGCTTGCAGCTTGTTCCAGAGGGATTCTGAGGCAAGGAGCTGCTGCAAGGGGAGAGGCCACCAAGAGCAATGCTGACACATGAAGTGGTTAGGGCTATTGGACTGGGTGTGGGCAGCTTAGTGGATCGTGTGCTTTTGGACCCCACATGGATAGGAAGGAGGCATAACAGATGTCTTGGATCGACTTCTTCTAAACCCTGTGTATGATGATGGGAGAATGGTGCAGCGGTTGTCAGTTGGAGAGTAGTCCGGATCCACCTCTCTAGATCTATTTTTTTAATATCATCATGAGAAAGCTACAAGCAGCAAAGGGCCTGAAAAGGAGCTGCTTGATGTAGAGGGGTAGTGGCAACTTAAAAAGGTGAATGCACTGTATTGGAGGGTAAACAATGCACGAGTGGGACTGCTTCAGCATAGTCACAGCATCGGGTGAAAGTCAAATATGGACTTTTGTTTTGTTCTTCTCAACAATGGAAAACGTCAACTAAACTTGGTGGGCTAATCCATGACTGAAGGAGACTGACTGAAAATCCACCGTCGCTCTGTATTTCTACAGGGAGTGCAGAATTATTAGGCAAATGAGTATTTTGACCACATCATCCTCTTTATGCATGTTGTCTTACTCCAAGCTGCATAGGCTCGAAAGCCTACTACCAATTAAGCATATTAGGTGATGTGCATCTCTGTAATGAGAAGGGGTGTGGTCTAATGACATCAACACCCTATATCAGGTGTGCATAATTATTAGGCAACTTCCTTTCCTTTGGCAAAATGGGTCAAAAGAAGGACTTGACAGGCTCAGAAAAGTCAAAAATAGTGAGATATGTTGCAGAGGGATGCAGCACTCTTAAAATTGCAAAGCTTCTGAAGCGTGATCATCGAACAATCAAGCGTTTCATTCAAAATAGTCAACAGGGTCGCAAGAAGCGTGTGGAAAAACCAAGGCGCAAAATAACTGCCCATGAACTGAGAAAAGTCAAGCGTGCAGCTGCCACGATGCCACTTACCACCAGTTTGGCCATATTTCAGAGCTGCAACATCACTGGAGTGCCCAAAAGCACAAGGTGTGCAATACTCAGAGACATGGCCAAGGTAAGAAAGGCTGAAAGACGACCACCACTGAACAAGACACACAAGCTGAAACGTCAAGACTGGGCCAAGAAATATCTCAAGACTGATTTTTCTAAGGTTTTATGGACTGATGAAATGAGAGTGAGTCTTGATGGGCCAGATGGATGGGCCCGTGGCTGGATTGGTAAAGGGCAGAGAGCTCCAGTCCGACTCAGACGCCAGCAAGGTGGAGGTGGAGTACTGCTTTGGGCTGGTATCATCAAAGATGAGCTTGTGGGGCCTTTTCGGGTAGAGGATGGAGTCAAGCTCAACTCCCAGTCCTACTGCCAGTTCCTGGAAGACACCTTCTTCAAGCAGTGGTACAGGAAGAAGTCTGCATCCTTCAAGAAAAACATGATTTTCATGCAGGACAATGCTCCATCACACGCGTCCAAGTACTCCACAGCGTGGCTGGCAAGAAAGGGTATAAAAGAAGGAAATCTAATGACATGGCCTCCTTGTTCACCTGATCTGAACCCCATTGAGAACCTGTGGTCCATCATCAAATGTGAGATTTACAAGGAGGGAAAACAGTACACCTCTCTGAACAGTGTCTGGGAGGCTGTGGTTGCTGCTGCACGCAATGTTGATGGTGAACAGATCAAAACACTGACAGAATCCATGGATGGCAGGCTTTTGAGTGTCCTTGCAAAGAAAGGTGGCTATATTGGTCACTGATTTGTTTTTGTTTTGTTTTTGAATGTCAGAAATGTATATTTGTGAATGTTGAGATGTTATATTGGTTTCACTGGTAATGATAAATAATTGAAATGGGTATATATTTTTTTTTGTTAAGTTGCCTAATAATTATGCACAGTGATAGTCACCTGCACACACAGATATCCCCCTAACATAGCTAAAACTAAAAACAAACTAAAAACTACTTCCAAAAATATTCAGTTTTGATATTAATGAGTTTTTTGGGTTCATTGAGAACATGGTTGTTGTTCAATAATAAAATGAATCCTCAAAAATACAACTTGCCTAATAATTCTGCACTCCCTGTAGTTCTACATTTTGGGAGTATTAGTGAAATGGAATAGCTACAGCCAGATCTAAACAGCATCAGACTGACATTCAGAGGCAGCTTGGCCTACAAAAAACAAGCTGGATCCTCTCAAACGTTTGTAGAGCTGGGCAGAACAAGTCACATTTCAGGGAGATTTCTGTAAAGGATCACGACCTCTGACAGACTAGGAAGGCAGGGTTGAAGTCAATCTGATATGTGAAAAACTATGTCCCGGCTCTAGGGGCTTTTAAGAATTTCAACCCCTTGGACATCAAATAGAACATGGACATGAATAGATTTACAAGTGCATCCATCTAGTTGTCATTTTTTAAAATATTTATAAATATTAGATTATATAATTAATAGATCATAAGGCCCTGAAAGAGTGATGAGCATGTAGAAAGGATAAATCATTTAGAAACGTTTATACAAAAAATGTTCAGGAGATAAACACAGATATGCATAAACACATTACAAGGCTGCTTAGTGTGAAAGAAACACATGGTGCAGAGATGGGCTGGAAAGATTTGCACACTCTTCATTGCAGCAGAAGCAGATAATGTTCATTGCTACTGCACCTACAACAAAGATACCCAGACACTCTTTCCGGTAGGCGCTGCGGTTACAATGTGGTGAGAAACATTACATTAAAGAAAGATGTCTCCAGTTCTTGTCTAAATGTGGAGTCAAAGCATTTTTTGAAACCTTAAGTCTATCACACAGCTTTACAAAAATATTCTATCATTTATCTAGTATTACAGAACTTTACCAAGGTTCCCAACTGTAGAAACAACTGCACACTTCTACAAATCAACCCAAGTTTCCTAAGGTATGCATGAAAATTAACCATTAAGACACATCCAGATAAGCAAGTGTCAAGCAAAGCGGTGAAATTGTCGAAAATTGTGTTAAACCAACAAAAGCAGAGCTATTACAGTAAAAAATTGGAGAAAATGTTGCATTTCTCTTAAGGTGAGCAATTCCAGCAGTATTCCTGTAACCGCAATGCTGTACAATGTGGGACACCCCAAATACTGATTGCAGAGCCGTAGAAAAAACAAACAGCGGAACACTACAAGTGCAGTCAATCTCCTATCAGGGCTGGCTTTAGCATTGGTCACGCCTGGTGCAACAATTGTTTTTGGCGTCCCCCCACCTATGACCTCCTCCATATCCACGGATTCCCACCCTCCAACAGTGACCCTCATCTCACTGTAGCCCCCCTTCCTACATTTCATTTACTTTAAAGCGCTGGTTGGGGTTGGCTTTAGTAATAAGAATGTATATCTACCCAAATGAACCCTTTATAGCAACATTAGAAATAGATAATGAAAGATTGGGGGAAAAAACAAAACAATCATTTTGTATTTCATATTAAGCAACAGAATTAATGTAAACTGAAAGTTTAATTGTATTTCATTTGCTTAGCTGGAGTGAAGGCCACACAATTTTTCTGTGCCTAATCTTCAATGTGAAGTTTGCTTCTGCATGTTTTTGTAAGAGCTGCAGGTGTCATTATCTGAGACCAAACTAATGAGAAGCCCATTGTGCTCGAGATAAGAATATCAGCGAGAAGTGCCACAAGGATGAAATGAGTAGCCTGGGATGATGGTCGTAACTTCTCTGAAATTCTTGAGAGTGCTTGTTGTACAAGGTCAATGCAGGTTTCAGAAAGTTAACATGTCAATTAATTTTAATTTAAAGACTTGTTTTTCAGTAATGATGTAAGCCTCTGGAAGGATTGGGATTTAAGTGTGGTTTAGCTAGTGGAAGAGCCAAATTCCCTTGGTCCTTTGCTGAGAGCTGACCCTGCTGAGATATATTCATTAGCCTTGAATTCTCATGTGGCTTCATGCTGCTGCAACTCTCTTAACAGAAACTTCTACAGAAGTTCGTTTGATGACCGTTTTCTCTGAAATGTTTAGTGTTAAAATAGTTAAGAACTTAGATTCAAAGGTTAGGCAGGAGAATTTGCTTTTAAGATTTTAAAAATCAGTCTTGGTTTCTGAGTTACTGCATTATTGCTATTGAGATACTTGTCTTCCATATGCTTGTAAACTTTAATACTGTGCGATGCTTTAACTCTCCTTTGGCGATTTTGTACATCTATACTACGGTTTTGAGACTCATGTATGTAAGTTTGAGTATGTAATAAAGCCCTTCCAGACTTTAAGATGGTCTCTGAGACTTAGTGTGTGGCTCACTGAGTTACACTGTAATTGCTCTGAATAGTTTGATGCATCTTCTCCTCATCCCTCTGAACTGAGAAGAAAAGATTCATCGAACCTCAGATTTCAAGATAGGGCCTAGTGCTGGATCAACCTTCACCCCACCACCCCACTCAAGATCAGCGACAGGTGCAACTGCATAATTCACACCACCCTAAAACCTGCCATTTCTGTTCCCTCAAACATCACAAGTTTTGTAGGAGGATTCTGCCTTGTACTCACTGAAAAGTGCTTCAAGGCCTCATCAGGGTTAACATGCACTATATAAATACAATTAATTACAAAGCAGAGCAGGGAGCTTTTCAAGATATTAAAATAGCACAGTCAGATGCTACCATGAAAACCGGGCATGCCTCCCCCCGTCTCGGAACAACATTTGATGAACGTGGTCAAAACCTATACCATTTTTTTTTAATGTACCCTAAACCATTGTCGGTTTCCCGGCTGCATTGATCAGGGCCAAACGTTTGTAGCGTGAGGCAGCACACTAAAAACAGCATTGTTCTGAATACTCGAAATTGTCCTACAACTCTTCCAGCTCTCTAGGCTAGGAACATCAATCTACAGCAGGCCTGAAGCCATGTCAGCATTTTATGATTTTACTGTAAGATCAATTAAGATACAATTATACATAATGAAACTGATTAGCATAGTCGATGCTTATTCTCGGAATATCGTGCGTGCACAGTCATTCTGGGCTCTGCCGACTTTCAAACTTGTGATCCACTGGCAACAAACCGATTTCTTCTGTACTATTGTCATTTAAAGGGCTGACATATCACAGAATAACCATGAAACCTCAATTTTTAACTAATAAAAAACGCATGCTATAACCTTTGCAGCGATTCACAGACAATGCCACTTGCACGTGTCACAGAGATGCCTCAGTGCGGTTACCCTACATGCAAAAGCTCCTAGCATTGCACAGGACACCTTTTGATTGTATTTATTATAAAGAAGGTGCCAATAATCTTGTGGAAATCCAAACGTCTGTTCACCAGCACAAGAAAGTTTGATGAAACATGAATGTATTCCACATCGAAAGCAGCCGAGTAGTGCATCGAAGGACTGAAATAAATGTGGCCTGGCAAGTAATCTGGTTAATAGGCAGTTTACATTAACATCTGCATTGCACGCTAGTGGTGCTATGGGGACTATTCAATACCCTTCCGAATTCAGCATAAATTGCCACGTCTGGTTTTGGTCTGCGGAAGGATGCGTGAGCTTGAGGAATAATGATACTTTTTAAGCACTAGAAGCCGGCTTCCCTATAGATTTAGCTAAATAATTGCTGACCGGCCCAGGCCTAGGAAAGAGAGGAAGGGCTGTGGTAGAGTCAGCTGGAGACTTGCATTTGACTGTTTCTGCCTCAGCCTTAGAAGCATTTCAGAGACCCAAACTGGTCTCTGATGACCTTTGGAATGTTGTTTGTTGAAACTATTAATTGTATTGATTTGCGGTGTTCTTTTCAAAGCATTCTACAGATTTTTACATTTTTGCCCTGCAGCCATCTGCTCTTTAGTTATTATGAAAGGTTGGCATTGTTACCACAGCAAATAGAACCTCATGTGCGCAGTGCTTCGTCCCCAACACAGGGGCTGCGCCTATCGGTGCTAAGCGTTTGTTTTGTTTTTCTAAAAAACAAAAAAAGGGCAAAAGTGACAACTATATCTCCCAACATCACACTAAATTCGAATACACCAAATTCGAGAATAGTCAACACCCAATGAGACCCACCAAGCTTTCAATGCAAGAAAGAACTGCAACGAAGTTAGAAGCACACCTCTACCATTCAGTAGAACACGACAAATCCCCCGTTACCCTAATATATAAACCACTCTTGAAAATAACATTCTACTAAACCAGATGTAAAGAACCTAGGAGCAGCTACACAACCAATCGGAAAGTGCCGTAGTCCTAGTAAGAGGTACACATGCTCTATGGAAAAAAAAAAGAAAAAAAACACAACACAAAGCTCAAAATAAAACAGAGTTAATGTCTCCCGGATATTATTGTACAGAAACAATTACAATAAAGAGAACCCAGCGGTTTGTCTTTAAATAACAGACACCACGAATGCGGGCAAGTGGCATCACGCAGCTGTACTAATCACTAGTAAAACCTACTCGTTAGATTGACCTCAAAAGAGAGAAATGCGGAGTCTTCCACACAAGAATGAAAACAGGTGGCAAGGGATTTGTAGGTATGCGTCCATGATGGACAGATGGCTATCCACAGCTTTTGGATCAGACAAATGCTGGGAACGCTCTGTACAAAAGAAATGACATCGCACAATCTGTGATACAGATGTGCTAACAAACGGCACTATCCAATTGCGATTATTAAGGCAACGGTTCCTTAAAGTTAGGTTGCATACTTTGTGAAGGTACTGACAGACCGCCAGCTGGCCATGCAGAAGGCAGCTTGTTTAATACATCCCAATAACAAATGATTCTACTGATAGAGTTGTGTGTCCTTGGCACGGCCAGCTTTAGCGCTGGTGGCCCCCGGTAGGACAATGTCTGTTGGCGCCCCCCCAGTGACTACCTCCACTACAGATTCCCTTACTACCACCCTTTAACAGTGCTCCTCAAGTCTCAGTAACCACTCTCTCTCAAATGCATTTAATTAGTTTTATAGTGTCACCCATACCAGCGTAGGGTGTCAGAGCTCTTTACATTGCACACACATTACACACAGACAATCAATCATAAGTGTGCAAAGCAGTGTATAAGGAATATGACATAAAACAGCGGACTACAAGTTGTAGGAGTTTGTAGGCTGTGTAGTTTGAGTGCTTGATCTGGAGAAGTAGAAACTCCGAATTTAAAATGTAAGGCCATGGTTGGGGGTTCTCTTTCATAACAAGAATTGATTTCTGCCCAAATTAACCCTTTTGCAACATTAGGATAATGAACAGCTGGGGAAAAAACATAACTCTCTAATCCATACCTTGTAGTGTGCATGCAGTTTTTTATGACAGTTAACAGGCCACTGTTCCTTATGAGGATTTTAACTTTAAAACAGCAAGTAACAAAAAGTACCTCTCTGAAAAAAGTAGTAACCCACTGACCCGTTTGTGATCTGCATGGTACACGTTCTTTGCAGCAGGCATATGAACCCACTGCACTACCTTAAAACTTCCACAAGAGAAAACTCTGATCCCTCTCCGAGCAAAATAACAGTCACCAGAGTTATCTTGACATATTTATTGTTGCCTGAAAATTGCTGAAGGCAAAGAACACTAGCAGTTGTTTTTAAAACCATCATGTACCCGCAAACATGGCGCGACATAAGCACCCGGTGCAGTGGCACTAGTCACACCATCCTAGAGCCAGCCTTGGTTATCTGATCGTACCATAATAGATTTGATCTACCAGGACAGTAGGAACATAGCTGACATCACAAGTCATCCAAGCCCAAACCTAATAACAAAAGGGTTTTGTAACAGAGCACTAGCCTCAGTAAGTGAGGTAGATGGTGCTTGTGGTAGGGGGCCAAATGATGGCCTGGTTCCCCAGGCCCATCTCCCGAAAAATGACATGGAAAATCCCTCTTTAGGATGTGCTCTGGCATGACACTATTCAGGGACTCAGTTTATAACTTGTCCCGGGCTGCCGCTGTAATGGGAAGCAGGCAAGTGTGTCCAGTGAGAAATTCAACAGGGATCCAAGGAGTAGCGAAAGAAGCCGTAAGTCAATTAGATAATATCAGAAGGGCCACCAAGTTGGTCAACTTTGGGGAATCTGCTACTTAAGAGATCAAACGTCTAGTTTTTTACTAATTGGTGTATAAAATGTTTAGAATATTAGGATTCAATGACTGTTTTAATCTTGTCTGTACATAAATCTGGCCTGAGAATTTGATTCTCCTATCCAACAACAGTGAGCCTTATGCGCAGTTCTTCATTGAAATGGGGGCTCAATGGGGTTAAATGTTTTTCGTTTTTCCCAACTATACATCAGAGTTCCTTCACCTAATTTTAGTGAACAGGCTGGACACACAGTTCATTGGTGGAACCACTGCAAATCTTTTCTATCCTGCTGGTGTTACTTGTCTTTTGGTGCATTGACAAACCAGTAACTTTTTCCCTAGATAAGGTTGTCATACAATGGTATAATTTTTCAGCAAAAACACTACTTAATTTGGAAGGCCCGAGATGTACACGAGCTAACAGAAGACTTAGTAGTGAAGGGTATAGTTGAGACTAAGTAGGGTCTGATTTTCCAAGTACATAGAGCGATAGATCTACTTAGAAACAGAAGCACATTACCACAGTTCGTGTGTGAGGCAACTACGACCGAGGAGGAGTCATGCTAATCCTTAGGGAGAAAATGCTCCATACTAAATAAGAGCGTACATTCCCAGCCGAGACTAGGTAGGGTATTGGAAAGATATTTACAGAGGCGTTTAAAGGAATGGGCAAATTCCCCATCTTTCAAATGGGCCCCTTGTTATTTGGTCCGCACAGAGCCCTTTGTTAAGTTATCCCAATACTCAAGCTGTAATTACTTTCTATACCTCTTGGTCATAGAATATTTGCACATATACCACCGACTTATAGGGCTGCCCTATGGTCCACTTCGATGCCAGTCTGTGTGCTGGATGTGGATCAAGGCAGTCCAAGGACAAGGCGGGAAAACGAGGATTTTAAAGGGTACGGGTGCTGATTTTAAAGAAGCAACTGCCTATCATTTGTTTTCTTTCTTCTACTATGCTTAACTTTTAAGATATGATCAATGGACATGTTTTAACTGAAAGTGTCTCATAAATCCAAAGTAGTTTGGAATAGAGCCCCCAAAATAGGTTTGGCCCAGGGCCCCCAAAACTGGTACACCCACTGTCATCTTACTTTGCTCCTGGAAGAAAGGATTTTTTTCGTCAACCGTTGTTTATTTGGGAGACAACAATAACCACCGACAAAAGGTTCTTGAATTTGGTGAAAAAACACATACCCATCGTATTCCTTGTATTCTGGGCTGCTCCCCTGTGTCACGCTCCAGGTGGATCTGATAGGTATAACTCCGGAAAAAGTGCATTTTGCTGCACCAATTGAGAGGCCTCCAGTCCAGTCTACATCCCCCAGTTACAAATCGGATCCCAAGATCTTGCAGGTGCGAGGGTAGTACCGGGGCACAGGTTCCATAGCGCCTGCCTCGTAACCTGTCTGCACACATAAAAGATAGGCCCACTAGAAGGTACAATCACGTGATTCTGCGTGAGCTAATTGCATGATCACACATCGAGATGACCCACTACTCCGCAGTTCCAAATACTTGCAATCAAGCCCCAAAACGTTTTCTTTAAGTCTGATAGACTTATCACACCACTAGCAGCTGTCGTATTTTGAAGGCGCCCTCCTAAATATCGTTGTTAATCATCAGAAATGCAGCAAATTCAGTGAGAATCTGGTCTTTTCCGCAGAATTGGTTCAGAGTGGAAAAACCTAACAGTTTGCAGTACTCAGCGAATGACCCAAGGCTTTCGTGCAATTTTCCTCTCACGCAGTTGACAGTCTTGGGTGTTGTGAGGAGGCGGCCAGTTTGAAACCAGTGACACTACACGCGAAGATGCGTCTCTTCCACCCCCTGCGATTCTTCATCCAGCGAGCGCCTAGAGGCGACACGTTGCTGTGCTCTCCACGTCCTAGCTCAGACGCAGGTGCATCTGCTCTGACGAAAGGGACAAGGCACACGCATTCAAGGCTGCTGCAAGGGCGAGGTCGAAAAGTCTCAAGCTTCAGACTTTTGTTTGCAGCGTGTTCATGTAATCCCCGGCTGCTCTCTGGGTAAACACGCCCCACGCACGCACGATATGCACCAGGTAGCTTGCGCTGAAAGAAAAAGTAAAGGACATCTTATCTACAACAGTTGAAGATTACAGCTTTCGCCTTCAAGTCTCCATTCAAGAGGAGGGCTCAGGCGGGAAATGTACTTTCAGAGGAAGGTGATAGTTGCGGATTCTAGCCATTTAACGTCTTTCGCTGCTATCATACCTCTGCTTCAACTCACTATGTCCGTTTCACCGTCATAGCACTGCGTTCCGTCACCAGCACTACTTGCATAACCTCAAAAACTGTTTCAGCGGCACTTAAACAATTCCCCTTGCTATAATTCCATAATGGCCTCTGCTTCAAAGCAACAACAATCTGCGTCACCTCATTAGCATCCCTTTCAGCACTGCTTCAACCCGATAACACTCCCTGCTTCACTTCGATAACACTTTTTCACCTCACCACTCTGTTTATCCGTCGTATTATTTTTTTATTTACCTCCAAACACTCTGCTTCAACCCAATTACACTGCGCTTCACCTCAAGAACAGTCCTAGATTCCCCTCACTAACGCTCTGCTTTACCTGAATAAAACTCTCTGCTTCACATTTTAACAATTTCTGCCCCATAACACTGCATTGCAACGCCACAATTGCACCCTGTTTCACCTCAACATTCGTGTCTTTACCGCAATATCATAATTTTATATACGTCAGTTACATTCAGATTCACCTCAGCAGCAATCTCTGCTTTGCTCTGTTTCAGCGCCCGCTTTTCTCTCGTTACCATGCTCATCTACCACATTCACTTTCTGTTCACCCCAATAGCTGATTCAACTTAACTCCTTCCTACCTCTAATTCACCTCAACAGCACTCTCTACCTCACACCTGTACCTTTTACCTGAATAACAACTTTCTCAACTTCACCTCATAAGTTTCTGCTTCAACGAAATAACTCGTAGCTCAATTTCTCTCGGTCCTTAGCCTCAATAACTTTCTCAAACTCAGTAACACTCGCTACCTCGCCTCGGTGATTTTGCTGCTTCACCTCAATTCCTCTTACCTTGTTCCGCACCTCTCTTTACCCCACCTGTTTAACCCTCCCTGCCTCAGCTCAATTACTTTTTCTTCCTTGCCTCTATAATATTCTGCTCCTTCTCAATACCTCCTTCCGCTTCACATCCGCAACACGAGACGAGGACGGCTTCCAGCCGCTAAACCAGGACGGAAAAACCACTGGCAAGCCTGTATGTACCAGGCTAAACAAACATTTGGCAGGCGACCTGCAGCAGAGGAGTTTTCATTGCTGAGGTAGGGCGCCTTCTCTTCGCTGGCCGGGAGGGACACACCCCGTGTGCGGGCCCCGCCCTTGTGCTGCTTGGTGTCACACCATGAAGTGCGCGCTGAGCTCGCAGCAACTTGCTCTGCCCTGACAGGAGCTGCTTCATGTTCGAAGAGAAGTCGTGTCCAGCAGGACAGGCTGCCGGCCATATCAGCGGCACTCTCAGGTCGCATCGCATTCATAATCTGTAACAGGTGATGCAGGGGAGGCGGAACTACGACTGTCACTTTGCCAATCTTCCAAGCTCTCGTTTTTGTAGCAGTTTTTTTCTATCAATATATTCTCGTTTTCTTCATAAAACGGTTCCACTTTCTCAGCGCGATGCCATTTTCACCATCGTAGCTGCATGGCGGCTAAGTGGCCCGATGCAATGTGTGCTATCTACAGCTATTCGTATTTTTATTAGCTAACATCATTTGAGTTATTATTGTTTTTTAGCCCATATTTTAAATGTTAAAAGAAAAAAATATAAGTCCCATAATGCAGTGTGTTATTAGCTAGGAAGCCTGCAGCGGCTGAAGGGGCGTGGAACATTAAATGGAGCCACTTGACAACTGTTTCTCTGGAACGGGAATATATTTCCACATCGGCAAAGTGTCAGTAGCGCATTGCCTGCTACTCTCTTGGCAACTAAGGGACAGCACGTATTGAACGCCGAGACACCCAGGGTTATATCCTAGCGGCTGTCCTGCCTTCCTCTAAAAGCGGCCTCGTAAGAAGGTTCTATTTAGGGCTTTAAATGGGATGAAAAAGGTGAAGGGAGCGTTGGGGGGAGGGGAAGGGGGATGGGTATGATCTTTAAAAGGGGTGTGGCCAAAAAAGCATAGCTATGACACTGTCCAAAGAAAGATTGCCCATATAATTAAGGTCTTGGCTTAAAATGCGTAAACTAAATTCCTATGCTTCACACAACCTGCCGGCTGACTAGCGTTTGAGTGTCTCTCTGTCAGCTCTCTGTTATTGCATCCAGACATTTCACACAATAACACCCCCCCTTCACCCATTCAAACCATTTTCCTCTGCCACAGCTCTGTGTGAACTTTACACTATTTTTCTCGCCTTAACGTTCACAAATGCTACATCTGCATACATATTCTCATCTTTTTCTTTCCTCGCCTTCTTTTCACTCTCTCGTTCTGCACATATTTAATTGCATCTCCTGTTCTCCACTACTCCCATAAACACACACCTACAAGCAAAGCAAATTATTTTATATTTTGCCTTGTCAATATTTCAACAACTTTGTACCCCCTTCACACATTTACTCATATACTCGCAATCACATGTTGTCATCACTGATCTGTGCGCCCTCCAAAGGGACTTCAGAATGCATGATATGAGCATGTATTCTGAAAACCTTTATGACCCACTGGCATGTTGCGCGAGAACCTCACACTAAACTCTAAAAGAGTCTAAACTCTTTAAATTCTCAGTCATGAGCCATTTTAAACACCCACCGCAACCTAAGCTCATGCAGATATCTGAAGAAGACCCAGGTCACAGTACGCAGAACACAAGTTTACTATAAGCCATAAGACAACTCCAGGAAAAAACTACATCCTGAAAAAAAGCAATTACTCTTAGGAGAGTAAATCAAGGAAAACGTCAAATGTAAATAGAACTACATCACTAGCGTAGGTTGCCTTAAGATTCTTTCCAGCCATTGTTGAGAAATTGATCAAGGTTTTCCCTTCTGAGGACAAAAATATAAGGCCTAATAGGGATCCATTTCAAAGTCCGTGTTTAATTACCGCAGGGCCTGAGACCTGATGGGACCCGTCCCACCTAAAAGCCTGGTGCTATCCTTTACCTGACTGCTAACCTAAGTAGGCTGAAAATAAGCCATCATGTCTTCAGGGTACCATCTTTTGAGTACTTGGACATACTCGTTAAAATCATTTTGTTCTGATACTTGTGTATTAGGTTTTATTTTAAGGCAAGCCTAAAACTGTCAGAATTGCTGTATTAACCAAAATCGCAGACATGGAAAATGGCACCAAATGACCATATGGTACAACAACAGATATGTTCTCCCAGTTTGCTTCCCTGCGTGGAAATTCAAGACACCCCTCTCACATAAACAAAAATACCAACAATTTGGTGATGGTTTCTGCGTTGTAGCAGGAAAAGACAGCCAAGGGCATAGCTGGGCAAAATGCTGAGATGCACCCTATCGCGTGAAACCTGTCAGCCTCGCTTTTTTTTAAAGCCAATATCAGTGTATACTTATAGTGGGGACATAACACACCCATGAATGCAAATTGCTAATGGTTACAAAACCACGATTGGTATTCAGTTTAACGTATAACTTGGAGTAACTTGGCACAATTTAGTGGGAACGCTTTAAAGAAACATGCAATCAAGCAGAATGTATGCAGAAGACACAAACTTCTCCAGAAGAGACAAACTTCTCCGTGTGGCTCCAATGCATACCTCTGGGGGAATAATGGAGGTCCTTGTGCGACAGATCCATATCAGAATTTCAGAATATTCACCAGGGGATACTTTACATCAGTGGAGCCTAATTTACAAAGAAAACTGCAAATCTGTGCCTGCCGGTTTACTACATCGCATGGGCATAGATTTACAACTTTCAGATATTCACAAAAGTTTCCAGAAGTGTGTCCGTAAAGCTGTCTCAGCTTTCCAGGCATATTTTGTAGGTAAACATTTGTGAATTCATTTTTATGGGCGAGTGCAAAGCGCCCCGTCCCATGCTGTAATCTCTCTTTGGCCTTCTACCCAAGCCCATGTCCCATCAGTCACTTTCATTGGTTTGTGGACTTGCCTTTTAAAATCCGCTTGCTTTCATTTGTGAAAGGCATGAATACGTCATGCCTTTTCCGGTGTTTAGCTCACCTACACAGCACCGGTAAACTACTGAAACCATTTGAGGCTCGATGTTTTCAGCATGGTTTCCAGACTACCTTATCTTTTTATTTTCCACACAGCACGATCGCGCTGGGGTTTACATAGCGCAGTCTTGCTCAGTTTTTCCGTTTTCAATTTCAGCAAGATCGCGCTGCATTTTACATAGCGCAATTGCGCAGTGTTTTTTTTCTTGTAATTTGTGTGGCAAGAAAAGTCCGGTTAGGAGTTCACAACGCTAATAGCTCTAACTCAAGCAAATGCGAGATCCGTTGCATTGCAAATACTTGTTTGTGAATGCAGCCATTGATGCAAGCGTAATTGAATGTGTTGCAAATGTTTGCATCGTAAAATGCATTCTCCATTCACCAATAAACACATTTTCCCTTTTTTTTCTCCACAGAGGAAGTATTTTTTCTCTTGAAGAACCTACACCCTTCCTCTTGTACTCTAAACGATTTTAGGGGTGTTCTTTCCCCCCACACCCTAGACAGAGATTTACTCTATTTGTTGGCCAGAGCAAATCTCGGACCAGTTTCATGGTGGAAAGGTGTCAAAGAGAATTTGAATACTCACATATGTCCCAAACGTAACATTAAAACACCAGCCAAGAATCCCTAAGTACCATTCCTTCAGTGAGATTAACTCACAATCACTCTTACGGTGTCATGTGGCAATGGTGTGTATTTGTAAAAGGATTCTGAAGTGCAACATCACCTTTTGTGAATAACTGACAGTTGTAAATGTATTTATTTGCACTTAAAAATAAGATTTCCGCATGTCAATTGCATTTTGAATGAGGCCCTTTCAATGCAGATATGAATCCTTCGCATAATGAATGGTTATTTTGAAAATCTGCCATCGATTTTAACACTGTGGCTCTGTCTCAGAGTTATATGCAACCCACCTCTCCGATACAATGATCAGAGTTGAGCCTTCACATCAGAGGAGCAAAAGCTAAAGAGACCGTTGTGTGCATGAGCATAGCTTGGTCAGTAAAATGGGGGTTGGGGAGGTGAACCTTAGGTTTCACAAACACTTGATGTGGCATACATGTGAGAAAGTGGATTAATAGTTGCGGAGTATGGTAGTCCACCATAAATAATAATGTCACTATTCTTATTAGGTCCAATAAAGGTTTAAGTAATTTAAACCTGAGCTCAACCCCTGGTAGGAGACAGGCTTACCTTAAGAAAACGTGGCAAGCGTTAAGGAGTAGCAAAACAGTTAAAAACAGTTAAAAGTCATCATAACATAATAAAAATCAGACTCAATTTGTAAAAAAAATAGATACTTTTTTAATTAACACAATTATACAAAAACAACAAACATCCACTGAGGGAACCTGAAAATATGCTTTTTTTGAAGTTTTAAATAAAAATAGTGCCAAAAAGTGCAAAGTACTGACCACAGGCATCTTAGGCACTTGAATAAGGGGATGTTTTAAGGACAACCACGATGGAGAGAGGATAAGATATGAGGACCAAGATGGACCCGGTCAAAGGGTTACCTTTGGACTTAAAAATTTTCTGGAGAAAAGTGATAGTCGACAAGTTGTCGGTGGGGTAAGCTACAGGTTGGATCTGAAGCAGGGCTGCTGAAGACCAGGGTCCTAGTGCGGTCATCAACAAAGGTGGAAAAACTCAGAACAAGTGAATTCTGAAGTCTGTGCACAGGAAGGGCTTAATGTCAATCGGATGCTGCTGAGCGTCAGTCCAGCAAAGCCCTATTAGTTTGGACTTAGAAACCTTTCTGAAAGTCAGATCTGTTTCAATGGAAGAAACCAGCAAGCTGAGGCTGACCAGCGATTCAGCTGCTGTGAGTTAGATGGCAACCCCAAGTCTCCATCAGTTCTCCTGGCAGAAAGTTGGAAAACGTTTCCGAGTTCCAGGTTTGGGCGGTATGAGTACCACACTCTGCAAGCCAAGAGTATCACTACACTGCAAGCCAAGAGTATCAGGACTTTAGGCACAGCACTCGGGGTCAGTACTCATTCCAGCAGAAGCCACCAGCAGGATCTAAGGCAGTTCCCTTTGGATCTGGGCAGCTGGGATCTTCCAATAAATTGGGCTTCCTATAGCTTTTATGTCCCTATAACTTTACAGGAAGCCAACCAACTGATCCCTGGAATCCAGTTCTTAGCCTAGGATGCAAGTGGGATCAGGTCCAGCCCTTAGGGCTTTCCTCTCAGGGCCCAACAGCAAGTGCAGTCCATCATCTGTCTTCCACAGGTCCAGTAGCTTTCTTCAGAGGGTGCCCATGGGTGCAACATTTATACCTGGCACTAGCTTGTGGATGGGGCGGGGTGACTCCTGGCTCCTCTCCGACTAGTAGGAAAACAGGTCCCAGGGATAACCCTACCCAATTTTGCAGCAGTTCCTGTGTGCCCTCATGCTAACAATTCCACAGTGACACTCTCTCCCTAAAACCAAGATGGCAGAACCTTTCTTTCCCTCTGCAGAGCTCGTGTGTCCAAAAAAATGAGCAAACCATCCCCAGTGATCACTCAAAACCAGTTCTGGGGGAAGCTCTTCTCCTACTGGGATTGTTTCTTGCATGGCTAGCAGGTCATTAAATGGGGATGCCCAGGCATGAGCTACTTCTGCATGTGTCAGGCCCCTCTGCAGCTAATTACGTTCCTGGGACCTGCCCAGATGGACACACTGGAAGAGGACCAGGACACTTCTCTGAACCCAAAATGGTTGTCTCTACTCCGGGAGACACTTCACACCTAATCAAGGAGCCTTTCAGCTCTTGGGTGACCGATGGAAGCTCAGGCAAATGGACCTCTAGTGGCTTTAAGCAGGCTAGGATTAACTTTTTTAAAGCACTTTTTGTAAACATTTTTATTACAAACACATCTTTACCAGTGAATTGTATTTGTAATAAGTATTTTAAAAAGTCCCAGAAGTAATTCATTTACCTGGTACCTGGGCGGACATAACAATGTTTAATTTAAACATTAACTACCAATGCTTTTCCATGGAACATCTAATCCTGCTACATTGAAAATAGCTTTTAGAACTTTACACAGTAAGGAAATGTTTTACCTTGAACATTTACATGTACTGCTCTTAAAAACTATAGGTGTGGTTTCTCTTAGATAATCCGTATAGTTGTGGTCCCCAGACTGAGGGGGTTGAGGACAATGTTGACCTCAAGAACTCTATAATATGTCCCCGAATACAAGACACAAAGCAGCATTTTTAAATACAATCATCTCAAAAAGGGAGTTCGAAATTAGAAATTTAGGAAAATCATGAAAGTTTATTTAAATATGTGTACAACATAGAAAAATGAAAAACAAAAATACAGCAGCCCTCTCATTAAATTGGTTAGAGTACATAGAAATTAATTAACATAAAGGCAATAATCTACTGAAATAATGTAACAATAAGCAAAATCAGAAAAATAGACTTTGGGCCAGATTGATAATTTGGGGGAGGTCCGTTTGTCTGCCAGGCCAAAGGAGTAAATTACTCTGTCACTCTGATAGAGGTACCATCCGTCAGATTTAGAAACGACCACCAATCAGGCAGTTATTTCTTACAGCATTGCCAGGAATCACCATTACAGCAGTTCTTGTCCCTGCTTTTTGCAGTTTGATGCAGGGCTCCGTCAATATGATTCAGTCCTGCACCAAACTGTTTTCCACTTTATTCACAAACAGAAAATCCAACGAGGGATTTCTTTTTGGGGATTTTCTATTTGAAAATTAAATGAAAAAATGGTCCCCTCACCAAGGGAGTGCTCTTCCATGGTAAGGGGAGCATTTAGCAGTTTCTACTGCCACGTAGATAGGGTTTTCCTGGCGGTGAAGGGCAATGGAAACTGAAGTCTACCCACATGAATTAGATGGGCAGAATTTGAGTCTGCCTTTGATGGCCCTTACTCCAGAGGGCCCTCAGAGGGGTTTAATAATGGTGAAGACAGAGTAGTCTCCTCTGTGATTAAACCAAAGGCCTGTTTGCATGTAAATTGAGTGGGCTGACCATTATGTTGAAATGGAGTATAGTTCCTGCCAACATATAAATCACACCCTAAGTCTCAAATGTGCAGCAAATCTATAGAGAATCAGGCAGCATTTCTAGCAGAAAAACAAAAGTTTCTGGCTCAACTCCAATTTCAAGGGTTGCTGCAGCCAAAATGTTGGAAACAGCAAAGTCAGCATGGTGCAAGCAAAAGTACTATTTTAACACATCACAGTGCAGTGTTTTAAAACATCATGCAAACCTACCACAGTAGCACCATCCCACTACATGAATATTGATTCAGCCCCTTTGACCTAATGTCATCTGGAGGTGGAGGAAAAAGATGATACAGTATGCAATGGAAAGACTCATGAATGAATGCAATAAAGTGTGCTAACAGGAAGAGCCTTGGAAATTAGCAAAAGGCTTCCTCAAGAGAGTTCTTCCTGAACAACTTCTTGCAAAATAAACATTACACATCTTGCTGCATGCGATGTCCCTGAAAAATAAAACATACAATGATTATTACAAAGTCAGTAGACATGCTTGCAAAGATGGAGTCCAGGCCTAACTAAGGCCTAGTTCATTCTAAGCCAAACAAATTCAAACACATCATAATTTGTTTCATTTGCAATAGCTGCCTGTTAATGCACACAAATATAATTCAAATGTGCTATATCTTCAATAATACCCTGCACCCTGCCTTATGGGCACTTAAGGCTAAAGTAGAAGTGACATTAATATTTAGGAGGATTTAGATCTGTCAAAAAGGGGTTAGTTGGACATGTCAAATCTGCAATTTAAACCTGCACCCATACAATTTTCCATAAAGCCACATCTACAAAAATAGCGTGATTTTGGTTTTGCGTAAAAGCCTTGCTTCAAATGAACCAGGCACAAAAAAAGGGGCACATAGCTAATGGACAATTTTCTGCTGAAAATTGCACATTGTGCAACACGCCCTTTAAAGGTGGCCATTGCATTGAAATTTGAAGTAGAGGCTGCACTTCAAGTTCAAATTTCATACCAAAAACCAGTGACTTAACTTTGTGCCAAGGTTCAATGCCTAGCATCGCTCCAAAATGTTTTTTTAGCACAGACTCTTTCTAAATTTGTTGGTTTACATTTTTCTCCACTCGCACAATGTAGAGCTGCAGATTTCACCTCAGTATTGATTGCGGGAAATTTTGTAAATTTGGACCTCATGCAATGAACAAGAAATGGCGGGCTTAGGAAGCTGGGAAAGTAGAAGTTTGTGGAGTGTTGGGGGGGTGATATTATGATAAGTATAGGAGCCCTCTTAACGCATGTCAAATCTGTCTGAGGTGTCTGTATGTCGTGCAAAAAAAAAAAGTTCACTCTCCACCCGTTACAATGCAAGGATCAGTATGGCCCCACTCAGACGGTAGTATCCATGCCTCTTCCGTGAACCAAATGCCCACAAACCCTTACTGATTGGCAGTATGCACCACATGATTTTTACAGGGCCAGGTAGGAAGATGTGATTGAGGCCTGCCATCTCGGGGCTAGTGGTAGCCCCGCATTCGTTCCTTCTTAAGACTCAACATTATTTTTGCACATAAGTCACACTACTACACTTACATAGTTTGATTTCTGAGTGCCAATCAACTTCTTTAAATCAGGACAGATAGTTTTGCACACAAATATGGTTTTACTCACACAAAGAACTTGGTGTTAGTGATGCTATAAACATGGGATTCAATGATGTTGCAACTGTGCAGTAAAGGACACAACTGCCCAGTGTGTTATGATGTAAGCGGAATGGAATTCATTGGTGTCATCTATTGATGCCACGAAGGAAGTTGGGGAGAGGGATTAGCATGTAGAGGCATTAGAAGAGCAGGGCAGAGAAAGTGGGAGGTGTCTTGAGGTGCTGTCTCCTGAATGCTTTGCCTGGGTCTTTATCTACAATAAAGCTCTTACCACCTCACATATGGGTGAGTCTATCATTACAATTTTGGCGACGAGCAAACTGACCCTTGCATTGAACCTTCGCATCAGCCTCTTCGTATTGAGGTCTTTGCTGTGTACGCAATGGGACAATGAAGTGAGAACCTTCCTGAACTTGGATAATCTGTGGAATTTCTGACTACTTTCACAACAAACTTCGCCCCAGTCAGTATTTCTTTTTGTAAGCACTTCTTTCTGTTTGATTGTGCCTGATGGTTGACCAGTTAGCCGTGCCATGAGCAATTGAACACTCTCCCCACATGCTGCACCTGTGACATTGGAAAGTGTTGTTACCTTGGTAATGCACACACTCTCCCAACGTGACTTCTGCTGGACGACAGTGTTTCCTATACTACGCGGTGCACTACTTCTACATTGAACAACAGCATCAGTGACATGCATGCTCCGGAGGTAAAAGTGTTTCCTGAATAACATCTTCAGTGGCGCGCAGGCTCATCAGCATATTTCCACAGTTGCTAGCACAGCTGCGGAGTGTTTGCTTTATCTTAGTAATGCACAAGCTTCTGTGATGTAGTTACTTCAGCAATGCACATGGTTTGCTGACAAAAGGGTGTGTTTTTTTTAAACGCCTTCAGCGACGCGCATGCTTTCCCAACAACGGTGTGTGTTCTAGTTTCTTCAGCGATACCAACTGTTGGGTTATGTGGTGGAATGTTTTAGTGGAATGTTTGACATGTAACGGTGTCTAAGCAACAGGACAGAATGAAGGGAGTGGAAAGATTGTGAGCAGTGACAGCAGTGACAGTTGCTGCTGGAGCTGCCAGGGTTGGTACAGTCTTACTTACTGAAAACAAACCTTTGGAAGAGAAAACCTGGATGGCGTCTTTTTCAGTGGCGACGAGGGTGGGATACCAAGGGTAGCCAACCCTGGCAGAGTGTCAACCGTGCTGGGAAGAAGCAGATTTGGGGCGCATCATGCCCAAAAGAAATTGTGACCTGGAAACCAAGAAGTGTGGAGTGTACCGTGGAAAAGAACCTAGGAAAAACTGGACGAGTCTGGGAAGGGCTAAACGTCTAAATGTAAAGCAGAAAACAAGGAGGAGCGTACTTAAAGATCCAGTCCTACAGGCTGAGGTACCGTGTAGTGAAATCCGTAGGGTGTTTTGGTACTTTCTGTATGAGTGAACGCTAAGACAGATAAGAACTGTGCAAACTATTTGTACAATATAAGTTTTACAACAGTATTTCGAGAACGGCATGGGGCGCGCGGCGGCGTATTCAAACCTACCACGAGGAACAACCGTTACGAATCCTCCTACCGCGGAGGGGCTCGTGCAGGGAAGCTGTTACTGCAAGGGTTGCACCACAACGCATCGGAGGATCACCGCAAGGTACAGCCATTGCGAAACCTCCCGCTGCAAGGGGGCTCGTGCAGAGAAGCTGTCACCGCGTGGGCTGCTCGACCGCGCGCATCGGGGGACAAGCGACGGAGGATGACGTTGCTGTAACTACGGCAACCAACGTAGAGACGCTCCGCGTTGCCGAGACAAGGGAAACCGCCTCTGGATAGACGTACGCTGTCAATAACATTGACTGGTTTGCACTGTCATAACTTTGTTTTGTTCCATTGCTATTAACACAATGCAGTCAATCGCGCCTCCTCCCACGTTCTTGGCTGTACCTGGTGAACCGAATATGCCGTGGGAAGATTGGCAAGAAGCCTTCGATACCTACTTGGAGGCTTTGGGTGGTGCTATTTTTACTGCTAAGCGAAAATTAGCTTTATTAAAACATAATCTGGGAGTGGAAGGCAGGAAAGTACTGAAAACCTTACCATGTGACAACTTTGCTGTAAATGGGGAAGGCTCTAATGAGGAGACAGAGGAGGAGGATGATGTATATACCAAGGCCATGATAGCACTGGAAAATCATTTTAGTAAGAAAGTGAGTATTGTGGTAGAACGTCACAAATTTTTCTCTAGAGCACAAGCACCCAGTGAATCGATTGACCAATTTGTAAGTGCTTTACGAACATTGGCGAATACGTGCAAGTTTAGGGATTTGCACGAATAAATAATAAGGGACCAGCTAATAAACTGCACTAAAAGTTTAAAGATTCAAGAAAAACTCTTAAGCATGAAGGATCCGTCTTTGGAGGAAGCGATTGTCATTGCACTGAAGATACTTCAAGATATATTAAGGAATTAGGAAAAATGATGCTGAGCAAGTGACAATGCAAGAAGTTGATAGAGTTAAGAACAGTAATGGCGACAGGAAAGTTGAAGGGACAAGGAGATGCTATAGATGTGGTAGTATGAGACACATGGCCTTTTCTGGGAATTGTCCGGCGGCAAGTGTCAAATGTTTTAATTGTAACAAGGTGGGACATTTTTCAAAAATGTGTAACCAGAAGAAGAGTACAGTAAAAAAAATAAAGTATAAATTGTCTACAGAACGATTGTAATGAAGGGGACAAAACGTCTTCAGATGAAGATGTTGACCGCATACAGGTGTTCATGTTAGGCGAAGCCGTTCCAGAAGAAGATTTGCTCGAAGATGATATTATGTTGTTAGATAATGATCGCTACAGACCACCTCTGTGTGACGTGAGTTTAAATGGTATACACATCAGCATCTGGGCAGATTCTTGTTCCCCATACACGCTCATAGATAAGGATGCATGGGGTAAACTGGGCAAGGTGGAATTGACTGCTTCCAAAATTGCTCTGGTAGGGTATGGGGGTGGCAAGATACCGGTTATGGGGTGTTTCCATGGGATGGTAAGTTTTAAACAGAGGGAAGTCAAGTGTTGTGTGTATGTGGTGGAAACTGGAAAGTGTTTGCTGGGGTGGAAAGAGCAAAGGGCGTAAGGTACTATATTGAACCCTAATACTAAGGAACAAGTGTTGACTGTGTTACATGATGAATCTAAAGCAAAGAGGTGGGAAGTAGAATTTCCAAGGTTGTTTGGAGGAAAACTAGGTTGTCTGGAGAAGTTTCAACATAGGATCATCTTAAAGGAAGGTGCTGTACCCAAAGTACATAAAGTGAGAGGGGTACCATTGGTGTTAAGAGATGCGCTGAAAGTTGAATTGGCTAGATTGCTGCAGTTGGGAGTGATAGAGGAGATAGAATTGTCAGAATGGTTGAGTCCGGTAGTGTTGGCTCGGAAACCCAACGGTAAGATTAAATGTGTGTGGATTTGAGGGATTTAAACAAGGAGATATGGGTTGATAGACATCCTATCCCCAACATAAATGAATTGTTGACCAGCATTCAAGGTGGTAAGGTGTTTTCCACACTGGATTCATCCAATGCGTATCATCAAATTGTACTGCATCCTGAGTCAAGGCATCTCACCTCTTTTATTGCACCTGAAGGGGCATTTAGATTTGTGCGAATGCCATTTGGGTTCGCATCTGCTTCGGCAGTGTTCCAGAGGGTGATGCAGAGTTTATTGGGAGTGGTTAAGAATGTGAAATTCTTTCAAGATGATGTTTTAGTGTGGGCAGAGAATGCGGAGGAACATAACGATGTGTTAAGAAGGGTATGTTCGATTCTGGAGGAAGCGGGCCTGACAGTTGAGATGAATAAGTGCAAGTTTGAGTGCAGTACAGTAGAATTCCTGGGTCATACAGTGTCTGGTGATGGGATTAAGCTGAGAGTTGGACTAATGGAAGCTATTGAAAAGGCACCCAACCCTGTGGATAAAGATCAGTTGAGATCATTTTTGGGCTTGGCTGAATATTATGCAAAATTTGTAAAGAATTTTGCTGACATTGCCCAACCTTTAAGAGCGTTGATGAAGAAAAACCAAAAGTTTGAGTGGTCTGAGAAATGCCAACAAGCATTTGATACATTAAAGTGCAATATCATCGAGGCTGTCGAATTGAAACCATTTGTAACGAAAAATCGTACAATTATTTCCACAGATGCGAGTATGTATGGCTTGGGTGCAGTATTGATGCAACTGAGTAAAGGGAGAGAGCATGTGATTGTGTTTGCATCGAGAATGCTTAAAGGTGCAGAAAGCACATATTCTGCAATTGAAAAAGAAGCTCTTGCATGTTGGTGGGGGGTTCAACATTTCAGGAATTATGTTTGGGGTAGAAGGTTTGTATTACGAACCGACCATAAACCCTTGGTGGACATCTTTACAACAAAGGGTGCAAATCGCGCGTCTCCTCGAATAGCTAAATGGCTATACATATTGCAAGAGTATGATTTTGTAATTGAATATGTGCCAGGGATAGCAAATGTGAATGCTGACTGTCTATCAAGAGTACCAATTGAAGGATTTGTGGGTGAGGAAGATAAAGAATGGTTGGTGGCGGACATACAAGCTATGGAAACAAAAGCGCTAGAAGAGAGTGTATGGAAGAGGGAGATGGAAGAGGATGTGAAATTGAAATTGTTAAAGGATAATTTGAACAAACATTGGCGGGAGTTAAGAGAAGATGTGTCAATTGTGTTGTCAGATTTCAAGAATGTGTGGGCAGAATTATCGGAACATAATGGTGTTTTGAGAAGAGGTGACAGAGTAATAGTACCGCGCAATTTGAGAAAGAGTGTATTGGGGATTTTGCATGAGGGTCATGGTGGAATGTCAGGTATGAAGAGGAAAGCTAGAGAGGATTTTTGGTGGCCAGGCATGGATCGTGATGTTGAGAGATTTGTTAGAAATTGCGTGTGTTGTGCGTGCAGCGATAAAACACACGGTGGAAAGAGCACTCCTGTGGTCCCTATACCGTTTCCTCGTGAGCCATGGCAGAAGGTGGGCATGGATGTGTGCAGTCCATTTGAATTGGATGGATGTGGTAAAACCTATGCCATTGTGATGATGGATTACTATTCTAAATGGCCAGAGGTCAGTTTAGTGCGTGAGATCAAGTCTGGCGTGGTCATTGAATTTTGTGAAGAGGTGTGGAGGCGAGAAGGTTATCCCGAGGGGCTGGTGACTGATAATGGTCCGCAATTTACGTCTAATGAATTTAAGAACTATTTGGAGAACTGTGGGGTTAAGCATATCAAAACTGCTGTTGTACATCCCAGGGAAAATGGACTAGTTGAAAGATTTAACAGGGTGTTGGGAGAGAACATTCAGTTGGCTGTGCAAAATGGGTTGAGTTGGAAGAAGGAAATAAAGGATATGTTATGAAACTACCGCACCACTCCGCATTCTCTTACCATGGAAACTCCGTTTAAGTTATTGAAAGGGAGGAAACCGTGTACTAAGGCCGTGCCAGGGTGGATGGGCAAGGCTGGTAGAAAGAGAGTGAATGAGAGGAGATTGAGGATTCGTGTTGCTGAAGGGCAAGGGAGGTATGATGGCGGAGAAATGGGTGGTGTCGCGGAACGAAATCTGGCGGTTGGTGATTGGGTAAGAACAAAGAATTGGGAGAAGTCGAAAAAAGGCTTGTCCAGGTGGTCCGTACATATGCGCATAACGAAAGTGAGTAAATATAGTGTGGTTGTGGATGATGGAAGAAAATGGAATGTGGGTAGTGTGGTGAAATGTAATGAGTTGGAAATGAGAAAGTGGAAGAATGTTGCATGCGAGCATGGCGAGCAGGGTGAAGAGGGGAGGAAAACGGTGTTGGAGGAAAAGCAAAAAAGAATGGTCAAGAGACCAGATTATTTGAGGGACTACATTGCATAGGCAGTGTAGGCAACACATATATTATTGCAGAAGTTTTGACATTTATGTCCATGTGGGATATTTTGTTTTGGGAAATCATATTTAGTGTAAATAGTTATTGTATCTTATTTGTTATTAAGTTTATTTTGTTAAAGGAGGGAGATATGTTGGGTTATGTGGTGGAATGTTTTAGTGGAATGTTTGACATGTAACGGTGTCTAAGCAACAGGACGGAATGCAGGGAGTGGAAAGATTGTGAGCAGTGACAGTTGCTGCTGGTGCTGCCAGGGTTGGTACAGTCTTACTTACTGAAAATAAACCTTTGGAAGAGAAAACCTGGATGGCGTCTTTTTCACAGACACTCTTCAGCATATCACAGCGACGCACTTCATTAATTCAGCAACATGCCAGATTTTCTGGCAATTTTGTGTTTTTGCTCCTCCAGCATAACGCACGCTCTACTTACTGTAAGTACTACAGTGATGCACCTCGCAAACAGGACTTAGGCAAACCTAATAAGGGTCATTTTTTATTTTTTATTATTGCTATTGACCATGACATCCAACACTATGCTAAATTTAACACCTCCTCAACCTCTGACATCAGCTTCAGGTGATTCTTCTCTTAAATGGCAAGAATGGTGTGAATACTTTCTGAATTATATTTCCACCTTTGATGATGATGAGGATTTTACCCCGACAGGAAAAAAAAGTATTTGTACATTTTTTAGCTCCAATTGGATTAAAAATTCACAACTGTATTGAAAAGAAATCTGCTGAAGGTGTTGTTTTTTATCAATGCTCTGGAGGATTTAGATATTTTGCACTAATAGTTTGTGTTCGCATTGATAGGTACAACTTGTTTCCACAGAAAACAGTCTAAACAAGAGTCTAGTGAGGATTATGTGGGGGCATTAAAGAACCTTGCGTTAGCTTCCTGTTTCAGTTCATTGCACAACTAATTCATACGAGATCCGATTGTAACGTACGCAGCAAATGGTGCCATCCAGGATAATATTTGGGCTAAAGGGGAGGCCCCACTACAGGAGGCTGAGATGGTTAAATGAGCTAAATTGAATGGTAGATGTGCAAAGGCTGTATTGTCAGAGAGTAACAAAGATTTTATGGATGACAAAGATCATAAACCTGGTGATGTGGTCCATAAAATTAAACAAAGTAAGAAACAGAAAGAAGCTGTCCATGGTACAGGGCAAAAAACAATAGTTTGCAGAAGACAAAAATTGATCATCAGAGTGCATCCAAATATTATAGATATGGGTTCTCCTGTCATTATTCTAACTTCCAAAATGTCCTGTAAGTAATCAATGTTCCTCAGGGTGAGATATTATAGGCCATTTCAAGAAAGTGTGCAGGAAAAAGAAAAGTAGTGCCCTGAAAGTATTGGAAGATGATTTGAGTCATGATTCACAGTACAGTGAGGATGATGAAGACACAAACGTGTGTGTTGTGTGTTGATTCCTGTATAAATGTAGTTGACAAACCTAATTCTAGAAGGAATAAACCCAAGTGTGAGTTATCTGTTGGGGCTATCAATAAAATAATAACAGCTGATTCTGGTTATCATTATACCATTGTTAGCAAAAGTGTATGAGACCAGAAGTTGACATCAAAATTGGGGAATATTTTGGAACCACCGGATGTATCTCCAAAAAGTTTTACTGCAGACTCTATTGCTCTTTTGGGTTTTAGGGAAGTACCATTTGTTTTTAAAAATAGAAAAGCATTATGCAAATTATATGTCTCAAAAATGGGCCGCCTGTTTTGGGCTGTTGGGACCAGGGAGATATAGGCATTACACTGGATCCCAATAGTCCAGAACATGCTTTAGTTGTTGAAGAGGTTGATGATAAAGAAGTAACAAAGTTCATATCTGCATACCTAGAGCTTTTGTACAGTGCAATTGGCTGTTTAAAGGGCTTCCAGCAATCAATCAATCAATCAAAAAAATGTATAGAGCGTGCTACTCACCCATGAGGGTCTCAAGGCGCTATTTGGGAGGTGGGGTGGGGATGGGTTACTGTTTGAATAAACATGTCTTGAGGTTGTTTCTGAAGAGTAGGAGGTCTTTGGTTTTGCGGAGGTTGGTGGGGAAGGAGTTCCAGGTTGTGGGGGCGAGGTAGGAGAAGGCCCTGCCTCCTGTGGAGGTTCGATGGATGCGGGGGACTGTAGCTAGTGCGAGGTCGGCTGATCGGAGGTTGCGGGTGGGAGTGTGGAAGTTCACTCTTTCGTTGAGGTAGGTCCGACCGGTGTTGTGGAGGGAATTGTGTGCATGGATGAGGATCTTGAAAGTGATTCTCTTTTATGGGGAGCCAGTGAAGAGATTTGAGGTGTGGTGAGATTAGTTTGTGGCGGGGGAGGCCAAGGACGAGGTGTGCGGCTGTGTTCTAGATTCTCTGGAGTTTGTGTTTGAGTTTGAGTTTGAGTGTGGTGCCGGCGTAGAGGGCGTTGCCGTAGTCAAGTCTGCTGCTGATGAGTGCATGGGTGACTGTCTTCCTGGTCTCTGGGGGAATCCATTTGAAGGATTTTTTTTAGAGTGCGGAGTGTGTGGAAGCAGGAGGAGGTTAGTGCATTGATTTGTTGTGTCATGGAGAGGGAGGGGTCCAGGATGATGCTGAGGTTGCGTGCGTGGTTTGCGGGGAAGGGTGCGGGGCCTAGGGCGGTGGGCCACCAGGAGTCGTCCCATATGGTTTTGTTGGGGCCGAAGATGATGATCTCGGTTTTGTTGGAGTTAATCTTGAGGTGGTTAGTTTTCATCCAGTTGGCGGTGTCGAGGAGAGCAGCGTGTAGGTTGGTTTTGGCAGTGGTGGGGTTGCGGGTGAGGGAGAGGATGAGTTGGGTGTCATCTGCGTAGGAGAAGATAGTGATTCGGTGTGGTCGGAGGATGTTGGCTAGGGGGATCATGTAAATGTTGAAGAGTGTGGGGCTGAGGGAGGACCCTTGGGGGACTCCGCAGATGATCTTGGTAGCGGTGGAGTGGAAAGGTGGGAGGCGGACTCTCTGGGTCCAGTCGGTGAGGAAGGAGGTGAGCCAGTCTAAGGCTTTGTGGTGAATTCCTATGTTGTGGAGGCGTGTGCGGAGTGTGTGTTGGCAGACAGTGTCAAAGGCTGCGGAGAGGTCTAGGATGATGAGTGCGACGGTCTTGCCTTTGTCGACTTTGGTCCTGATGTCGTCAGTGCATGCGATGAGGGCGGTTTCCGTGCTGTGGTTCTTGCGGAACCCGGATTGTGAGGGGTCAAGAGTGTTGTTTTCTTCGAGGAAGTGGGATAGGTGGGCGTTGACGCAGAAAATTATCTGAAAGCATAATGCTGTACAGTGTGTTCATAAAGTCAGAAATGTGCCTGTAAGTATCAGGGATGGTGTGCTGTCTAAACTTGAAAAATTAGAAGCTGCTGGAATTATTGAACTAGTTGAGCCCTCAGATTGGGTTACACCACTGGTGGTGATGCAAGGTCCTAATGGAAAACTAAGACCCTGCATAGATTTGAGGGCCCTAAACAGGAATACTCTTTTAGACCAGTGTTCCTTCCAAATATTCATAAGATGCTATCATTGACTAAGGGAATAGAATGGTTTACCATCATTGACTTAAAATAAGTTTACCATCTGGTCTCCCTTTATAAGGATAGTAATTGTTTGATTGCACTTTCGGGCTGGTTTCGGTGGCAGCCATGTTTCAGCCTCTTATGTTTTTGAAGTTTAAAGGATCCAAAAATGCCTTATTTTTTCAAGACCACATATTAGTCATGGGCAGGAACAGGGAAGACCATGATGCAAACCTATTTAAAGTGCTAGTTACTTTGAAGGGAAAAGGTTCCATGGTTGAATACAGCAAGTGCAAAAAAGCAAGGAGTAACGTCATGTACCTGGGTCATAAGATAAGCAGTAAAGGCATAGTGCTGCAGGCATCTCTGGTTGAGACCATAACGTATGTCCCTGCTCCCTCCAATAAGGATAAAATCAGGGAGTTCCTTGGGCTAGCAGAGATTTATTTAAAATATGTACAGCATTTTTCAAGCAAAACCTACCATATCAGGCAACTACTTAAATTGCTAAATGAATTCAGATGGTTCAAGGAGAGTGAAAAAGCTTTTGTTTCAATAAAAAGGAACATTACTAAAGCACCCTCATTGCAAGGATTTGATCCCAGTCTTAAAAGTATAGTTACCACTGACGCTATTAACAAAGGCTTAGGGGCAGTACTCACACAGGTGGATGACCAAGGAAAAGAATGTATAATAGATTGTGCCTCACATTCCTTGTCTCTGCCTGAACAGAAATAGTTGATGATTGAGCGGGAGGGTTTAGTGTGTGTTTGGGATTTGGAACATTTCAGATCATTTATCTGGGGGTCTCAGGTGGAAATGTGTAGCAATCACTATCCGCTTACTATGGTACTGACCAGCAAGGGATTTTTCAACGCACCACCACATTTAGCACATTTGTCCATAAGATTGTTGAATTACAATTACATTGTAAATTATATAACTCGTGTCAAAAACAAAATTGCTGATTTTCTCAGTCGTATACTCATTTGGAATAAGAATACAAGTGAAAGAAACGTAGAGCCTGAAATGTTTGATGATTGTTGTGTGGCTGACTTTATTGAGAAAGTCATTAGCCTTTAAAAGAATGAATGGAAAGATACCCTAGAAAGTGATGTTGTTTTGCAGAGGGTGTGTAAGTGGATAAATGAAGGATGGCCAAATAAGAGTGAAATGGGGGTAGACACCTGCGTTTTTTGGGAATTCAGAAAGAATTGTCGGAAGAGGATGGTAATGTAACATGCAAAAGGAGAATAGTTCCGCCAAGTGCACTTACAGTTAATGTATTGGATGTTTGCCATGAAGGCCATTTAGGGATTACAAAAAACAAAAGCATAGTAAAGGAATTATATTGGTGGCCAAGGACTGATGTGGCAGTTGAAGGAAGTTAGAGAATGTGATTAATGCCATGACTCAAAAAAACCCTTATTCACCTGTAACCCACAGCTCGTTACCATTAAATTCTCAGATTTGCCTTGGGAAAAACAGGATTAGCTACAGTTGGACCTATTTATGATGGCATGATACCAAAGTATATAATGGCATGTTTTGATCACTTTTCTAAATGGCCAGAAATAGAGATCCTACCCAGGGCAGAGATCCCATTGCTGTAGTTAGATTTCTGGATCGCATAATCTTGAGAGAAGGTTTACCTAAGTGCATAATTAATGGACGGTAATTCACTGGTGAGATTTTTAAAGAGTATCCTTGGAGGAATGCTATAGTACATACTACCAAGTCGGTGTACCATCAGGGTGCTAAAGAATAGTATACAACTGGCAAGGAACGCTTGAAGTATGTGGAAGAAAGAAATGTAGAAAGCTGTTTAGGCATACAGAGTGACACCTTGTGTATTATCTGGGTATAGGTCCTTTGAGCTCATGAGAGGAAGAGTTCCATTGAGAAACGTCAAGGTAGGATGGATAAGTAAGGCCTGATTGAATGAATAAATACCTAAAATGATCAAAAGAAGTATAGATAAGGCGGATAAAGACTACCAAAAACACTATGATTGCAAATATAATTGCAAAAAGATTCATGTAAAGGTGAATGGTTAAGTAACATTTTTTAAAAGACCTGGTGTGTACAAGAAAGGTAATGACAGATTTTATGATCCTGTGAAGGTTGTAAAAGTTTTTGCAACTCTGTTTTATTGGAGGACGGTAACATTTGCCACGTAAATTGTGTATGCTTATAAAGGGGAGCAGTAAGGCAATTAAACCAATGGAAAGTAACATGGATGATACTGTGTCAGGTCAAGGAACTGGTTGATAGATGATGAACGTTATCAGAAACCGGACACCAGGAATGAAAATATGAATGATGAGGGAGTGTCTGATGGATGTGAATGCCCTATGCTGAGTTCAACACAGATTTCTTCCCAAAGTAATGAAGTTGATAAATCATCATCTCTAGGACAGAATGGATTTGGTTGGATTAACAGAAATAGAGCGAAGTGTGGAAGATTTGGTAGAAGAATTGTCAAACCAACAAAATGTGCTTAAGGTTGCAGTAGTAACAATCTGTTGGAACCAGTTTTTTATTATCAATGATGGCATTTGTGAATGTACGTAATATTATCCAATGTTCTAATATTTTCACAACTTTGTATTCTTAGTTGTGTCATAAGGAGGGAACAGGTATTAGTTATTTGTTGTGTTTTAAGAGGAAAAATATGTCATGATGTAAGCTCAATGAAATGTATTGATATCACAAAGGAATTTGGGGAGAGGGATTAGAATGTAGGGATGATAGAAAATTGAGGCAGAGGAACTGGGAGGAGGTTGTTTGTGCTGTCTCACCACTTCTTTACCAGGGTATTTGTCTATATCTTTCTGGGGTGAGATTAAAGGTATGTATTTTGAGACCTGTGATTGGGGCAGGTTTTCAGAGATAACCTGGAATCTTCTATGAATTTGAACAAGACTAAGGGCCTTCACAGGATCGCCGAAGCCACTGCAGGCAAAAGACTGCCAGTAATGGAGGTCTTTTGCCCACCATATTAGGAGTGTTCTGCTGGCCCAGTGGAACACTCACCACAACATTGATGCCGGCTCGTAATTGAGCCAGCAGAAATGTTGTGGTGCGTCGGGTGCAGCAGCACCAGTCGCACGTTTCACTGCCTGTAATTCGGGCAGTGGAATGCGTGATGGGGCTGTACAGGGGGGACCCCGCACTGCCCATGCCAAGTGCATGGGCAGTGTAGGGCCCCACCCAAAACCCCCATTCCGCCAGCCTTTCCATGGCGGTGGTTACCACCATGGAAATGCTGGCAGATTACAACCGCCGGGACTGCCAGGTGGAAGGCTGGCTGCAGCCTGGCGATGTCGGTGGTTTGACAGTGTAAGCTCCAGCACTTTCATAATGGGGCGGTCGGACTACCCTGTCTGCGGTGGTCCGACCGCCAACTCAAGGCTGGTGGTCTTAAGACTGACAGCCTCGTAATGAGGCCCTAAATCTATGTCAATGTGAGGTTATAAATCACAAGGTGTGGATTTACTCATTTTCTGTGAATCTGACACAATATGAGGAGCAGTAAAAATAACTAAATATTTGAGATATTGGGCTATGAGGTGTTAAGGTTTGTTAATTGTTTCCTTTATGTTCCCCTGTCCTGCTATGCTATGTGGGTCTGGATAGGAGACGAGAGTTTGGTATAAACACTTTCCTAATAACAAGTGAAATCTAAGACTGTCTTTCTAACTGGGAGTCACTGCACCCAACTACCAAGCAGATAAAGCATTTACTAGGGGTGTAAAATACCCCAAATACAACCCTCTCAACGGAAGCTATGCCTTGATTATGTGACTATGCAAAGAAGAAGTCTTTTTGTAATTTGGTGGAAATCCGTTCAGTAGTTTTTGAGATATTAACCCGTTCTGTGCCTTGGACGAGGTGACCTCGTCCAAGGCTACAGTTCCCGTGTGCCTTGGACGAGGTCACCTCGTCCTAGGCACGGGAACTGGGGGGAGCGCTCCCCCCCCAAGGCGGGGATGGAAGGGGAAGACCTTCCCCTTCCATCCACTATCCCCCGGCAATCTGATGACGTCAGCACACACACAGCACGCCGACGTCATCAAGTGTTGCCGAGACATGCTGGAAGCCATTTGCTTCCAGCGCGTAGAGGGGAAAGGACCCTAAAAGGTGAGTCCTTTCCTTTTTTGGGGTTTTGGGGGGGGGGAACAGACACGGGGGGAAAGGAAAGGGTTTTTCCTTTCCCCCTGTGCCTGTTTTCACTAGATTCCTGCTCCACTAGACACCAGGGATTTTTTTATCTATTTTTTTTTGTATTTCGCCCCCCCTGGAGGCAGATCGCTGATTTTTCGGCGGATCTGCCCCCGGGGGGGGCGAAGTTCACTAGACACCAGGGTTTTTGTTTTATTTCGCGATTTTTCGGCGGATCTGCCCCCGGGGGGGGGGGGGGGGGGGGCGAAGTTCACTAGACACCAGGGATTTTGTTTTACTTTTGTATTTTGGGGGGCGACCCCTTGGGCAAGGGTCGCCCCCCCGGGGGTCCATTTTTTTTAGTGTTTCGCCCCCCCCGGGGGCAGATCGCTGATTTTTCGGACGATCTGCCCCCGGGGGGGGGGGGAATCCACTAGACACCAGGGATTTTGTTTTTATTGTGTCTTTTGGGGCGACCCCTTGGGCAAGGGTCGCCCCCCCGGGGGTCCATTTTATTTAGTGTTTTGCCCCCCCCCCTGGGGTCAGATCGCCGTTTTTTTGGCCGATCTGCCCCCAAGGGAGGGGTGGGGGTGCGAAATCCATTAGACACCAGGGATTTTGTTTTTATTGTTTATTTTGGGGGCAACTCCTTGGGCAAGGGTCGCTCCCCTGGGGGGCTATTTGTTTTTTCTGTTTCGGCCCCCCCGATGGTGGACCAGCCATGTTTTTGGACGATCTGGCCCGGGGGGTGGAAGCACACTAGGCGCCAGGGATTGTGTGTTGTGTGTGTGTGGTGTGTGTTTGGGGGCACCCCTTGGGCAATGGTTGCCCCCCCCCAAAGTGGGGAAAGTTCGTATTGGCCATCTCTGCCCCCTTTGGGGGCAGATGGGCCTATTTTTGTAGGCCCACCTGCCCCCAAATAGGACAGAAACCACCAATACGCCAGGGATTTTTTTTTTCCCTTTTTTTTTGTTTTGTGCTGGGGGTGCCCCCTTTGGGAAGGGTCGCCCCCTAAAGGGGCCACAGAGGTGTTGCCCATTTCTGCCCCCCTTGGGGGCAGATTGGCCAATTTTTGTATGCCCATCGGCCCCCGAGGGGGGCAGGATCCACTTAGGTACCAGGGACAACTTCTAAGTTCTTGGTGGTGGGGTGTTTGTCAACTGGCGAAGTATTTGTATTTGTGATTATAACAATTTATTTCTTCTTTTTCTTCTAGTTCAACGCTTTTGCTTCCTTTGCTGTGCATCCTTGCGGTTTTGGCAGTAGTTGTCCTGCGGTTTGCATAGTTGCATGTTTTAGGTAAGTGAAAGCAATTTGCTCCAAAGGAGTATTGTTGACATGCATGAATGACATGTTTGTAGGTGGTGTACTAAATGCAGTATTGTGTGTTTGAAATTGTCCTTAGATTTGAGCACAATGATATTTGTGTTGGCATATGTCTAATTTGCTTTTTTCTTTTTAGTGGGATATCATTGGTGATTGCTGTGTCTGTGCAGAGTAGTTGCTTGGTGAGTAGCTTTTTCAGTCAAGTGAGTGGTATAGTTTTTTTAGTACATAACTCTTTGTGATAAAGCTACACTTTGTTTATTACTTATTTTAGTGCTAGTTGTTGTTGGCAATCCATTTGTTGTTAGTGAGGATCATGGCTAGCCACAGAGTGACCGCTCAGCAGGTTGTTCGCATGCTCTTTGAGTCGTCTTCAGACCATGATTATGAGACTGACTCTGCATCTGAGGCAGAGGAGGAAGCGGGAGATTCTGGAAGAGAGTTTTCTGCCCGAGAGTATTCTTCTGATGAGAAAGCTACTCTCAGTGCAGATGAAGGGCCTGTGTTAGAGGAGGACATTGATGTGCCAAGAGTGCAGCAGCCTGGGGCTGAAGGGTTTCCCATTAGAAGACCTGACACCTGGATTGCCCCAAACATGGAGCAGCCACAGTTACCTGCATTTACTGGTCTCCCAGGGTGTAGAGTTAATACGGAAAACTTTTTGCCTGTCCATTTCTTTCACTTGTTTATGGATGATGTATTTTTGGAAGAGATTGTGGAGCAGACCAATGTGTATGCAGAGCAATATTTGCGGGACAGCGCTGCCAGACTTAAGCCTCAGTCTAGAGCTACTCAGTGGGTTCCCGCCTATCTGGAAGAGATGAAAAAGTTTTTAGGTTTGTCTTTTTTGATGGGGTTGATCAGGAAGCCGTCACTGGCTTCTTATTGGTCTACTAGTCCCTTGATGGCAACGGCTATATTTCCTGCAACTATGACACGTAATCGGTATTTGCTTCTTCTTTGTATGCTGCATTTTGTAGACAATGCTTTAGCCTTGCCACAAGATCACCCTGAATGTGACCGTCTTTTTAAGATTAGGCCTGTCCTTGATCATTTTGTAGATCGGTTTTCAGAGGTCTATGTTCCAGGCAAAGAGATAAGTGTGGACGAGTCTTTGGTCCTTTTCAAGGGGTGTTTAGTTTTTAAGCAGTACATTCCTAGTAAGAGGGCACGGTATGGGATTAAATTGTATCTGCTGTCAGAAAGCAGTACTGGATATGTGTATAATTTCCGGGTCTACACTGGTAGGGATTCCAGTATTGACCCTCCTGGTTGTCCGGCCACTTTTGGAGTTAGCAAAGAAATTGTGTGGGAACTTGCTAGACGGCTGTTTAACAAAGGTCACCATTTGTACGTAGATAATTTCTACACTGGAGTGCAGTTGTTCAAGGAGTTGTTTAGAGTGGACACTGTTGCTTGTGGCACAATCCGTTCTAACCGGAAAGGCTATCCAAGGGAGCTTGTCTGTAAAAAATTTGGGAGGGGACAGTGCAGTGCCTTGCAGAATAATGAGCTGCTAGCTCTGAAATTTTAAGACAGGAGGTATGTGTACATGCTATCTACCATCCATGATGAGAGTACTTCCCCTGTGACTGTTTGGGGTCAGGTTGCGGAAGTGCGCAAACCAGCGTGCATTTTGGACTACAATAGGCACATGGGTGGTGTTGATAGAGTAGATCAGAGGTTGGAACCTTACACTGCTCTTCGTAAGTCTTACGTGTGGTATAAAAAGTTGGCCCTACATTTATTTCATTTGGCAACTTTTAATGCCTTTATTGTATACAAGGATTGTTCACCTGAGTGGGCCTATTTTTGTAGGCCCACCTGCCCCGGCAAGAGTTCCTAGAATAGAAGTGGTGAAGGACGTGGCTAGATTGAAAGATCAGCACTTTCCAGATCACATTCCTCCTACTCCCAAAAAAGACTTGCCCACAAAGAAATGTAGAGTATGTGCCCGGAGATTAATCCGGAGGGAGAGCCGGATGTACTGCCCCGAATGCCCTTCAAAGCCTGGGCTGTGTGTGCCCAGCTCTTATAGAAGTTACCACACAAAGAAAAACTTCTGGGAAATACCGTGAGCGTAAGCTGTCTGTTTTATATTTTCATATGTTTCATGGTTGGCATCTCTGTCATGTAGTTAGTTAGAGCTTTTGTGTTTGTAGTTTTGTGCTTATTTTATAATTAGTTAGTGGTTTCTTTGTTGTTTATAAACAAAAAAAAAGTGATGGCGGTGTGCGTGGGGTGGCGCTTGGCTGGCGGTGTGCGTGGGGTGGCAATTGGCTGGCGGTGTGCGTGGGGTGGCGCTTGGCTGGCGGTGTGCTTGGGGTGGGGCTTGGAAGGCGGTGTGCTTGGGGTGGGGCTTGGAAGGCGGTGTGCTTGGGGTGGGGCTTGGCTGGCGGTGTGCTTGTGGTGGCGCTTGGCTGGCGGTGTGCTTGGGGTGGCGCTTGGCTAGCGGTGTGCGTGGGGTGGCGCTTGGCTGGTGGTGTGCGTGGGGTGGGGCTTGGAAGGCGTTGTGCTTGGGGTGGGGCTTGGAAGGCGGTGTGCTTGGGGTGGGGCTTGGCTGGCGGTGTGCTTGGGGTGGCGCTTGGCTGGCGGTGTGCGTGGGGCTTGGCTAGCGGTCTGGGTGGGGTGGCGCTTGGCTGGCTGTGCCAGCCAAACGCCAGTCCACACTCCCATCAGCTGGTGTGATTCTTGTATCAGGCATGTTGGCTTATGTAAGTGATGGGCCCTTGAGTGGCGTGGTCTGTCGATGTGAGTGTTGTAATGTGCTGGGCCCGTGGCTGGCGGTGTGAATGGTCTTGTGCGTGTCATGTATGAAAGGTGTGTGAATGGACTGTAAAGTGGTTGGTGCCTTGTCGCGGCTTTACAGCTCACGAGCTGTGAGTCATTGGTTCAGTTTTTTGCCTTTCAGTTATTAACAGTGCATTTCATTTTTGTGAAATCTCTTGTTAATAAAATTTGATCCACTGAACCATCACTCACCCTCGTGCCAAATCCAACCAGTATGTGTGGTAAAAATGACAAAACCTGCTCCGCTGTAATCAGGCGTCGCAGCACACCTGTGACACGCTAGGTGCCTCGGGTGGGACCCCGATGATGAAGCATGCCACCAACTTGGTTGTTGGGTGAGCGGTCTTTTTCACATAACCTAAGTGCGTTTCTTTTCACAATTTTAGTGTTTGGCACATCACGGACGTATGTGGACACATCAAAATGATATATTACAAAACTACCTGTGTTTGGGGGGGAGGGGCCACCTATGTTTTTGGTCCTGGGTGCGGCCTTCATCTAGGGAAACCTACCAAACCCAGACATTTTTTAAAACTAGACACCCCAAGGAGTCCAGGGAGGTGTGGCTTGCGTGGCTCCCCCAACATTTTCTTTCCCAGACTCCTCTGTAAACCTCAAAATTTGCTTAAAAAAGCATATTTTCCTGACTTTTCTTAGTAGGATCACCGCTCCAGCACAAAATTCCTACTCCCCAGTTTTCCCCTCAGTCTCCCAAGTAAAATGACACCTCACTTATGTGGGTCCCCAAAGCAGAGTCAGTCTAAAGATGTATAAAAGAATATGTCCTTATAAACTCGCTGTGCTATCCCCTCTATCTCTACAAGTTTTGGGCCTTATTCTGTTGCAAGCACCTGGCCCACCCACACAAGTGAGGTATCATTTTTATTGGGAGACTTGGGGGAACGCTGGGTGGATGGAAATTTGTGGCTCCTCTCAGATTCCAGAACTTTATGTCACCGAAATGAGAGAAAAGGTGTTTTTTTAGCCAAATTTTGAGGTTTGCAAAGGAATCTGGGTAACAGAACCTGGTCAGAGCCCCACAAGTCACCCTTTCTTGGATTCCCCTAGGTCTCTAGTTTTAAAAAATGCAGAGGTTTGGTAGGTTTCCCTAGGTGCCGGCTGAGCTACCGGCCAAAATCCACAGGTAGGCACTGTTTTCTATGAAAAAATGTGATGTGTCCACGTTGTGTTTTGGGCCATTTCCTGTCGCGGACGCTAGGCCTACCCACACAAGTGAGGTATCATTTTTATCGGGAGACTTGGGGGAACGCTGGGTGGAAGGAAATTTGTAGCTCCTCTCAGATTCCAGAACTTTCTGTCACCATAATATGAGGAAAATGTGTTTTTTTAGCCAAATTTTGAGGTTTGCAAAGGATTCTGGGTAACAGAACCTGGTCAGAGCCCTACAAGTCACCCCATCTTGGATTCCCCTAGGTCTCTAGTTTTCAAAAATGCACAGGTTTGGTAGGTTACCCTAGGTCCGGCTGAGCTAGAGGCCAAAATCTACAGGTAGGCACTTTGCAAATGTTTTCTTTAAAAAAAATGGGATGTGTTCACGTTGCGCTTTGAGGCATTTCCTGTCGCTGGCGCTAGGCCTACCCACACAAGTGAGGTATCATTTTTATCGGGAGACTTGGGGGTCACGCTGGGTGGAAGGAAATTTGTGGCTCCTCTCAGATTCCAGAACTTTCTGTCACCATAATGTGAGGAAAATGTGTTTTTTTAGCCAAATTTTGAGGTTTGCAAAGGATTCCAGGTAACAGAATCTGGTCAGAGCCACACAAGTCACCCCATCTTGGATTCCCCTAGGTCTCTAGTTTTAAAAAATGCACAGGTTTGGTAGGTTTCCCTAGGTGACGGTTGAGCAAGAGGCCAAAATCTACAGGTAGGCACTTTGTAAAAAACAGCTCTGCTTTCTGTAAAAAAATGGGATGTGTCCACGTTGTGCTTTGGGGCATTTCCTGTCGCGGGCGCTAGGCCTACCCACACAAGTGAGGTATCATTTTTATCGGGAGACTTAGGGGAACGCTGGGTGGAAGGAAATTTGTACCTCCTCTCAGATTCCAGAACTTTCTGCCACAGAAATGTGAGGAACATGTGTTTTTTTAGCCACATTTTGAGGTTTGCAAAGGATTCTGGGTAACAGAACCTGGTCAGAGCCCCACAAGTCACCCCATCTTGGATTCCCCTAGGTCTCTAGTTTTAAAAAATGCACAGGTTTGGTAGGTTTCCCTAGGTGCCGGGTGAGCTAGAGGCCAAAATCTACAGGTAGGCACTTTGCAAAAAACACCTCTGTTTTCTTTCAAAAAATGGGATGTGTCCACGTTGCGCTTTGGGGCATTTCCTGTTGCGGGCGCTAGGCCTACCCACACAAGTGAGGTATCATTTTTATCGGGAGACTTGGGGGAACGCTGGGTGGCAGGAAATTTGTGGCTCCTCTCAGATTCCAGAACTTTCTGTCACCATAATGTGAGGAAAATGTGTTTTTTTAGCCAAATTTTGAGGTTTGCAAAGGATTCTGGGTAACAGAGCCTGGTCAGAGCCCCACAAGTCACCCCATCTTGGATTCCCCTAGGTCTCTAGTTTTCAAAAATGCACAGGTTTGGTAGGTTTCCCTAGGTGCCGGCTGAGCTAGAGGCCAAAATCTACAGGTAGGCTCTTTGCAAAAAACACCTCTGTTTTCTTTCAAAAAATGGGATGTGTTCCCATTGCGTTTTGGGGCATTTCCTGTTGCGGGCGCTAGGCCTACCCACACAAGTGAGGTATCATTTTTATCGGGAGACTTGAGGGAACGCTGGGTGGAAGGAAATTTGTGGCTCCTCTCAGATTCCAGAACTTTCTGTCACCATAATGTGATGAAAATGTGTTTTTTTTGCCAAAGTTTGAGGTTTGCAAAGGATTCTGGGTAACAGAACCTGGTCAGAGCCCCACAAGTCACCCCATCTTGGATTCCCCTAGGTCTCTAGGTGTAAAAAATGCACAGGTTTGGTAGGTTTCCCTAGGTGCCGGCTGAGCTAGAGGCCAAAATCTACAGGTAGGCACTTTGCAAAAAACACCTCTGTTTTCTTTAAAAAAATGGGATGTGTCCACGTTGCGTTTTGGGGCATTTCCTGTTGCGGGCGCTAGGCCTACCCACACAAGTGAGGTATCATTTTTATCGGGAGACTTGGGGGAACGCTGGGTGGAAGGAAATTTGTGGCTCCTCTCAGATTCCAGAACTTTCTGTCACATTAATGTGATGAAAAGGTGTTTTTTAGCCAAATTTTGAGGTTTCCAAAGGATTCTGGGTAACAGAACCTGGTCAGAGCCCCACAAGTCACCCCATCTTGGATTCCCCTAGGTCTCTAGTTTTCAAAAATGCACAGGTTTGTTAGGTTTCCCTAGGTGCCGGCTGAGCTAGAGGCCAAAATCTATAGGTAGGCACTTTGCAAAAAACACCTCTGTTTTCTTTTAAAAAATGGGATGTGTCCACGTTGCGTTTTGGGGCATTTCCTGTCGCGGGCGCTAGGCCTACCCACACAAGTGAGGTATAATTTTTATCAGGAGACTTGGGGGAACGCTGGGTGGAAGGAAATTTGTGCCTCCTCTCAGATTCCAGAACTTTCTGTCACAGAAATGTGAGGAACATGTGTTTTTTTAGCCAAATTTTGAGGTTTGCAAAGGATTCTGGGTAACAGAACCTGGTCAGAGCCCCACAAGTCACCCCATCTTGGATTCCCCTAGGTCTCTAGTTTTAAAAAATGCACAGGTTTGGTAGGTTTCCCTAGGTGCCGGCTGAGCTAGAGGCCAAAATCTACAGGTAGGCACTTTGCAAAAAACACCTCTGTTTTCTTTAAAAAAAATGGGATGTGTCCACGTTGCGTTTTGGGGCGTTTCCTGTCGCGGGGCAAAGGCCTACCCACACAAGTGAGGTATCATTTTTATCGGGAGACTTGGGGGAACATAGATTAGCAAAACAAGTGTTATTGCCCCTTGTCTTTCTCTACATTTTTTCCTTCCAAATATAGGAGAGTGTGTAAAAAAGGCATCTATTTGAGAAATGCCCTGTAATTCACATGCTAGTATGGCCACCCCGGAATTCAGAGATGTGCAAATAACCACTGCTCCTCAACACCTTATCTTGTGCCCTTTTTGGAAATACAAAGGTTTTCTTGATAGCTATTTTTTACTCTTTATATTTCAGCAAATGAATTGCTGTATACCCGGTATAGAATGAAAACGCACAGCAGGGTGCAGCTCATTTATTGGCTCTGGGTACCTAGGGTTCTTGATGAACCTACAAGCCCTATATATTGCCGCAACCAGAGGAGTCCATCAGACGTAACGGTATATTGCTTTCGAAAATCTGACATTGCAGGAAAAAATTACAGAGTAAAACGTAGAGAAAAATTTATGTTTTTTTCACCTCAATTTCAATATTTTTCTTTTTCAGTTGTTATTTTCTGTAGGAAACCCTTGTAGGATCTACACAAATGACCCCTTGCTGAATTCAGAATTCTGTCTACTTTTCAGAAATGTTTAGGTTTCTGGGATCCAGCATTGGTTTCATGCCCATTTCTGTCACTGACTGGAAGGAGGCTGAAAGCACAAGAAATTGTAAAAATGGGGTACCGCACCGCAAACCCTTTGTTGATGTCATTTTCAGGGGAAAAACCACAAGCCTTCTTCTGCAGCCACTTTTTCCAATTTTGTTTAAAAAACAAAATTTTCACTGTATTTTGGCAAATTTCTTGGCCTCCTTCAGGGGAACCCACAAAGTCTGGTTACCTCTAGAATCCCTAGGATGTTGGAAAAAAAGGACGCAAATTTGGCTTGGTTAGCTTATGTGGACAAAAAGTTATGAGGGCCTAAGCGCGAACTGCCCCAAATAGGCAAAAAAAGGCCTGGCACAGGAGGGGGAAAAGGCCTGGCAGCGAAGGGGTTAAAAGAGAAAGAAATGTAGATATCTAGAGGTGTGAAGCATTGCAAATACAAGCAGACATCTGATTGCTTGCCAACACTTCACCCAGGAAATAAATAAAAGGGTCCAGGGTAGGGACACTGACCCCTTAGCTCTGGTGCTGGGTTACCAGAGGGTTATGGCCAGGGCAAAATATCACTTTAAAAAAGAATGTGCAGCAAATTTGCAGTGATGTCGCAAATTTGCAGCTAAACTGTAAAAGAAAAACAAGAGCGGTCTCCCACTCTTATTTTACTAAAGCCCCCGGGCGGGCCAGGTCCTGGGGAGTATCAAAAATAAAGGAGGGGGTGCACAGGCCCTCTTCCTGGGCTTATTTGTGCATGGGCATCACCACCTCCCTAGGGCAAAATCTGTTAATTATAGTAGGGGGAAACCTGCACATCCCCTCGGGCCCCAGGGACTGCCACTTTTCTGGGGCTAAAATTGTATTATATGCAGGAAGCCCACCACCTCCCTGGGGCAATTGTTTAAAATAAGGGGGTCCCATACAGCCCTAGGGACCCCAACCTCCCCAGGGCTGAAGTAAAATATGATAAAGGATCCCTTGTGGATCCCCGGCCCTGGGGATTCTCATCTCCACAGGGCTCACCTAAATGTTGGAGGGTGTCGCCTGGCCCCCTTCCTGGAGCCAGTAATTGCCCTGGACACTGCCACCAGGGCCAGCTCCTGCTTTGTCCCGGGGTGCCCACCACCAGGACATAGTAGTTTGCTCTGACATGGCGGGAGCTCTGACAGCTCCCACCAAGTTAGAGCATACACTCTGCTTCCATGCACGGTTTTCTTATCAATACCTTTATTGCAAATGTTACAGTGATAATATCAAATATGCCATGGAAGATGTCATCAATGATGTAATATGTGGAGTAATTAGCTGTGCATGGTGAAGGCGCGAGTTATAGTTACCTTAGGGCGCGAGTTATGGTTACTTGAAATAATTCGAACTATAAATGCTGAATTTCTATGGTTTTCTATAAGTAAATTCAGAAGCTAAGTATAACACCCCTGTGACCTTTGGTGTTTTTCAGTGAATTTCTATGTTTTTTTTAATGTAAAGTAATTTTAATTACTATACATTAATCCAACCACTGCCGTGCACGGTCGAAGGCCATGTGTGGCGAGGGTCGGCTGCAAGGCCTGGCCTGTAGCCAGGTCCTGCAGCCAAGCCCTTATAACCACCCAGCCCTTTGCCAAATCACAGCCTTTGGCAGTGCACAGTGGGGGCTGGCCACAGTGCCTGTCTCTGTCAGTCGCTCTGTGAGTGGGTGCATGAGTGTCTACGTGAGTCTGAAAGTGGGTGTATGAGTCTATGAGTAGGTCTTAGTGGGTGTGTGAGTGGGCGCATGAGTCTCTGAGTGAATCTGCGAGTGAATGAATTAGTGGATGAATGAGTCTGTGAATACCTTTTTGTTGCATATTGTTGGACCTGGCTTTTTGACAGGGTCATCCCCAAACTTTTTGCCTCCTTCCTCCTATTTTTTCTGACCTGTTGTTGTTGGCTTTTGACCTCTGGGCACTTTACCACTGCTAACCAGTGCTAAAGTGCATATGCTCTCTGTGTAAATTGTACTATTGATTGGTTTATCCATGATTGGCTATTTAATTTACTTGTAAGTCCCTAGTAGAGTGCACTATATGTGCCTAGGGCATGTAGATTAAATGCTACTAGTGGGCCTGCAGCACTGGTTGTGCCACCCACGTCAGTAGCCCCTTAACCTTGTCTCAGGCCTGCCATTGCAAGGCCTGTGTGTGCAGTTTCACTGCCACCTCGACTTGGCATTTAAAAGTACTTGCCAAGCCTAGAACTCCCCTTTTTCTACATATAAGTCACCCCTAATGTGTGCCCTAGGTAACTCCCAGAGCAGGGTGCTGTGTGGGTAAAAGGCAGGACATGTACCTGTGTAGTTATATGTCCTGGTGGTGTAAAACTCCTAAATTCGTTTTTACACTACTATGAGGCCTGCTCCCTTCATAGGCTAACATTGGGGCTGCCCTCATACATTGTTGAAGTGGCAGCTGCTGATCTGAAAGGAGCAGGAAGGTAATATTTAGTATGGCCAGAATGGTAATACAAAATCCTGCTGACTGGTGAAGTCGGATTTAATATTACTATTCTAGAAATGCCACTTTTAGAAAGTGAGCATTTCTCTGTATTTAAATCTTCTGTGCCCTTCAATCCACGTCTGGCTAGGTTTAGTTGACAGCTCCTTGTGCATTCACTCAGACACACCCCAAACACAGGGTACTCAGCCTCACTTGCATACGCATTTTGAATGGGTCTTCCTGGGCTGGGAGGGTGGAGGGCCTGCCCTCACACAAAGGAATGCCACACTCCCTACTGGGACCCTGGCAGACAGGATTGAACTGAAAGCGGACCTGGTGCATTTCTTAGACACTCTTTGAGGTCACCCCCACTTCAAAGGCACAATTTAGTATAAAACAGGGCCTCTGCCCTACCTCATCAGACACTTGCTGGAGAAGAAACCTGAACCAGAAACTACATCCTGCCAAGAAGAACTGCCTGGCTGCTCAAAGGACTCACCTGTCTGCTTTCTCCAAAGGACTGCTGCCTTGCTGTTGGCCTGCTGCCTTGATGAACTCTTGTCTGGCTGTAAAAGTGCTCTCCAAGGGCTTGGATAGAGCTTGCCTCCTGTTCCTTGAAGTCTCAGGACCAAAAAGACTTCTCTTTTTCATTTGGACTCTTCGTGCGCCGAAAATTTCGACGCACAGCTTGTTCCGCGGCGAGAAAAACGCCGCACACCGACGCTGATCGACGCAACGCCTTCAGGGCGACCGGAACTTCGACGCACGGCCTCGCAAGGACAACGGCGCCCGACTTCCAGAGGGGAAATCGACGCGACGCCTGTTGTGAGAGCGAAACTTCGACGCACAGCCCCGCGGAACGACGCGCAGCCGGAAAACAAGCAGGAGAATCCACGCACAAACCCCGGGACATCTGGTAATCCCCGCGACCCACAGAAAGAGACTGTCCGCGCTCTGGAAAACGACGCACGACTTCCCAGCGTCAAAAATAACGATGCAAGTCTGTGTGTGCTGGGGAGAAATCGACGCACACACCATTTCTCCACGTATCTCTTCTTCTGCGGCCCTTTGCAGAGATTTTCCACTCCAAACCAGGTACTTTGTGCTTGAAAGAGACTTTGTTTGCTTTTTAAAGACTTAAGACACTTTGGGGGTCATTCTGACCTCGGCGGTAAAAGGCCCTTACCGCCGGTCAGAAGTCCGCCATTCTACCGCCGCGGTAAACCGCCACGGTCATTCTGACCACCAACTGTGAAACCGCCAAAAACCCGACATCCAAGGAAGGCCGCCTCATCAGCGGGCAGCGGAAAACTGGAGATGACCAAACCTCCACCGTCACGCCAACACAAACACGCCCATGCCATTCTGACCCACGAATCCACGCGGCAGTCTTTCAACCGCGGTATTCCATTGGCGGTACACACCGCCGCGCTCAAAATACACACACAGCTTCAAAACACAGCCACATTGGACAATTTGAAATACACACACCTGAGACACATACAAACACCACTCCCACACATCCAATCAACTATAAAACACAAACCCCCACTAGTTGGAAATCGAAGAGAAGGCGATAGAGAGAGAGAGAGCGAGCGAGCACAGCAATCGAAAACCCCAACACACACAGGAACCCAACTTCATCACCCACACCACATCTACGCACACATCACCACACATCACCACAAACACCACCCCACACCTCATCCACACCACCCCATGGCACCCCAAAGACACCCCAGGTTCTTGGACCAAGAACTCACGGTCATGGTGGAGGAAATTATAAGGGTTGAGCCCCAGCTCTTCGGCACACAGGTGCAGCACACCACTATAGCAAGGAAGGCTGAGCTATGGCAAAGGATCATAGACAGGGTCAACGCTGTGGGACAGCATCCCAGAAATCGGGAAGATATCCGAAAGCAATGGAACGACCTACGGGGGAAGGTGCGCTCGATGGTGTCGCGACACAACATCGCTGTGCAGAAGACTGGCGGCGGACCCCCACCCACTCCACCCCAATTCACAGCATGGGAGCAAGAGGTAGTAAACATCCTGCATCCTGATGGCCTCGCTGGAGTACACGGAGGAATGGACTCTGGTAAGTCGAATCCCAACTACTTCCCCCCCCAACCACCAGCATGCCACCCCCCCCACCCTCACCCCCAAATCTCAACCCCCAGCACACAACCTCCCTGCCAATGTCTCACCAGCACAACCCACCCTAAACAACACCAACCCCTGAATGCCAACACAAACCATAGACAGCCACCACCAAAGCATGACCATTGCACATACCCATACACCCCCCCCCACCACCCTCACAACACCTCCCACAAGGGAATGCCAGCACTGGGGGACAAGGGCACTCAAAATGCACGCCATGGCACACACAGAAACAATAACCATACTCTTTTACCCCTGCAGGGCCCGAACGCCAACACACCGCCACGGAGGGTCCAGATTTGTCCATCCCACCCCCAGAACAGGCCCCCAGTGAGGACAGCAGCTCTGTCGACCTCGAACCTGATGACCAGCCCGGACCATCGGGGACCTCTGGACAGTCGGTTCCCCACACACAGACACAGGCCACAGCAGACCCAACCCCCTCTGGGAACACCAGCACAGCTCCCACCCAGCGGGCCCATGCCTCTGTCTCCAGGACGCGTCAAGCAGCGGTGTGTCCGCCACTACAGGGCAGCCAGGCTGACCCAACACCCCAACAACAACAGGGACCTGGGGGCAGTGGTAGTGGGCACACCGTCCAGGGGACAGAGGCCCGGGGAAACAGGGCAACTGGGAGGGCTGCTGTGCGACAGGGGGGGGAGGACAGGCCCAGGGAACCGACTCTCCAAGAGGCCCTCACCACCATCATGGGAGCATACCATCACTCCCAGGAGACGATGGCGACGGTACTGGCCAGGTTCACCGAGATCCAGGCACAGCAGGAGGAACGGTACATGGGGTTCAGCAATGAACTCAGGAACATCGCTACCGCTATGGGGACCATAGTCCAGGCCCTCAACCGGATAGAAACCACATTGCGGGACCATGTGGCACGACAAAGGGCCCCTGTCACCAGCCAGGACCAGGAACAGCCTACCACCTCCGCCGGCGCTAGTGGTCAGGAGGACCCCACACAACAACGGGCCACCAGAACCCCACCTCCTGCTGAAGAACAACCACCCCGCCAGAGGAACCTGAGATCTCACAGGAAGACAGAGTAGGATGCCAAGACCCCCGACAGCATAAGATACCCCCTGATGTCATCCCACTGTCCCACATTGTCACCCTGTCCAACCTTGAACTGCCCCTGCTCCATCCTTCCACAGGCATATGGAAAATGCTCCTGTCACGCAGTGGGTCATACAGCACTGAAAAGGGAAGGGAAAATCAAACATCAGTTTAAAAGAACTGGGGGGAAATACACAAAGTAAAGATGCAGGGGGCTTTCAGTAAATGTTAAATGGTGTGGGTGATTCTTACCTGTGTGCTACTGAAAATACTGTTGTACAACTCTGTCCCTGTTGTCTGTGTCGTCCTCTTCGTCTTCCTCCTCTTCACTCTCCGCAGGCTCCACAGCTGCCACAACACCACCATCTGGACCATCCTCCTGCAGGAAAGGCACCTGACGTCGCAATGCAAGATTGTGAAGCATACAGCAGGCCACGATGATCTGGCACACCTTCTTTGGTGAGTACATCAGGGATCCCCCTGTCATATGCAGGCACCTAAACCTGGCCTTCAGGAGGCCAAAGGTTCTTTCTATGATCCTCCTAGTTCGCCCATGGGCCTCATTGTACCGTTCCTCTGCCCTGGTCCGGGGATTCCTCACTGGGGTCAATAGCCAAGGCAGGTTGGGGTAACCCGAGTCACCTATTAGCCACACACGTTGTCTCTGTAGCTGTTCCATCACATAAGGGATGCTGCTATTACGCATAACATACGCGTCATGCACTGACCCAGGGAACTTGGCATTTACATGGGAGATGTACTGGTCAGCCAAACAGACCACCTGGACGTTCATAGAATGGTAACTTTTCCTGTTTCTGTACACCTGCTCATCGTCTTTTGGGGGTACTAAAGCCACATGGGTCCCATCAATGGCACCAATGATGTTGGGGATATGTCCAAGGGCATAAAAATCACCCTTCACAGTGGCCAAATCAACCTCCTCAGGGAAAACAATGTAGCTCCGCATGTGTTTCGTCAGGGCAGACAACACTCTGGACAAAATCTTTGAAAACATAGGCTGAGACATTCCAGATGACATGGCCACTGTTGTCTGGAATGAGCCACTTGCCAAAAAATGGAGGACTGACAGAACCTGCACTAGAGGGGGAATTCCTGTGGGTTGGCGGATGGGGGACATCAGGGCTGGCTCCAGCTGGGCACACAGTTCATGTATAGTGGCTCGGTCAAGTCGGTATCGTAGTATGATATGGCGTTCTTCCATTGTCGACAGGTCCACCAGCGGTCGGTACACGCGAGGATTCATCCTTCTCCTCGCAAGTCCCAGCGGACGGTGCCTAGGAAGGACAACATGGAGCACAGAGTCAAGCAAATCACAGGTACGTTCACCACAGCTTGCATAGCACACGATTATCTATGTATTGAAAGGCGTGTATGTGTGGCAATGCAAGGCCTAGGCCTGTGTGACGCAGTACAAATTATGCCATGTGGGCCCTTGAAATGGCGGCTGCCTGACCTGTGAAGTGGGACAATGGGATGTGAGGTCATTGCGCTGGCGTGGCACACCGTGGCGGTAGGCGGTCGAAGTCCTCTATACAAAGCCGCATTGGTTAACATTGAAGCCTATGGGTTTCTGGAGCCAATGACGAGGTGCGCCGGCGGGCGCGGTACGCACCGCCGCGGTACGCACCGCCACGGGCGTGACCGCCATTTTCTATCTGATTAATCACTCGAGACCTGATCATCCACAGGAGAGGACCTATACTGCAAGTGCTGCTGTGACCTCGGTCTGGAAGAGACAATGGCTGCTGCGACTGGGGAAAGGGCCCCTGCCTTCACGTCTGAAGAGTTGGAGAAACTAGTGGATGGGGTCCTCCCCCAGTATGCGTTACTCTACGGTCCTCCAGACCAACAGGTAAGTACACTGGGTGCACATGGAATGGGCTATGCCTGTGTTGAGTGGGGTGGATGTAAGATGGTGGGGTGGGGAGCGAATGAGGAGTGCAACGCACGACAGATGAGAGCATGTGCCACATGGCAAAGTTGGGGAGGGGGGGGCAATCACATCTAACATGCAGATAAATTAAGAATTTTCCTTTCCCACCCTGTACATGTCAAATAGGTCAGCGCCCATCAGAAAGTCGACATTTGGCGTGCCATCGCCAAGGAAGTCCGGGCCCTGGGGGTCCACATCAGACGGGGCACCCACTGCCGCAAGAGGTGGGAGGACATCCGCCGCGGGACCAGGAAGACCGCCGAGTCACTGCTGGGGATGGCCTCCCAACCTAGGAGGGGTGCCAGTCGTACCCTGACCCCCCTGATGTCCCGGATCCTGGCGGTGGCCTACCCTGATTTGGATGGGCGCTTGAGGACATCACAGCAGACACAAGGGGGTGAGTATCAGCACATTCTGCTATCTTTATGCGCAGTGGAGGCGTCTGGGTGGGGGAGGAGGGTTGTGGGTGACATTAGGCCAGGGCGTTTTCTGTAGTGTAGTCCTCTCCTTTAGGCATGGCCCTGTGCCCCCGCCCCCCACCTCTGTAGGGTGCCAAGTACAGCTATCCATGGTCCTGCATCATCCATGTGTGTATTTGTTGTGCATAGACCTGTAGGCCTGGTCACAAGTACTGAGTAGTATACCCCGATTGCGCAGCGTAGTGCATGAGGCTCCTGTGTCTGTCCTCTCCGCCAACGGTGTTGACATTGCATGCACTCAACCTGTTTTATTATTTCTCCCCCCACCCTTTTTCTTGATCATCTTGTGCATGTGTTCATTAGCATCATCAGGCGGAGGAGATTTGGCATCGGAGCACGAGGGAGCTGCAAGTCACAAGGCCCCGGTGGGCTGTGGTACAGACACCGAGGGCACCAGTGATCCGTAGGGCGAGGGGAGCACCACAACGGGGACCGGTGGTGACACCAGCGACACCGACACGTCCTCGGATGGGAGCTCCCTAGCGGTGGCGGCAACATCCGGGCCCCCACCTCTACAGGTACAGCCGCCACCCAGCGCACCAGCCCTGCCCTCCCAGCAGCCCCTCAGCCTACGCTCCGTGCCCGCTCGCCCAAGAAGGCGGGCATCTCCTTCGCCCCAGGCACCTCAGGCCCTGCCCCTGTCACCCCTGCTGCCCTCAGTGAGGAGGTCATTGACCTCCTTCAGACCATCATTGTTGGGCAGACTACCCTTTTGAATGCCATCCAGGGGGTAGAAAGGGAGGTGCATCGGAGCAATGCCTACCTGGAGGGCATTCATTCGGGTCAGGCTGCCCATCAACAATCGTTCAATGCTCTGGCCTCAGCACTGACGGCAGCCATTGTCCCTGTTTCCAGTCTCCCTCTTCTAACTGCCTCCACCCTGTCTCTGTCTCCTGTTCCTCTGCCTATCCCATCCACACCATCAGACCAGCCTGCACACACCTCAACACCCAAGGTCAGCTCATCCAGACACAAGCACCACAGATCCCACAAACACTCACCCAAGCAACATCCAGATGCAGACATGCCAACAGTCACTACCACCTCTGTGTCCCCCTCCTCCTCGTCTCCCTCCTCCCTCCCTGTGACGTCTACACTCACACCTGCATGCACACCACCATCAGCCAGTGCTTCCATCACCAGCACACCCTCCAGTACAGTCCGCACACGTGCAGTCACCACCCCCACTGCCATTTACACGTCCCCTGTGTCCTCTCCCACTGTGTCTGTCACCCCCTCTTCCAAGACACACAAATGCAGGCAGCCACCCACCCAACAGCCATCCACCTCACGACAGCCTACGTCACAATCACCTGCACCCAAAGACAGCACACCTGACTCTCCTACAACCACATCCTCTTCCTCCACTCCCATCACCACTACTCCCACCCTTTACCTTGGTCCTAAAAACGTTTACCTCTCCAATCTTAACCTCTTTCCCTCCCCTGACCCACCCCCTCCATCTGCTAAGAGTCCCACGAGCACCTCAGCCACCACCAGCCCAGCCTCGAGTGTCACTGTGGTGCATGGGTTCTGGAGTCCACCCTTTGGCAGCAGTGACACTTCTATCAGCAGCAAGGGGACAGCCAGCCCCCCCCCAGGCAAGAGGACCCGGAAACTCAAGGGCCGCCGTGAGAGGACTGACACGGCTGCCCCCAAGGACCAGAGTTCGGCCACTTCACCTGCCACAACATCCAGGGGAGGCAAGGGCCAGAGAGCCTCTTCTAAGGAGCGAAAGGGCAGCAGGGCGGAGAAGTCAGCCAGCAGGAGCGCGGAGCAGGAGGGCCCCACAAGCCCCATCCCGGCTGTAAGGGAGGACACCAAAGGGCCCAGGACTCCGTCACCGAAGGGTCCTGCGACTCCACGGTCGGAGGGCGACTGAGCAGGGAGTCCAGGCCAGGTCTGGCTCCCTTGAATTACTGGACAAGCACCGCTGACCAGGGCCCCGCCGTGCAGAAGACCACCGCTGAACAGGGCCCCGCCGTGCAGAAGAGCACCGCTGAACAGGGCCCCGCTGCGCAGAAGAGCACTGCTGACCAGGGCCCCGCCGTGCAGAAGAGCACCGTTGAACAGGGCCCCGCCGCGCAGAAGAGCACTGCTGAACAGGGCCCCCGCTGACCAGGGCCCCGCCGTGCGGAAGAGCACCGCTGAACAGGGCCCCGCCGTGCATAAGAGCACCGCTGACCAGGGCCCCGCCGTGCAGAAGAGCACCACTGACCAGGGCCCCGCCGTGCAGAAGAGCACCGCTGAGCAGGGCCCCGCAGTGCAGAAGAGCACCGCTGAACAGGGCCCCGCCGTGCAGAAGAGCACCGCTGAACAGGGCCCCGCCGTGCAGAAGAGCACCGCTGAACAGGGCCCCGCCGTGCAGAAGAGCACCGCTGAACAGGGCCCGCCGCGCAGAAGAGCACCGCTGAACAGGGCCCCGCCGCGCAGAAGAGCACCGCTGAACAGGGCCCCGCCGCGCAGAAGAGCACCGCTGAACAGGGCCCCGCCGCGCAGAAGAGCACCGCTGAACAGGGCCCCGCCGCGCAGAAGAGCACCGCTGAACAGGGCCCCGCCGCGCAGAAGAGCACCGCTGAACAGGGCCCCGCCGCGCAGAAGAGCACCGCTGAACAGGGCCCCGCCGTGCAGAAGAGCACCGCTGAACAGGGCCCCGCCGCGCAGAAGAGCACCGCTGAACAGGGCCCCGCCGTCTCAAGCACCGCTCCGCTGGGCCCTTCCTGTCAAGCACCGCTCCGCTGGGCGCCGCCGTCTCAAGCACCGCTTCGCTGGGCCCTGCCGTCTCAAGCACCGCTCCGCTGGGCCCTTCCTGTCCAGCACCGCTCCGCTGGGCCCCGCCGTCTCAAGCACCGCTCCGCTGGGCCCCGCCGTCTCAAGCACCGCTCCGCTGGGCCCTTCCTGTCAAGCACCGCTCCGCTGGGCCCCGCCATCTCAAGCACCGCTCCGCTGGGCCCTTCCTGTCAAGCACCGCTCCGCTGGGCCCCGCCGTCTCAAGCACCACTGGCACAATGACAGTGCCGGATCTGTGTCGAGCTACTGTTCACGGTTCACTGTGCCCACCATGCCTCCTCCTTGACCGATGGAGACTGTTATCCACCTGATGGACTGTGGCTTTGCACTCCCCAGGATGGCACAGTGGGCAAGCCACCCACTGTAGAGACTTGAGAGACTGTGGCTTTGCACTCCCCAGGATGGCACAGTGGGCAAGCCACCCACTGTAGAGACTTGAGAGACTGTGGCTTTGCACTCCCCAGGATGGCACAGTGGGCATGGTGGCCCCTTCGTGGATCTGGCGTCGTGGACTCATGTGGCTGTGGTGCCCCCCCCTTCCCTTCCCCCTGAGGTGCCTGTAGTTTTGTCATCCGATGCCCCTGCAGTGTTCTCTCCAAAGGACTCAGGTCTCCTGTGTGGGCTTTGCCCTTGTGTTGATACACTTTGGCCCACGGACACTTGGAATTTCGTTAAATGTGCAGGACTAATTGCCTCGGTTTATCGATTGCACTAAATATTGAATTGATTTTTTAAAATTTGTATTGCTATTTGACCAAGACTTATCAGAGGCTTTTTTTTACATAAATTTCGATTCACAATTTAATTATGTCCTTGCATTTTTCACGGGGGTTTGGGTGGTGTCACTGTGACTTGTTGCTCTGCATTGGTGTGTACATAGTTTGGGGGTGAGGGGTCGCATATGTGTGTGCCATAACCTTTCCTCCTCCCCCCTCCCCTGTGTCGTAGGTGCAGTACTCACCTTTGTCGTCTGCGCCGGCGTTCGTACTCGTGGTAGATGAGCAGGTAGACGAGAGCAGGTAGGATGTTTAATTCCGGTTCCATGCTGTCCTCCTTCCTTGTGGAGTGCGTAGAGGTGCGCGTTTTCCCGTTCGTAGTCTGTTTCCGCCGTGTTTTTATCGGCGGTGCTCCCGCCCCGGAAAAGGTGGCGGATTGGTGGGTTGTGATAGTGTGGGCGGTACATTGTCTGCCGCCTGTCTGTTGGCGGTGACCGCCGCGCTGTTTGTTTGTACCGCCGTGGCGGTCGGAGTGTTAATGGGCGGGCTGTGTTGGCGGTTCCCGCCAGGGTCAGAATTCAATTTTTTGGACCGCCGGCCTGTTGGCGGGTTGGCCGCCGCTTTATCACCGACCGCCAGGGTTAGAATCACCCCCTTTATATCACTTTCCAGTGATATCTCTACAATTTGTTTTGACCTACAATTATCCTGATAAATATTATATATTTTTCTAAACACTGTGTGGTGTATTTTTGTGGTGCTATATTGTGGTATTGTATGATTTATTGCACAAATACTTTACACATTGCCTTCTAAGTTAAGCCTGACTGCTCGTGCCAAGCTACCAGAGGGTGGGCACAGGCTAATTTTGGATTGTGTGTGACTTACCCTGACTAGAGTGAGGGTTCTTGCTTGGACAGAGGGTAACCTGACTGCCAACCAAAAACCCAATTTCTAACACATATCGTCGAATATCCTTGAATAGGAAATCGTGCATGATGAAGAAAAATCATTTTAAACCCATAATTTGACCCTAAAACACCCCTCAATTACACCCCTCGGGTCAGGGTACCTCCACCCTGACCCCTTATACCACTTATCATTTCTATTTTCGACCCCGGGGACCCTATCCCATAACATAAAATGGCAGCCACATTTTTCTAGTCAGGTTGTGGCCAGCCCATTACAGCGCTTCTATTCGCGTGCACACTACCAAAAATTCACGATTTATCAGTGGCCAGAGATATTCAAATTTATTTTCCCTTTAATATCTCCAAAACTACAAGATGGCTTTACTCCAAATAAGCAAAAGCACAATCTGCGTACCGAAAGCTAGCTTTTTTCCAAATGTGTGTAATTCCGTCCAGAGGTTCTTGCTGTAGTCGTGTCTAAAGGTCCTAGGGGAATTAATATGGAAATGCATCTTTCTTTACCCCCCCCCTTTTCTCGGTCCCCACTTGACGGATCACCCTGAAACTTTCCATGCACAGCAAGAATCATGGCACACTTTTTTTGGGAAAATTTCATGAAGATTTGCTAAGCGGTAACAAAGATATAGGCAAGTAAAAAAACGCTTTTTCTATGGAAACATAGTCCTAACTATAACTACCTAATGGTGACTGCCAGTAGGATATATATATATATTTTTTTTAAATATGCCAATATGCACACTTATAACCGGAGTAAATTATATTTATATTTACAATTAAAAAAAATGAGTATATATATGTTTCTACTTAAAAAATCAAAGGTTACGTTATATAACTCGCTTTGAAGCTTCAGTGCTCAAACGTGCTGACATTGTGTATTCTCTGTAGTGGTGACTACATCGAGCCAAAGCTCTCCCTTTTACAGAAGAGACCTTGTGCCACCACCGAGAATAAGTGAGTGACATCCTTGATCTTCTAGGTGTCAGCAACTTAGTTTGCCTGCCCTGGACTTTAGCAATCTCACCAGTTGGTACACAACCAGGAATATCTCCTGGTGTTCCAGCCACTGCAGAGATGTAGTGCCTTCTGGCACAGAATCCAAGAATGCACCATGCCCTTTTTAATGCAATACTACACGGTGGCAGTATTGCCAGTAAGATCCTGCACCAGCCTCCCCTTGATGGATGGCAGGAAGGCCTACCAATGCAAAATGGATGGCCTCAGCTCCTGAAGGTTGATGAGGTGCCAGGACTCTGCTGGATACCAGATGCCTCTGAACTCTGCCTCTCTCATGTAGCCTCCCAAACCCATAAGCAATGCATCAGTCAACACTGTTAACTTTGGGAGGGTGGGGAGGAGAGGGGTTTGCTGCTGAGCAAATCACGGTTCAGCAACCACTACTGTTGGTCATTTGAAGTCTCCAATGAAATCTGGAAATGATCATAGAGGTCACTCTGATGCTGTGCCCACCAAGACTTCATATTCCAGTGCAGATCCCACATATGGCCCCTGAAGTACATGATCAACAGGACGCAGGAGACCTTCATTCTCATCAACCTCAAAGTCATCCTCACTGGCATCCAAGACAGAGTCTTAAACATTTGCGATCATTGCCCAAATATCGTGGACTTTCTGTTTTTGAGGGGGATGTGGGGGGGGACTGGAAGGAAAAGGCACAAAACTGCACAATACCCAGAATAACTCCAATAAAAGGGAGCATCTTTGAAGAAGTCATATGTGACTTTGGCACATTGCGAACCCCCAACAATGTGAGAAGGTTAGCCGTAGACAGGAGATAAGTGACAAATGCCTGGGGGAGCCCTCAGCATCAAGTCATAAAGGTAGTGGAAGTCTGGAGCCTCCGACCTCCAAAAATGTGCTGCAACCACCAAAATCACTTTTTATGAACACACAATGGGCACTGGTGAGGTCAAATGGGAGCACAGCGAACTGAAAATACTTCTGCCCCATTGTGAGTCACAGATAGCATCTGCCACAGGACGAGGATGTGGAAATAAGTAACCTGCAGGTCCAATGCTACCATTCAGTCTCCAGGGTTGAGGACAGACAAGATCTGTGCCAGAGTGAGCATCTTGAATTTGTCCTTCCGCAGGAAGTCATTGAGACAGCAAGGGTTTAAAATAAGTTGAAGGTCTCTGTCCTTCTTCGGCACCAGGGAGTAGGAGGAATCACAGCCAAAACCTACTTCCGATGCCTGCACCTCCTCTGTGGCTTCCTTGACCAGAAGGACCTGCAATTCCTGATGCAAGAGGGACAGATTGTCCCATTCTGAGGATGGTGGAAGGTGCGTGGGTTGACAAGAAATAGTAGGACATAACCCCACTGGATCTGTAGGACCTACTTGCCACCTTGGCAGACAATGGCAGACAATGGCAGATCTTGCATCTGAAAGGCTGGCTGTGCATTGAAGACCGAGCTAAAGAGGTTTTGAGGCTTCTTAGCAAATAGGCAAGAGCTATCGTAAGTCATGTCCAGTAACACGGATTGGACATCACCGGAGAAGCCTGTGGACCTCAGGCAGGTGTCTCAAGAGAACCACACTGGGATCAATTGCTCTGCCTAGACAATCTGTGGTGTCTACACCATACCATATGGTAAATCTGGCCACATTTTAACCATCCTAAATAGCCTTCTTAAGGACTCGGCACAACTTCTCAGGGACACCAGGCAAGCCTTGTGTAGTCCCAAAGGGCATGGGAATAATTCCTAAGCGGCAACTGATGGAACATAATGCCAAGCTGGTCGACAAAAACATGTGGATCCAAGAGGTTTCGATGTGCTGTGCTTCACTGTCCAGTGAGGTGGTATGGAGAACATTAGGGTTGCCCTTGCTTGTTGAAGACACCAGGATTAGACTCTCAGTTATGGGAGGCAGAGTCATTAAGTCTGCGTCACCCAGGGCTGGGTGATGGTGCCCTGCTATGTGCCTGTTCACTGGAGATCCAGGACAGTGTTTTGTCGAAGGTCTAAGAATGGCACCTAGGAAAGCTTAATTGAATATAAGCAGCAGCTCAGTATTTGTTTACCCAGGCTGAAGCACCTTAGTGAGGACATTTATCTTCACCACCATATTGGTTAATTGGAGGTCAAGAACCTCAGCACCCCTTCGCACATACACAGAGCCAAAAGTAGACCAGTGTCTGGTGAGTTGTCCAGCCCCTGGGGTTAAAAAGATCCACATACTTGCTGTCATCATTGCATGTTTAGGCAAATTCAGCCCTAGAATTACATGCAATGTTGTCAGAAATAATTCCAAATAAAGTGTGGTGGGTTTGTAGCTTTTTATCTAGCAGAGGCAAAGTATTGGACACTGATGGATTGGCCAAAAGACCAAGTCAAGGGTATCAGAATGCAGCCTAAGTCGAAGTGTCACAGTTTTAAAGTCGGAAAGCACAATATGTTAACTTTTGTTGTCCAGCGTTGACATCAGCATTGGGTCTAGCTTGGGTCATGGCTGAAAGATCAGAGTCTGTGTGAAGCCGATGCAGAGCCCATAGCGGGTCCAGAGGCTCCAGCTTTTGCAGAGGGTGGACCCGCCGGTGGAGTTTCAGGTGGAGGCCTTTGTGATTCCTTGGGGAGGGGGTGAGTCAGAGGGAGCTGGTAATGTGTCAAAGAGCTGCAGCATGGCTGCAGGGAATTCATCAATTTGCTGCTGCATCCCAGACAGCCCTGGAGGTTTGCGTTGCCTCAAGACAAGAGTCAGAATCGGCTCTGATGGGGAACAGCTTTGGGAGGGAGTCCGGGAGGCACATTGATGCCCTCACACCTTCTCTGTATTTTGAGAGTTGTGGAAAGGTCCTGACTTCCGCCTGGACTTTTTATGCTTTTTCTTTGATTTGTCTGAAGACCTCGACTGTGATGATGATCAGTCGAGGGAAGGAGACCTTCCCCATGACTTCAACTGGTCATGGCAAGGAGTCTTCAGATGCTTGGCAATGTAGAGCTTTGCCTCATGGACCCAAATTGCCTTAGGGTTCATCAACACGCAGTGGCTGCAGGCCTTGGGTAGTGTTCCCACCACAGGCACCACAGGCAAACATCATGGGGGGTCTGTCACAAACATTTGCTTGTGACAGTCCCTACAAGATTCAAGTCCTGTAGTTTTGAGAGATCACATTTTCCTTGCACACTGGATTTTGAATAATTTGGAGATAAAAGTCTTGTAAAGAGATTAGGGGTGGCTCCGGATACACATCTGTTGGCGTGGAAAGAAAGAAACAGCAGGCATAAGTGATGCCTATATGCTTTTCCATGCATCACCTCCAGAGCAGGACAACACCGACCCAGAGCTCCATAACACCACCTAATGGCCAGTAAGGGTACTACTTGAAAAGTTTCTGGATCTAGTCTGAAACCTGGGGAATATTTAAAAGATGAGAAATCTGAAGTTAGAAGTACCAATCAAGTTATTTTTTTGTCCAACCTGATTTATGATTGGAAGCATCAATTCAGTAGATAATAACAAATATTCTACTTCCAATTCATTCTTTGTTTCCACATTTCACCGACAAAAGCAATATTCCACATTTTTTAATGAGTCTATTGCATGGGGCAAGAAAGGCCCAATAACGCAACCATGCCAGGAGAGAAAAAGATGCTCGAACATGATAGACTATTATACTGGTTGTTGTCTGCCATATTTGCCCCCCAGGCCTGGTGGCACCCAAGCAAACCTACAAATCCTAGACATTTCTGAATACTTAAGACACAGGGCAACCCAGGTTGGCGTAGCTTCCGTGCATTCCCCATCTTTTATAACCACAAGGCCCTGCAAATGCTTCATTGGTGACATTAGAGAATTTCCTAACATTTTTATGATAGTTTGTATGGGAATCTGTGGGGCTTTGTAGAAGTCCTACCATCCAGTATTCCCACAGATCTATGTATAAAATCAGTACCTGACTTGTGTGGGTGGGTGGGTCTGCCAGCAGCAATGGATAAGACCTTGAAATCTCAATCATTCTTGGGATGCTAGTAGGTGCTATTTATATCTCAATATCTGGGCCCAGATCAGCTTGCAAACAGGGAAACCTATCACCCCCAGATATTTTTGAAAAGTAGACACGCGGGTAGTCCTGGGTACCGTGGTATGCATGCATCCCACTATTTTGCTTTTAAACAACTGCCCTAAAAATGGCAAAATCCCAGAATTCCCTCTCATTTATATGAGAAAATGTTCACGAATCTACATGGAATGGCAAATGTCCCACCACCCAGCATTTCCACAATTCCACAGATAATAATGGTATCCCACTTGTGTGGATTGACCTGTCACTTGGACAAGAAATGATGCCCCTAACACACTATGGACACATAAGGATTTTTGCTTTAAAACGCAATCATTCATAGGATGTAGGTAGCTGCTGTATTTACGTTTTCTTACCAGAACCTGACCCTGTGATAGGCTTGCTAGACCCCCTGGCATTAAGGACTTTGTCAATATGTTAACCTGAGAGGGAAAGCCAGTTGGACTACAACTACCACACAACCCACTTGAACACTATGTGAGTGAGATGTTTTCCAGGTAATGATCAAACATATGAGCTATCACAGGGGTAGCACGTGGAACCCAAGCACCTTTTCATCATGAAAAGGCACTCTCAAGAACACTGGAAAATTCTGGATATTATTTAGAAGAGTTGTTTTGAAACCAAACCGTGCCCTACTGCATACAATATAAATTGTAACTATTTTGAAAATCAACAAAATAATTGTAACGGTGTTTATCAAAATGGGTGTATTGGTGATATCATAAAGCTTACTTTATATGAATACCTCCAACCTACATACGTTTCAAAGAAAGAAAATATTTAGAGCTCTGCATGGTCATTTTCTAAGGCTTTTGGAACGAAGTTTCCTTTATATTATTGCAC